>NW_027280806.1:365000-887002 GCF_046629955.1 Centroberyx affinis
AGACCTGCAGCATGGGGGGGGGGAGGAGGCAGAGCCTGCGGTCACCAAGGGGGCGTCACGTCAACACAATGGATGCGATAATTCACTCAGTAGGACTACTGTTGTTATCAGACTGAAACGGCTTGAGACTGGTGGTTGACTTTTTCACTACGATAACTAAACGTGAGATTACACACTAGAAGGTCAAGCTAAATGGGACTGAACGGGAGCGTCGGAGGGTCCCACCCAGAAGGCAACCCCAAGGCGCTGCAGACTGTGAGGAGTTGTGATGTTGTGTATCGCATTCCTCTTACAGGGCAACATCCATGAATAGGGTTGGTGTTGTCTCTTGTGAATTTACAGTATCTTATTGTGTTTTCTATTGTGCTGTTGCTGTAGGACAAACGCCAGACAATAAGGCTGAAATGAACTGAACTGAAATAAAATATTGCACTGAACTGAAGAGATCTGTAAAGAACTGTGCTGAACTGAACTGATTCGAGCAGAACTGAACTGATATGAGGCCTTGCATGCGGCCTTAAAGGTGTGATGTCCTGTAGGTGTCTCACATAATGAGAGCACTCCTGCAGAGAAAACAAATTTTATTTGTGCCATTAGATGGCGCAAATAATGATCTGGCAACCAGTCAGAGCCGCTCATAGAGACGCTGGTTTTGTGTTACAATATATTCAGTTGTACTACGAAATGAATATGCTTCAGTGGCCACATCAGTTGTAATCAGGGAAGTAGTGGAGAGCAAACCCATTGAATCTCAGTTTACCTTCCTTTTTATTTGCAGAATAGAGTTTAGCCAAATTTTTAGACTGACATGAATCATTATGATGCAAATTGATAAAATGCATCATTGCAAGTTCTATCAAACTGATGAAAGATAAATACGGATAAGGTCTTTTTAGCAAGAAAAACATGAAATTTATGCTTTTCTGAAAATACAATTTGTTTTTGTTTATATTGGTGGTTGTTTGCTTTATTTGGCCAACTTGCAGTTTACCTACCTTTTTCTTTACAGCTACATCACTGCTCGTAATACAGGATGGGTGACTTAATGGCTACTAATGTAGTTCAGCAAGATGCTACACCTGACTTCAATGCTACATGGCTCCAGTCATCATAGGGGGATTCTTGTGTTAAAACTGTAAACATCCACTGCTGGTTCACTTACCTGAAGCATTTGAGCAAACCACTCCAGCGGGAAGATCTAAGCGAGGTTGTCTAGACGGGGCTGAATGAGGACACCACAGCCCTCAGCCTAGCCAATTACACAATGTTTACAACAGCAGCGGCAGCCTTGATAGGATAGAGTCGATGCTTAGGCTGTGAACTACACACACACACACACACACGCGCGCATATACGCGCACAGAGATCTGGATTAGTGTGTTGCAGAGTGATAATGAGACAAACAAAATCTCCTGTTGCAGCTTGTGGCTACACTGCCAACCTGAGTCTCGCTGATTATAGCCGGCACCGGCAGTTCAATATGATAGGAGTGAGTATTGATGTGCTGTTGTACCTGTGCCTGCACGTTCATCACTGTGTTATCTGTGGGGGAAATGATATATAAATGTATTCCACTCTGGTCGCCTCATCATTACACAGCACTTTGATAGACAGAGAGGAGAAGAGAGACAGAACGAGAGAGAGAGGGGAAAGAGAGAGAAGAGAAACAATGTTAGCGTGAGAGAAAGAGAATGAGAGAATTTTACCAGCAGTATAACAGATTTAAAAGCACAGGTACATGACCATGATTCAGTTTAAACAATGAAAAAAGACAGTCTGGAGGCATAAAATGTAGCAGATTCTACTTTTACTTAACTGGCAACTGATAAAAACACAATCGACTACATTTAACGCCTCACAACTCTCTTTTTTTCATTGTTTACTGTTTATCTGCCCTTTGGTGAGGCTGTGTAGTCTAGCTGTGAATCAGTGAATTCTGCTTTTATAATCATCAGTAAATCACTCAAGACATACAACCTCTGTTATACACAAGCATGGTTGATCCGATGAGGTCACACCTCATCGGACCACACCCCCACTATGACGCCCACAAACGGGCATGTTAACGCAGCTCCGGCAGATGGTCTCGCCCGCTCCCATCACACACTTGTAAAGAGATTCTGTTTCTGAAGTGAGCAGCACAACGCACTTTCTTGTTCTCTCACACACCAAAGGCCTCAGGCTCTTTCTATTTCCAACTCCGCTCGGCAGATCACAACAACAACCTATCTCCCATGATCGGCTCATGCGGGATGTCCAAGTTTTTCAAAAGTGTTATCTAATCTTACAAAGTGATTGATAGCACAAAATGAAAACAAATCATGGCACTTTTTAAAGGATAGTATATGAATTAAATTAACAATATGAAAGCACATTTACGGACTGGATCCTCTATAGTTACGAGACATTGAATGATCAATTTAAGGTAGTGACTTCTTTTTTCCAAAATTGACATATGGCATTTTGGAAATGAGCTATTCACATGTAATAGGATTGTTGTAATTTGGTAAAAAAAAAAAAAATGATAACTGTGATCCCCTTACTATAAAACAAAACACAGTCATTAGCACAGATAAACATAGATAAACACATTAACACAGATATACTTAAAAAAAAAAAAAACGATTACCTGTTGAATTACTCATAAGCATGTTTAAAAGGGAAAAGGTGTGAAGATTGTGAGATTATTAATGTCAAGATAATTTTACACCTCCACCTGAATTAATGGCTCATACAAGGTTGTGGAGGATTATGAGAACACTATTCCAATTACAGCCTGTGAAATGGAATAAAATGTTCATTTAACTGCATATTTTATGAATTTGGAGGAAAGGCAATCCAAAAGTAACCTGAAAGTAGTCAGATTACCTTCCTGAGTGTTAGTATTCCATTGGGTTACATTATTGATTAGACTTTTAAGCAGGTAATCAGTAAATGTGCGGCTCAGTAAACTCTAACATAACATTTTGAAAGACCAATGTCCAAACCACGATACATACAGAGCAGAAATGGGCCTTCAACATGGACAAAAAAAACAGAATAGCTAGAGATGACTAGGGAAGAAATGCCATTTTGACACTAAACCCCCGCCTAGTCACTCATTGTAAGTCGGTCTGGATAAGAGTGTCAGCCAAATACTTAAAATATAAATGTAAAAAATGTACCCAGATTTAAAAACTGTTAGAGAGGGAGCAGTGGAGGAACACCTCTGATTTTGGAAAGCAGGACATGCAGAAATACTGATTCCAAAAGATGATAGAATATCCATCAGTTTTCCTCCCTATTTTCTCTGTTTGGCCAGCAGGTGGCAGAGGTGAGCGAGTGTGCCAGGTCCTCACCCTCCCCGGCTGTGATAAGCTCCCTGCCCTCTCAGAATTACATGCCCTATTAATGTCTTCCCTTCCTCCCTCCTTGATGGCCTGCTGGCTGCCACTGAGGAACTGGACCTCAGCTCAGAAGCATTACTTGAGAGAAACACAATCAGACCAACAAGCTCAAAATCCTATTTGGACCACCCACCACCTAAATATGTGATTACCTTCCTTTAATTCCTTCCTACTTCAATCTGATCGATGTGGTAGATTTGCTGGGATCTTGTGCTTTCCTGGTTAATGTTCAGCGAGACTTGAGGAAAATCCCTAACCAGCTTAAATTCCACCACGTCTTACAAACATCAATTTTGAAAAAGGGGGCAAAATCCAGCGGAAAATCCACCCCAGGGTGCTGTGAGCCTCTACAACAAGCCAAAGAACATCACTGCAAGTGTGGATTTAAGGACCAGTTCACATAATGACAGCAGATTATAGTACTGGCAGGCTTGATAAGTGCTGTCTGGCTGTCTGTGCTCAAAAGAAACAACCACTCAACTTTAGCCTCGTTGAGCGAGAACAGGTCCAGGGGTGGTCTGCCAGCGCACCTGAATTAACCAACAGCTGTTGAAAAAGCTAGTTTGAATACGAAGCTCCTCTTCAGGAGAGCCTACTTCAACACCTACTGGAGTGGCCTACTTCTACATTAAATTAGTTCTCAGCCAGTCAGCTAGCAATAAGCCTAGCACTGTAGCCACCTGGGGGAAAATCATTCCCACTCTGATACCTCTCACCACAGAGGAAGCAGCTCATATCATATAGGAATGTATCACAAGCATCTGTGAGGGGCACAGCATCTCTCAGATAGAGTAGATACATGGCCATGAGCCCCACTCCCATTTGCAGTATTACTGAAAAAAGGGGAGGGATTTTTATGAATTGTGACAAATGTGGACACAGATTTTTTTCTTTTAGGTTTTCCCACTTTGGAATGAAAGACTTTCTCAAATATGCAAGTAGTTTTACAGGATAAGGACTTCTGCACAGCACCAAAATACCATGTTTATGACACTGTCTGAAACAGCTTTGATTCTGATTAAATAAATGCACATGCTCATATGCAGTGATATGGAAACTGCAGTAATCAAGAGAGATTTAAACTGCTTTTGAGTGGAATCTGCTATCCTACCAATTTCCAAATAATTGACATCCACAGGGTTGCGGTGGGTAGTGGGTGGTTAACTCTAAATGTCACAGTATAATCAAGCCTCATAGGCCTACATAAATTTTGTTTCATGACAATGCAATAGGCAGTTTTGTCATTACAGCATTACACAACATGATTTGTAACATGTAGACCAACCTTCAATACAGAGAGCTTCAGGCTGGTCTCTATGGACCCACATACGTTACCACAACAATCTTAATATGACTGACAGAGGGTGTGGATGGTATTCAGCTTGAGCTTCTCCCTGGCCTTGACAATGAACTTAGCAACACAAACACAAGTCTTTCTCTGCTTCCCTGCCCTGGTGCGGAGCTGCTGAACGGAAATAATACAAATTGTTGTCCCGCAGGTCTGACTCGTCATGACACATTGCAAAGGCTGCGAGTGCGGATAAATAACGTAAACACAAAACAACCGTCTGTACGGGTCATGTTCGCAGTGTGAATGGGAAATTTGAGTTCTCTCGTCTCTGCTTCCACACATCCACACTCAGCTGCTCGCCACAAGTGACCTATGTGCTTTTCCCTCCATGCGTCCGACGCAGCAGTTTTCACTAACCCTCATTTCCTGCCTTCAGCTGCCCTGTGGCATCCTCTAATTCCCTCTCTCAGCTCTCCTTACTCACTCTCTCCATCCCTGGCTTTCCTGTTGCCATTGGCTGTCCAGACACATGCTCACACATTTGCAACCTCTCTGTTTCTCCCTTCCCTATTCTCTCTCTATCGTTTGCTTCTCCTCTCTCTCTCTCTCTCTCTCTCTCTCTCTCTCTCTTTCTCTCCGGCTTTCTATTTGCCATCACTGTTTCTCTCTTTCTCTCTCTCCCTCTCTCTCTCCAGCTTTCTGTTTGCCATCGCTGTTTCTCTCTTTCTCTCTCTCTCTCCCTTCCTCTCTCCCTCTCTCTCTCCCTCCCTCTGCCTCTCTCTCTACATGCAGCTCACATGCACAGCTCTCAGCCCCTGCCATCAGCTCCATCCAGCCAGGCTGCAGTATTGATGAGGGAAGCAGTATTGGCTGAGCAACTCAAATCTGCTTCCCAAAGATCGAACCTCTGAGCTCCTCCTGACCCTTACACACGTATGTGCCATACACACTAGGGCTGCAACTAACGATTATTTTCATTGTCAATTAATCTGTCGATTATTTTCTCGATTAATCAACTAGTTGTTTGGTCTATAAAATGTCAGAAAATGGTGAAAAATGTGGATCAGTGTTTCCCAAAGCCCAAGATGACGTCCTCAAATGTCTTGTTTTGTCCACAACCCAAAGATATTCAGTTTACTGTCATAGAGGAGTAAAGAAACCAGAAAATATTCACATTTAAGAAGCTGGAATCAGAGAATTCTGACTTATTTTTCTTAAAAAATTACTCAAACCGATGAATCGATTATCAAAATAGTTGGCGATTAATTTAATAGTTGACAACAAATCGATTAATCGTTGCAGCTCTAATACACACACACACACACACAGGACTGTATAAATACAGTATATATGTAAGCGTCCAAACACAATTACAGGCAACAAAGCCATGCATACATATTTTCTACACGCATTTTACATGCAAAATGCCAGGCATACACACACCTACACAGATCTACACGCATACCCACACACACATATACACACACAGTCACACACATAGTCAGTTAGGACAGCAGGCTGGTGCAGTGAGTAGGGAGACCGCCCTGCTGAAGTGTCCATGAGCAAGACACTGAACCAGCTCCAGAGGTGCTGCTCTCTCACCCTGACCTCTGACCTCCATGTAGAGGGGGCAAGTGAAAAGAGATTTCCCTACGGGGATCAATAATGTATCACATTATTAGTCTCTCACACACACACACACACACACACACACACACTCACACACACACACACACACACACACACACAGAGTCCCAGATATCCACCACCAGACATACACATAGCATTACACACTAGTCATCAACCCACCATGGCCTCTTCTTAAGTCTAAGAGCGATCCGAAACTAGGGCATGTAGCCTTCTTTAAGAAACAAGGCCATTGGTGTTCATTCATCGCAAGCTGGTCTCCTGCAGTTTCCCCTAGGAATCAATTCAATTCATTAACAGGGCAGTTGGGTTCATGCTCCAAGAGATGGTCTAGACCTTTTGCTTACCACTAGGTAATCAATAAAGAATCATTCATCACAACAGCACACTGATCTCTCACATGACCAAATAGACCCAAAGAAGTAATATTATTTAAATATGGGGCAACAAAAGCTACGTCTTTGCCATGCCTCACAAACATAGGCCTATTTATAAACCTGGAAGCAAGCAAGTAGCCATTTATTTCTAGCTAGAGTTTGCTATTTCAGTCTCACACACAGATTTGCGCTTTTTGTTGCTGCCAGATACCAGTGAATGAACCCCGCTTGGCCCTGCCCACTGTTCCGGCCTGCTGCCCGCTCTCGTCTTCAGTCAAAGACTATGGGCCGGGCAAAAACCCCAGACGAAAATCAATGCAGTTTACAGTGCAATGTGTAGAAACATCAATCAGGTTAGAGTCAGCTCATTGCATGCAGGGGTCCACAGCGCCACGGTAGGCAGAGCAAGCTGGCAGATATATATATACCCAGAAGAATATTAGCATTGAGGCTCACAGTTGTGCTTACTGTAATGCAAAAAGCTCTGTCACGAAATGCTATGATTAATGAATGCTATTATATAGCCTAATATGCTATCATAATGCTGAGTGTCCCTTTCACACTCATAACCCTGGAATATTATGGTGTGCTGATCTGGATGCATCCCGTCTAGTAAGAAATTCACACCAAGCCTGGTATAACATAGGAGTTTAGGACTGGCTGGTGACTATCATCATGGGGCATCGGTTAGAATGCCAGTATATGAATGAAGAAGTCCAGTAAATGGTGATTTATTAAACACACAGCAGAAAAACAGACACACACACGGGCTGATGAAAGTAGAGCGGAGTGGTCTATAGTCATCAGTACTCACAGACAAGGTGAACTGACTGCCGCCCCATGAGAAAAGGAATGAGAGGGAGAGAGCGGTGCTGCAGCAGCTTAAGTAGCACTGAAGAGGTGAACAAAACCAGGTAAACAATTGGTGGCAGAGACCAAGGTGCTTCTAATTAAAGCACTAAGGAAGAGTCAAGGGCACTAAATAGACAAGAGTGGAGTGAGGAGTGAGGGAGTCAAACTAAAGAGGTCGGTGGTTTCTTCAATACACCTGGAACCCTATTATAATGTCACATAATGTTATGAAAAGCAGACGTTTACATTCTGTATTCAGCCTGGCAGATAAGATGATGCTCCAAACACAGAGCGACACGGGTCAGGCACTGAACATGCCCACTGACCGTTCTGTGGGGTCGACTCACCCGGGACGACCCTGTCACACTGGCAGTCAACCTACAATAGGTCAATAGTGGAGTGAAAGGGGTATTAATCAAACGTATAATAAACAACGGGTAGTTTAAAATGAGCATGTGCTTTATTGGTTTCTATCTCTTGTGGTAATCAGGGAGCTAGATAGTGATCTCTTTTGTTTTCTCCTGCTTTTTGTTCTTATGTATGTGAACCATTTTGAAAAACATCAGTCAGTGGACATGCATTGGTAACCATTGTAAAAGGCCCCAACACACACTACTACCTTATTTACTGTGATTACGGGTGCTTCGATTACGATGCCAGCAGTGCCCAGCTCAGCCTCGTACCTATTGCATCACCGTTGTGCCCATAATCATGGCGACGAACGCCCGCTCTGTTATTATTGCTATATGGGTCTACGCAGTCATACAGGAGGTGTTGTTATGGCAACGTACAAAACAAAGGCATGGTGGTCCATTTATTTTAAGTGACAGTCCAAATATTCAGTAAAATGGAAGGTTGATGAAGCGAGAAATATAAATTCGAAGGGATAAAAGCTATGTCGCCTCACTGAAAGCGTCCCATCAAAGAAAGGAATAGGCTACCTGTTCTCTGTGTGTTTCTGCAGAGCACACCGGTGTGTTGCTATTGGTTAACCAATTAGTTAACTAAACAGAAACAAATGGGTGGCTGGAGATAGCGATTATTACATAGTCAATGCTGAAGTTTATATTCAGCAGTATACTCAATAGCAAATTTCTTTGAATGTTTGTTCAACCCTTTATTGGAATGTTTTCCTGCAATAACACATTAGATAATCATCGTCCAGGTCCTTACAGGATACAGCTAATATGTTTTTTCCACTGCAGTACTGTATCATACCTACACAGTACTGACACAGCATGGTATGTTATTATTAATAATAATAAAAAATAATGACAATATAAACCTTATTTATATAGCATTTATCTAAATGCATGCTTTACAAATGGTATAAACACGTAAATGAGATAAAAATTGGGAAACACATTCAAGAGAAAAGTGATTAATGGAAATTGAACGTTATATGAGGCTCACACGTCATTGTACGTTATATGAGGAACCAAGAATGCTTTTATTTGAGAAAATGCAAAACAAGAGAGTTGTTATGGTCAGGAGATGATGTCAAGTTGGAATTTTTTTTCAGAGAGGAAGTTTTTAGTGTGGCCAGTTTTATTGGGAAAACATGGAAACTGAGAATGGAGAAGCTGTTTATTTGAATGTATGACTTTGATTTGTGTGTTTTGATTATTATTTGTTTCTGGTTCTTGCTTGTTTGGTGGAACTCAACGCCTCTGTGTCTTGTAAGCCCATACGGGCTGGGCACCATGTGGTGCACAACACATTAATAAAAATCTATCTATCTATCTATCTATCTATCTATCTATCTACCAGTCTCTCTATCTCTCTATCTATCTATCTATCTACCAGTCTCTCTATATTATATCATATTATATTATATTAGCCCATATTATATTACATTACATTACATTACATTACATTACATTCTATTATATTCTATTCTATTATATTATATTATATGGATTCTTACCGTTTAACCGTGTATTGACAGCAGTGATAACCGAAAATGTACACACACGTCAACATGGCTAACATTGTAACAAGCTGACAACAATAGAGAATAGACAATTAGATTTGGTTCACATGGTCTGGATGGGAATCTATGAGCGGGAGACGAAGATGTACCCCACAGGCATTTTTTTCCCCCCATTTCTTTCGGCTTAGCTCCACTTCTGCATGAGTACCTATAGACCTACTGACTTCAACTAAATTATGAATCTGTCCATGTGTTTCTACATAATGCAGAGAGTGAGAGAAAAACACGGTTTCTGGGCAGGCAAGAAACCACGGACCATGCGGCCAAAGGACAACTGGCCATGAGTAAGATAGTAAGATAGCTACTGGTATTAGAGCTACTGCAAGTATGGAAAGGTTTTATTAGACAATGTTAATCTATAGCTAACAGTTCCTCAGTTCTTACAAGTTTACCCTAGTTATTTGAATAACAGGCCTTGACATGACATGATGCGAGTGTGTACATTTTTGCTGTAGACTTTACAGATGACTAGTCAGTAACAGTAACCTTTCATTTCCTCAGCTCCTACTGTATCACATACACACACACACACACTGATAGAGACTGTCATGAGAGACAGAGACAGAGTGTGTGTGTGTGAGACACAGGTAGAGAAAAAGAGATTTGTTGATGAAATAAAGTGATAAGGTCAGGTTTCAACAAGCTGGTGATAACCTAAACTAAAAGGACAGCAGAAGCAGAAGTCGGATGATGAAAAGAGACGGTGTGTGATATCAAAGTGAACTTGGCGTGAACTTTCCATTTGGCCGGGGTTCAATTCCAAATCGCTCCAAACCCACCTACGCACCCCACCCATCTACCCACACGCACACACACTCGTAGAGTCAATGCCCTCTTAATTTAGTGTACAAATCCAATAGATAAAACTGAGGCATAACCGGTCACAAGTGGTGTGTTTTTGAACGTCAACGATGCCACAGTCTGGTACACGGGGTGTCGGGACAGAGGGCAGAGGAGATAAAAGCTGGAGAAAGGCTTTGAAGACCAAAGTTATAGCCACGAGGGTAGCAGACAGGTTTCTTGCTCAGCCAATCAGCTAGTCTCCTTTTAAACATGTGACTGAGCCACTGCTGGTGATCTAAAATGATGATCTAAAAAGTACAAGGCAACTGTAAACATGTCTTCACCCCACAGATGATGCAGTTCTGCCTCTTAAATGCAGGACAGTCACAAGGCCAACAAATTATGTGAATACATACATGCTTTTATTCCAAGTGCCTTACAGTAATATGAGTAATATGAGTGCATATATTTCTGTATATTTCTTTCTGTATTAGATTTTTGTAGCCCCAGTGGGAGGCGAATCCCTAACTATGACAATTAATTATGCTCTATCGTAGTGGCATAATGACAATGGGCACACGTATATACTCGCAAATAGCACGCATACACGCACACACACACACACACTCCCTTGTGTTCCTTGTAAAGTCCCCAGCAGTCTGCCTTGTTCTATTCTTCTCAGCTTTGTTTTGTCTCTCCTCTCTCAAGGGTGTGTGTGTGTGTGTGTGTTGTGTGTGTGTGTATGTGTGTGTGTGTGTGTGTGTGTTGTCCAGACTGGGTGTGGTCAGGTCAGATGTCACACAGGTGCAGGGGGGCGGGTTGTGAGGAGGGTTGGGCATCCCTTGAGGCCGGGAAATTTGTACGTGTGAGTGGTTGTGTGTGTGTCTGAGTGAATAAGATCAAACAGGAATTTACATCAGCTTATATCAGAAGAGGCCAAAGTCAAGGCACAGTGCATTTACTGAACAGTACTATTATGTCACCTGCACACACTGTGAATGTGTATCTGTGGTGCATGTGTGTGTGTGTGTGTGGGCGTGTGTGTGTACATGTGTTTGTTGTGGTTTCTAAACTCAAAGCCTGTCTCAACGGAGACAACCCCTTAGGAATAGAGGCCAAGCGTGACTCTGGAACAAAACAGCAAGACATAAGTTCAACCTTTCTTTTTGAAAGTGAAAGCGAGCGAAAGAGATTTGAGTTGTCAGAGACAGTGAGTGTGTGTGTGTATCTGTGTGTGTATCCGTGTGTGTGTGTGTGTGTGTGTGTGAGAGTGAGTGTGTGTGTCTGAGCGAGTGTGTCTGCTTACCCTGCCGCCGCGACCCTGACCTGGATAAGCGGCTAGAAAATGGATGGATGGATGGATGGATGTCTGAGCAAAACAGGGGGGGATGTGTGTCTGTCACTGCGTGTGTGTGTGTGTGTGTGAGAGAGAGAGAAAGAGAGAGAGAAAGAGAGAGAGAGAGAGAGAGAGAAGGATGCTGCAATCGTATGTGAATCAACTGGGAACCAACTGGATTACAAATCCAATCTAGGTACCACTGATCGGTCTGTCATATAATTTCCCAGCATCCCCGTGGCTCTGCAGGCTGAAGGCCCATAGCCTCTGTCACATGCCGCCTCACACCCATCTTTCCTATCAATCTGCATTGAATGCTGCCTGCTGAAGCAGAAATGTCATAAAAACAACATTTAAAGTTGGCAAGTACCCAAAACCTCATCACATCTCACTTCTCATTTATCTTGTCTGACATTTTTTTTTCCTCTTTGAGAGCATTTTGTACAGGCTGGAGTATTGTAGGCTATTTCATTATTGTAAATTACACAATGCTATTATTACTCAGATTTCTGATACATTTCATAGATTCATCTATAACTGCAGATGTAATGGAGGGTAACCCACCTAAACTCAGTTTAATTGCCCACATTTTTAGGGCTGACATAAACCTTCATGACATAAATTCAGTAGTATCAAACTGGCACGTTTTATGAAATAGGAAAGAGATTCTTGTTTATATTGGTGGTTGTTTGCCTTATGATGATCACAGACCGGACGTCATAGTTCATCCATTTTAAATGTATCATTACATCACTACACTAGTCTACACTGCAAGATAAATCCATCTTGTCAAGGCATTTAATGTAATATTGAATCTTAAAATAAAATTGTATTTTCCTGAATACACATGAAAAAAATCTGCTAGCAGGGTGAGATGTCACTTGTTTCAAATGCAAATCAATTTGTTTCAAGGATTTTCTTGAATCAAGTGTTATTTTCTTGGATGGATTCATACATTGAATTCATTCATTCATTCCTTCATTCATTTTCTGTCATATCCCAGCATGCACTGGGCAAAAGGCAGGGAGACTCTCTGCACAGGTCACCAGTGACAAGGCTACCAGTGGAGTGATCTGCCTTATTCTGCCTTATTTATAGATACTGATACTTGTTTCTAGAAAAAAATCCTGAAGCAAGTGAAACTGCAAGGAAACAAGTATGTCTCCTCGCTGACAGATTTTCTTTCTGACTTCACAGATTTTAAGGCTGAATATGAAGATTAAATGACATGTCAAGATGAACATATTTGCAGAGCATAACACCATATGCTGTAACTCAGTGTGCTGCTGTTTGGGAATATTAAAGAGCAAACATGAAGTCATTCCAGCACATTCCAGCAGCGCAGCCCCCTGGTGTGGCCATGTCATGGTATCACCTAATTGATGCCTTTGGCTGCCGGTGACGTCGCTCCAATAGCATCGTGCCATGAAGTAAGCCCCCACTCTCTCCTCTCCAATTCGCATGCACTTTACAGAGCCACTGCGCTGCTCACACACCAACCCACTGCAACCCGTCACGCCGGGGAAATCACGCTGAAATGCCGGTACGTGCTCCCTGCAAGAGGGCCATGCTAAACCTGTGTCAAACACTAGGAATACATCTCTCCTCCAGCCTTGCCCTTAAAAATTAAATAAAAGTTAGCCTACATAAGATCAAACCAAGACAGAGAGATTCCCAAATAGGCTAGCCGACAAATGGATGTGTTTATTCGGGCTCCTTATCCGTCTCCAGTGCTGACATCACTGCAATGGGGCCAAGGGAATAAGCTGCCACATCTGTCAAATCTCCTTTTGCAACCCCCCATCCAAATGAAGCGCCTATCAAGAGGCCGTCACCACTAGACCCTCCGAGAGACAAAATACAATGCATGCATGTATATAGTATGGCTGCAAATGCCGTGATGCTGGGAATAGCCACGGGTCCAATGGGGACCTGTGGGGACTGAGGGTTATTAGCCTCCATGGTCCAGCTACCCCGGGCCCTCTAATGGCAACTTCCTACACTCCACAGTTATAAGGGCCCAGAATAGCAAGTCTATGGGGAGGAAAATACACCAGCATCTCATCCGCGCCATCGCCCTCGCACTGAGTGTGTGCGTCTTGCCATATGTGCGCACAGTCTACACCGCCGACGCACCGGCAGCAGCGCCAGCGTCATATGGTGAGGGACCGCTGTCAACAAACCAAACCCAGCAGCAAATACTTCACGTCCACTCACTCAGCCCCGTTCCCCGACCGCCGCCGCCCCGCTTACCTCCGATGGTGAGCCGTTTTGTCTTTCTTCCCCTTCGGCCTCCTCTTTCTGGCCTGGATGGCCATCACTGCGGGGGTGAGATTATGTTTATTCACGGGCATGACCGACGTCCGAGTCCGGAGAAGGGTGTAGGAGGGACAGGGAGAGAGAACAACACATATCAGTCTCTAGAGCTGGCTGGCCCGGGTCATAGCATCGTTTAGCAATAACGCCAGAATGACCCGTGCACACGCGTAATTTCCGCCAACCTTTCACTAAACACAAGCAGAACTGGGTTAGGAAAGCCTATTCGGGGGCTGAAGGATACGCACCTTTCCTGGAGCTCATGTTTCCTCCTCTTCCCCTCAGCAGGAGCAGGCAGCTCGGCGGCAGCAGCCGGGTTCTCTCTCTCTCTCTCTCTCGCTCTCTCTCTATCTCTCTCTCTCTCTCTCTCTCTCTCTCTCTCTCTCTCTCTCTCTCTCACACACACACACACACACACACACACACTCTCTTTCTCATGCACACACATACACACACACTCACACACTAACCTCTCTGCCTTTGGAGGACACGCACTCCCTCTGTCGTTTGAAGCGGGAGTCGCGTTCAGTCCTACGTGGCCCTGCACAACTTTGCACAGTTAATTTTGCACACTTGCGCATTTGCAACTAGTTTCATTTTGTACATCCTGCACAACAGTGAGTTTAAGGATGTAGGCGGATGTTCCGAATATAGGCCTAGCTCTTTTTCTATGTATTTAAACCATATCCTACTCTCCTGTCAGCCCAATTTCCATGTCACAGTAACTCATAGTGCAATTGAGTGAAATCAACTCATATATAATTAATAATTAATTTAATTAATAATAAACTAACTCTGCATATGTAACTTTCAATTTTACCTTACATTTGCAAGTTGAATCAAGCTTGAATTCAGGAGTTAGAAAGAACGGCTTGAGAAACATTGTTATCTTATTAGCATACTTCCCAGCATGCATTGCATTTGAGTTACCTCTCCAGAAATCCTTCCTTAATCAATTGTTTGGATAAAGTTACAGGGTGGAGACTGTTATGTATGTATGTTATGTGAATCATAGGTCAACTTCTGATTAAAAATGAAAATCTTGATAACTTGATGAAAAGTAGTATTACTGTAAGTTCAATCAGTACCAAAATCAGATCCAAAATCACGTGACCTGAGAGACTGTGCAAAAGGTGATTTTCATTTTGCCATGTGGTGAAACAATTGTGTGATGATACGTGAAAACCCTTCTGTCGGTTGAAGTAACAGAAAATATAAACACTTTTATTTCAGTTCAATTTTATTGCATTAGGCTATAATAACCAATGAACTTTGACCCAGCTGTTCTGTACTGTTTCAGTAAAGGAAACTATGCTGTAAAGGTGAAGTGTCTTAATATTTTCTGCACTGTATACCTCAACTGTATACCCATCTCCACAGCTACTGTTGCACCACTGCACAACACCCATGTATCTGTAAAATATCTGGTAGCAAGCCTTTCTTGGTAGATACTGCTTATCCTATTTATAGTACTGCCTTTATTTATTGTACTGCTGTCTACAACCCACTCTCTGCGTTTTGCTATCTCTGTCAGGATCATGTTGAGATTTGTTTGAGTTTTGACTTCAATTCTGATGCCGCAACGACGCAATTCCCCCCCGAGCATCATTAACTATTTATCTCATCTCTCAGTTATTCCAGGTTAGCGTGAGAAAGTAGCACCTTAGGCCCATAAATAAGCAGGAATTATTTGTCTTGGCCCAGCTGCTCCTGGTGCTTTCCAAAAGCTGCAGGCATTTCTACAAAGCTCCAACAAACACGTCCCGTTATAATAGGGAAGGGATATCACATATCACTTATTTGAAGAATTCACATTTATAGACAGTCCAATCAATATTTGTAAAGACCACAGACAACTCCTCCCCAAAGTCTGAAACCAGAGAAGATAGTGATTACCCTTTACAAGTGTATGAGGACCCATATCAGGGGTGCAACGGGTGTCATTTAGAGGTTAGGCCCTACTACCCCAGTGACAAGCCATTGTACCCTTAAATTTACAATTCAATCCTTTATTTTCCAAGAGTGGAACCTGAACCAGAAAATGTACCTTGACCCACTGTACCTCCACCCTGGATACTGTCACTGAGAACCTTCCAGTTTTTTCATTAAGGAGCAGTAGCCTATGTTGGATTGACAGCAAATGTTAGGGATGGGGGACAAACTGATCGCTATCTTGTTTCTGGACATGGGAGATAGCAGTGAGTGTAGTCAAACACAGACCCAACTAGGAACAACATTTCAAAGCTTAAATTCAGTTCTGTTTCCTTTAATTTACGAGCCAATAGGCCATGGAAATGTGATGTCACAGCACCAGGCTTCATAGGGCTTTAGGCACCAAGTAAGATTAAGAGACTTTTTGAGAACATCAAATCATCCTCATTGTCAGGATGTGTTTCTTCTGGCAGTTTCTGGGGGTAAATACTGCATATGACAAACCATGCAATCACTCAAGCTCACCAGTCACCATTACACGTTAAATTATATTTCCATTGGACAAAAAAATGCAATTGTGACTAGTCAGAATGAAAATGTGAGATATCCATAAAATGGAGCAGTCAGGAATGCACATACCTGTATCTTGCTGAGTTCAAGCTGCTTTTACGTCTCTTTGAATGGGTGATTGGGCCTTGTTTTGTGACAGTTAAGCCTATCATTGTTAATATGTAGAAGTGGAAAGGCACCGCTGGGATTTGAACCCAGGATCTCCTGTTTACTAGACAGGCGCTTTAACCAACTAAGCCACGGCGCCGATATACGACTGCTCTTCGTCTAATCTCTCTCGATTATTCAAGGAACCTGCTTATGAGTTGGAGGTGGCAGACATTTATTAGTCATATATCTCTCGGTTAAATTCCACACCAACGGTATCTCACTAACAACACCATCTGCTGGTAACAAAATCAGATGGTAACATTTCCTACCATTAATAACTAGACACTGTAGTAAATAATTCAGCTAGATCTAGTGCTCACCCTCCCATTTATAGTTATTATTATATTATATTAGATATTTATTTATTTTTGGATCTATAGATGATTATTCTGTCTATATATAAATTATGGGATATCTTGCTGTGAATTAGCAGATGATGTAGGATGTTATTAATTTAACCATTTCTTTCTTTTGTTTGTTTTTTTTCTTTTAAAAATCATGCTGTTTCTGATGTATTTACGGAAGTGTGAGGCGGTAATAAAGATGGTTATAAAAAATGATAATAATTTACCCTTGAACGTTTAAGTGAAACTGAAAGCAGATTTAGACGTTGTGAACAGAGCAGAGACGCCATTACAGGATGTGAGATCCTTACCGAGCTAGAAAACTGAAGGGAAGTGATTTGGTGAGTCTTGCAATTGAAAGATAATTCGAATACCAAAGGAAATGGCTGAGAAAACTGTTTTGAAAAGTTACTTGAGCTGCCATGTGTGTTCAGAGACTTTCAGAGATCCTGTGTCTCTGGGCTGCCACCACAGCTTCTGTTCCAGCTGCCTGCAAAAATTCTGGGAACAAGCTAATAGCAAAAACTGTCCAATTTGCCAGAGAAAATCCTCAAAGGAAGATCCAACAGTGAACTTTAAACTGAAGGAGCTAGCTGACTCCTATGCTGGGACACAAGAAGTTGGGTCATCATCTGAGACAGATAAAGGAGAGGGGGAAGTCAAGGTAGTGTGCAGTAAACATACAGAAGAGCCTAACTGGTTTTGTATGGAGGAACAGAAAGCTGTGTGTCATATGTGTGAGTTCCCTCCCCACCACGGTCACACGGTGGTTCCTATAGAACAAGCAGTCAGCGACCTGAAGGAGCAGCTGAAATCTGACTTAAAGTCTCTACAGGACAAGAGGAGCAAATACAAAGAGGTTGAGGAGACGTACAACAAAGTGGGTCACCACTCCAGGAACCAGGTGGCAGCCACAGAGAGGCAGATCAGAGCAGAGTTCGACAAGCTCCACCAGTTCCTGAAGGAGGAAGAGGAGGCCAGACTGGCGGCTCTGAGGGAGGAAGAGGAGCAGAAGGGGGAGACTATCGACAGAGAGATGAAGATCATTCAAGAGAAGATCTCCTCTCTCTCAGACAGTATCGCAGCTGTTGAAGAAGACCTGCAGAAACACAATGTGCCGTTCCTCACCAGTTATAAACCCACCCAGACCAGCGCCAGAGCCCAGTGCTCGCTGCCGGATCCACAGCTGGTCTCAGGAGCGCTGATAGATGTGTCCAAACACCTGGGCAACCTGTCCTTCAGAGTCTGGGAGAAGATGAAGGGGAAGGTCAAGTTCAGTCCTGTCATTCTGGACCCAAACACTGCAAACCCCTGGCTCTCTCTGTCCGATGACCTGACCAGTGTGAGACAGGAAGACACGAAGCAGCAGCTCCCTGACAACCCAGAGAGAAACAGTTGCTATGCCAACGTTCTGGGCTCCGAGGGCTTCAGCTCGGGGAACCACAGCTGGGAGGTGGAGGTGGGAGACCATCCTTCCTGGAATGTGGGTTTGGCAAAAGAGTCAGCTGACAGGAAGGGGAAGGGATCTCCCTTACCAGAAAACGGAGTCTGGTGTTTACTGCATCACAGTGGAAAGTACACAACTGGGCTTGGTGAGACCGTCAGAGTGAAGAAGGGTCTCCAGAGGATCAGAGTTCAGCTGGACTACGACAAAGGGAAGGTGGCCTTCTACAACCATGAAGACATGTCTCGCATCTACGTTTATAGAGACACTTTCACTGAGAAACTCTACCCTTATTTCTCTGTTGGAAAGGCTGGGGACGCCAAGACCGTTGATATCGAAGTCTGGCCAGAACCCTCTCTTGAAAAATAGATTTGGGACATCATCAGAATCAGAATCAGAATCAGAAATACTTTATTGATCCCCGAGGGGAAATTGGGTTAAATTACAGTTGCTCACATTGTAGAAGAGAATATATATAAGCATAGAGAAATAAGAAAAATAGAAATAAGAAAGTAAGAAATATGTAAATATGTTCATTATACTACAATATATAACACTGAGAATAATAATAATAATAATAGTATAGAAATAAGATAAATAATAATTATGTACAATATGTGCATCATACTATATACACACATAATATATTTTTAGATTATCGCTCATTATCCCGGTCAGCAACATGTTATTTTTAGTCAGACAATAATATAGTATATATAACCTACAGAATAATTTGCAGATTTCTTTTCTTTGTTTCCTATGTAGTCCAAAAATGACAAATGTCTGTTAAATGTAGAGGGGAACTTTCAACAAAATGACAAAACAACAATTCTTATCATAGAAAAACACTGTACAGATTGCATAGTTGCATTTTGTTGCTTAATTATTTGTTTTTTGTGCAAAAAGACGTTTTTTTTTCATCAATATTTGAGTGTTGTGCATGTGTATGAATTATACTTTCACTATGGACCAATTCTTATTCGGTCTGGCTGAACACAAGCGGTTCTGTTCTAGCTTTCAGGGTTTTACTTTGAAAGCTGAAACCAGAAGATATGACAATGGGTAGCACGGTCTACTCATGTAGGAAGGAAGATTGTATTTTGTATCAGCATGAAGCTAAGCATGTGCTACATTATTATCATGGATGTTTGTTGTCAACTGATGTGAAGGCAAATAATAAATGATTCAGCTTATCAACATTGAAGTTTTTTTTATGAACAACAATTGTGATGTCTACTGTAGCCTACATTCAAAATACATTTAGTTGATAGCACATTTATGTTATGTTTGTGTATAAAATAAATTAAAATTGGATAATTTCATCTATATCTTTTGTATTTGTTTAAAAGGAGCATTACAATAGGATCATTACTACAATAATAATCCTTCCACCTAATGCATGCTGTGATAGGTTCAAACCCTCTTATACTAACTAATAGTGAAATTAAACTATTCTTCATGTTTTGGGGACCTCCTGTAACTCCTTCAAGGACCCCTGAGAGTCCCTGGACCCCACTTTGGGAACCACTAGTCTAAAATGTTGTGAGAGAAACATTGTAGCTTTGATTGTTATAAATAATCAAACATGCAAAAAGCAAGTAGCTGATTCTGTGATTGGCAGGTCTTTAACCAATCGTTTGCAATGGGAGGGCTTTACGGCAGGATCTGTTTCCGGAATCAAGCACACACACGTGTGTGCGGGAAGTCTGGCGTTTCTCACTGTGCGCAGCCTGCTGAACCTCACCAGACGCAGGTAAAGACGCAGGCTTTTTGCTGGAAACAGCAACGTGTATCTGTTGTGTTATCAGCACTGACGATTTGCCTAAGTTTTGACGTGTTTGTTTTATTGCTAGCTACATCTGCTTTAGCTAGCTGACTCCGCT
Source organism: Centroberyx affinis (assembly GCF_046629955.1). Classification (NCBI taxonomy): domain Eukaryota; kingdom Metazoa; phylum Chordata; class Actinopteri; order Beryciformes; family Berycidae; genus Centroberyx; species Centroberyx affinis. The sequence continues at coordinate 385,305 of NW_027280806.1, forward strand.
CCGTCATTGTTGACAGTGCGAGTGCGCTAGCGGCTTTGCTAACGTTGAAAGCTAACTTGGCTATGAAAGCAATGTCTTCCTCCATTTGTTCCATATTTCTTGTAGTACCTGCATCAAGATCACCCTTGGGTCCGTCAGGAAGTCTCTGTGTGTCTCGAACAGCTGGGAGGAAAGTGTTTTCCACATCCACACCTCTCTCTTGCTACCTCAGTTCAGCAAACAGTAAGTCAACAGTAGCATCGTTTTCTAGATCATTGGTGTCCCCACAAAACGAACTTTGTCTTGGATTCACGACGTATTCAGTGCAATCATGAACGGTGCAAAACAAAACAATATGATGCAATATTAACAATTGTAATATAAAGCGACTGATGCGCATAGGTTTAGGTATTACAGACTACAGTATTAACAGACTGCAGAATGTAAGTATAAAGTACTGGTGCCTAGAAGTATTGCAGTTTTAATGTGTCGTAATTAGTAAGTGGCTTCTAATACATACATCATTTATTTATTTGTGTAGCCTTTATTTTATCAGGAAGTCCCATTGAGATTTTTTCCGAGGGAGACCTGGCCAAGAAATGTCAGCAGGGCTTACACAATAAAACATACACAAACAGTACAGAAACAGAAAAATACTAATACATGTACAATAAAAGAAAAAGGTCACAATTTAGATCAGAAACATACACACACATCTTGCATAAGACTGCGGATAATTTGTTCGAACTGATTTAGGGGAATAAAACGGTTGAGCTGGAGCTTTGATTGGAGATTGTTCCAGGACCAGGGGGCAAAATAATCAAATGCCTTTTCACCAAAAACAGTTCTTGTTGTGTGAACTTTAAGAAGAATGCAAGATTGTGATCTTAGACTGTAGGCATTGCTGGCAAATTGGAGTGTGGTCAAGTAAGAGGGCAGTTTACCGATAATGGCTTTATAAATCATAGTAAGTTAAAGTGACTGGTGCATCATATCAAAATGATGTTGCTGGTAGAGGGTAATGATCAGATAAGTTCACTGGGGTGTGTTGAGTCCAGCTCAGGGGACTGAACTGTCATACATATTTGTGCATACATTTGTGCTAACTCTAACGTCTCTTGTGTCCCTTTTTTCACAGCTTGGCACCCATGGAGGAAACGGAGCCCATGCTGGCCCCAGCCCAAGGGGGAGAAAAGAGGGGCTGTCCAGAGGAAGAGGCGGAGGAGGAAGGGGACGTACCTACGAAGAGACCCAGAGTTCAGAAGGATCAGAAGAACGGAGGTCATTCCCACCGAGACGCGGAGGGAGAGCCGGAGGGAGATGGAAGCGCGGGGGAGGATGGAGAGGAAGATGGTGAGACCTTTGCTGACATGATGAAGCATGGGCTAACAGAGTTGGACGTGGGCATTTTGAAGTTTGTCAGTGACCATGAGGGCTTCTCTGGGATCCTGAAGGAAAGGTTGGTACTCTAGTGTCAGTTAAGCCTTTGTGTACTTTTCCTCTAAATTAATTAATTTGGACTGTAACAGTTGACGTCATGTGTGTTTGTGTTCAGGTATTCTGATTTTGTGGTGCATGAGATCAACAAACAAGGCAAGACCGTGCGATTGGATGACCTCTCCATTCCTCCAGAGGTTGAGGTGAGATATTATATGAAATTACCATCAATAATGTCACATTTCTTGACTACTCTCTCTGTCTGAAAGGGGAATACCACTCAAACTTGTCATCAAGTTGCAAAGGCGCGATACTTGTAACATTACTCTGATTGATTGATGATGATTCTGAATGTGATCCTGCCTGAAGTAAACAATATAGAAATTGGGTGAGAGCTTAATCTCTCATATGAATCGACATAGTAGAAATCCGGTCCTGGCAGCCAGTCCTCCAGCATGCTGTCTCGTCAAATTACACATTCCTTGACATAGTGTTAGCGTTGTTGCTTGAGGGCGGTGGAGTCCTGTGTTTTTCAGTCCTCACCCTGCCGGATGATACTTTGTTGACATTTTTTTGTGTTGGGTTGATCCTGTGGTAGGAGGTCCCAGAGGCCCAGCAGCCGCTAGAGGAATCTGATGTGCTGACCGAGGAGCAGAAACAGCAGCTTGGGGAGCTGCAGCTCTTCAAGAACAAAGAGGGCAATGTCTCAATTGAAGTGAGTCGACTCTTTGTTCCTTAATCACTGGATGGCTTTATCTGCTAAATTATGTTTTAGGCTTTAATTCATTCATGACATATAACCTTTAGTCAACCACTGAAGTCACAGTGAGACCAGGGCTCCTGTTTAGAGTGGGCGATGTGTGCAAGGCAGAAAAATAAAAGCGCTAATGTTTGAGCAATTAATAAGACATCACAAATCCAGAATATGTTTAAGAACATATGGTAGATATAGCAAACAAAGAACTGACACTAAATGAAGATGCAGAGAAAGAAATGCATTCATGACATTCCTAAAAACATAAACATTCAATCAGGACTCTTTACACACTCATGAAATCCTCCAACCTATTCTTGGTATGCCATCATGTTAAAACCTACCTGGATACACAAACTCTCAAGAGGAGGAATACGTTTTTGTCCTTTCTTTGTATTTGTAGGTGGTGGATGATACAAAAGAGAAGCGGACGCTGATCCACAAAGCCATCAAGACCCAGTTTCCTGGTCTGGAGACAAAGACGGAGGAGAGAGAAGGCCGCAAGTTCATTGTGGCCTATCATGCTGCTGGGAAGAAAGCTCTAGCAGGTATGTGGAGAAGAGACAGAACAGACAAATATCACTCTAGATTTTCTGATCTGTTTTCTGCGACTAGGTTTATGTCTTTGAGTTGAATGAAACTCACTGCACCTTATTTCATGCCTTTTTAGGTGCTCAGGCCCTAGGTGCTCAGGAATTGGCACAAATGCACACCATCAAAAGTGCAGACTGTGATAATATCATGTCTGTTTTTGCAATTAAATACTAGAGACGTATACATAGAGAACTCCTTCTATTGTACCGTATTTTAAACAGCATGCCTTCACAGCCTGCACTCTGTAATTTGCCATTAGGCCAAGTTGAAGTTATGGCTCTTGGGGGATACCAGCACTCAGTGCAATTACCCTTTAATGCTCTCATTAAAAGTTATCAGGAGTAACTTTACTTTATGGACTTAAAAGTTATGGAGAGTAATATCATCTACTGTTTTTCTTTAAACCACCTGGACAAAATCTTGCTGTTTTGTTTTTTTTAGGGATCAGAAAAGGGTTTTGTTGCATGCAAATGTATGTCTACCATGGCCTCATCTGCCCCATTGCATGTGGTTATAGTAGAGTTTTAGGTTAAGATCATATGATGCATGCACTGGTGCATGTGCACGACCAACACACCTGCATGGTTCTGTCTAGATTTTGTTTTGTTTTTTTAACTACCAAATCTCGGTTTAACTTTTGCATTAGTTGCCTTGAATATGAAAGGAATTCAGATGTCTTGCACTGGTGATACATTGACCTTTTATTCAGTGGAGTGCTTTGATGTAAACATTGGCTTCATCTCTTCAGACCATAGTGTCCAGTATATAAAAAAAAGCTATTTAAGAGACAACAGAGGAAAGCAAAGATACATTAATACGGTGCCAAAAAACAAAAGTTTATCAGCCTATAAAGTTCGATGATGGTTTGCTGCCATGTCCCTATTGCACCCTTGTTGCATAGTCAATTTAAATGCAACACTCCACTGCCTCGGACCCATGCATGCAGAGCTCACCCCTGCCAGCTTGTCCCACAATCCATAAGCGTCTTTTTCTTAGTAACATTCTTCTATCCTCCTTTTGCTCTTCTCTGGGTGGATAGAGGTCAAAACAACAGCAGGTAAGAACTTACTGTCCACACAGCACAGAGGGAGTGGGTTAAAACCCGCATGGATTTTAGGTGGTTGAAATATTTTTTGGTGTTGTAATGACAGTTAGAGATTATTTCCATTCTGGCTTGCGATATAATAATTCAATCTGAATGGACAAGCGTTAAATGAATTGAAAGGTATTAGCTTTATTGGTTCGAAGTTGATTTCTCTTTTTTTAAATAAGTGTAAAAATACAAAATCTATGGAGTTGTAGTTGCCTTTTTTTTGTTATTTCAGCACTATCCTTTTCTCTGTCTCCATGAAAGCTCCTAGGAAACACTCCTGGCCCAAAAGCCGTGGCAGTTTCTGCCACTTTGTCATGTACAAGGAGAACAAGGACACCATGGACGCTATCAATGTGCTCTCCAAGTTCCTCAGGTCTGGCTGCAGCGCTTTTCACTTACATTGTAAAATGACATTAACTATGTATATTGACTAAGGACAGCAATAATCCGACTATTGGCCTTATTCTAAATAAGTCAATATTCTGATGAAACGGTTTACATGAGTTGCTTATTTATATTCCAGTTTACATGCTACAGAGCAAAGTCTGCTTAACAGGACAAAGAATAAAAAGTCACTGGAGCACACAGACAGTTTAAGTCTTTATTGAAGGTGCATATGGAAAAATCCTGAGCATGGTGACAGTTTCAGCCTGACCTCAAGAATGTTGGGACTTTTTTCTGGTGTCAGTCAGTCATCTTTTTCATCTGTAAGCAAGTTCACCACCGCTGGAAGGCAGAGTGTGTGTCGCCAAGCTGTTGGATTGCTGCTTGTGTGGCACAAAGCTGTGAATACTTCAGTAGAGTCATAGTTCAATTAAGGTGTATACATGCCTAAATGCCTTTCAATAATGCGACTAAATCAGAATATTCCAGATGTTGTAATGAGATGCTTGAGATGCTTACTCCGACTATGACCTTATTCGTGTTGAGGTAATCAGAAAATGCTGTTTACATGGCAATTTCTTATTCAGACTGTTGTTTTAATCTGGTTAATGATAGATTATTGCTGCCCATAGTCACTGTTTTTTAATCATGCAACACGCATATCAGTAACTTCTTTGTCCAATAAGAATGTGATCACAGTTTATGGCCTTCATATGATTAATGATGCATGTTTCTCTAGGCTTAGACCCAATTTGTTTTCCTACATGGGGACTAAGGACAAGAGAGCCATCACTGTACAAGAGATTGCAGTTCTCAAGTGAGTGTGAAATGTCACCAGCAAGTCAATATGAGTTATGTTCGCATTAATTCTTTACATTTCTGTGGGTGATTGTAAATGGGTGTTACATGTTGCGTCTTACCAGTGCTGGAGGTGTTTCTGCTGTTGCTAGGCAGACGCTCCCTAGTGGATCAGCATGTTATGACACAATGATAACTAATTAAAGAAACCTGTTCCATCCCCTCGCAGGATCACGGCAGAGAGGTTGGCTCACCTCAACAAGTGCCTCATGAACTTCAAGCTGGGAAACTTTTGTTATAAAAACCACCCTCTTAAGCTGGGGGAGCTGCAGGGCAACAACTTCACTGTGGTCATCAGGTCAGTAGATGTGAATAGATGCTCACATCACTGTTGTAATAGTGTGTAATACTGTGCTATTGTTATGGATGCTGGCTACCTCTAACCTAGGGGGGGGGTAACCAAGGGGATGTCAACCGTTGCTATGTATCCCACAATTCTTTGCATTCATGCGGAAGGTGTCTCTGTACTTGGGCCCAGAATCGCAATTAAAAGGAATGGGACTCGGGTTAGCATGACACACACAATCTGACATGGAACCGGAAAATCTCATGTGAGGACTATCAGATAGCTAATTTACAGATAATCAGTCAAACTAATATACTCCACTATCCACAGCCATCTTGACACTTAATTTATCAACGGCTCGTATGAAATCCCAGCGTTACTGCACTGGTCCCTTGAATGTCAAACAGGAACATTACCTCTTCTCCCTTTACCAGTTAATACTTTACTGTTATATGACTCTGTCTCATTGATATATTTGTTGGTGTGTTTTGTTGTCAGGAACATCTCAGGAACACAAGAGCAGGTCCAGCAGGCCATGACGTCCCTCAAGGCGACCGGCTTCATCAACTACTATGGCATGCAGCGTTTCGGCACCACAGCTGTGCCCACACACCAGGTTGGCAGGTGAGATCGTGGCATGGGGGAAACTGGTATACATTATGAGGAAAGACTAGTGGCAGAATGGTAAAATCATGTGTTGTTTTCCTCCTTTTGTCTGTGTCAGGGCCATCCTGAAAAACGACTGGAACGAAGTGGTGGATTTGATTCTGAAGCCTCGTCCCGGAGGTAATAAACTATTTTTCTTGCTTTCTTTTCTACCTTGTGTGAAGTGATCATAGGAAAAGTCATAGCAGGTGTGAAATATGGCTTATGCCTTAGTAATTCTAATGTTTCTCCATCTTTATCTCTTTCTTTCACCTCCACCAGCGGAGAAAGGCTACCTGGTACGCTGCAGGGAGGAGTGGGCCAAGACTCAGGACCCGGAGGCGGCCCTGAAAAAGCTGCCGGTCAAGCGCTGTGTGGAGGGGCAGCTGCTGCGAGGCCTGTCCATGTATGGCAAGAAGAACGTCATCACTGCCTTCGGACTGGTTGGTTTTCTGTTAATGATGCTCTCTCCTGATTTAGCAGTAGCCTAGGGGTTAAAGAAGGGGGGCCGTGACTGGATGGTCACTGGTTCAAATCTGAAAATCGAGTTGAAAAATGTGGGTGAGGAAATAAGTATATAGTAAATAAGTAGTATGAATTGAAGTACTGTTCACCTCTTCCTCAACAACTAACTCAAACTGCTCTTTAGGGCACTTAATACCCAGCTGCTTCAATGGAGCAGCTCACTGACCAAAAGTAAAAGACTCCGTTTTACTGGGAACCTGCCAAGTGTGAATGTGTGTAACTGTATGAATTTGAAGCAGGCTGTTGTTTGGAAAAGAGCAGTCTATTTAGATAAACAAAGGTTTTTGAAAAAATATCTGATGGTGACATATGGTTCTTTTATGTCCAAAGAGGCTTTGTTCTGCTCCTTCTGATGACAGCATTTGTTTTCTTCCCAGATCCCCCGCAACAACCGTCTGATGTACATCCACAGCTACCAGAGCGTCGTGTGGAACACCATGGTGAGCCGGAGAATCGAGGCCTTCGGTTTGAAGGCGGTGGAGGGCGACCTGGTGCTAAGAGGAGGTTAGTGCTGGGTTGGTTTGTTGGGCTGGGGAAACGAGGGTTGCTATGGTTATGGTGAAACTGGAAAAGTCAGGAAATATGACAGTTGTAATGAAAATGATACACATCCAGCAAGTTTTGGAAAAGTCATTGAAATTTGTTCATCTTTTTTACAGTTTCTCAGTGTGTGATATCAAACATGGTTGCTAGTAGAATGAGGCACTATTTGAGGCAACAAAAATATATACATTTAATCAATAATAATACTTACATTTTACATTTTCTGTATTTACCTGACGTTCTTGTGCCTCAATTCCTATATCGCCAAAAATCATAAGCAACCAAAATTAAGCATTTCCAAGTTGTAATTGTAGCTAGTCAAATCTACAGTAGGATATTACAGCTATGCCACAAATAGTATATAGTAAACTTTTATTAATTAATGGTCATGAAAAATGCACTTTATGTCATGGAATGGCATTTGTAAAAATGTGCACAAATCCTAACTCCAACAGCATGGTCAGCTCTATAAGGTTATGAAGGAAATTCCACCCTCTGACATTGTCTCTCCCTTCTTTTTTATCAAGGCACGGCACATGTGCTTTCTGCAGAGGAGGCTGAGAGCCACTCCATCCATGACACTGTGATGCCTCTGCCTGGGTTTGACGTCATCTACCCTTCTCACCATGGTAAGCTGAGGGTTTGTGTGATTTAGAGTTTAGAGTTCATTTATATGCATATTACAGGAAACGGCAAGAGTAAAAAAAAAAAAAAAACTAGCATTGAGTGCTGGTGAAATTAAAACCTACCCACCCCCCCAAGGGGCTTATAAGAATATCTCACCTTAAAGGGAAAAATCAAGATGACAAACAGAATCGCTGCTGAATTGGATAAAATAAACTAAACGATAGAAATACCAGAGAAGGGCAAATGCCAGATTAACAAAAACAAAACACATGATGAAAAGCAAAGCAAGCAAGGAAATTGAAGTAAAATTTTGATTTAACAAAGCAAATTCTGTTGCATTGGCGGTAATGCTTCTGTCTTTTTGTCAGTGGGTAAAGGCTACAGAGAGATGCTGTCTGCAGATGGGCTGGACATCGACCACATGAGGCACAAAGTGAAGGACTACTCTCTGGCCGGAGCCTACCGACGCATCCTCATCAGACCCAGTGATGTCAGCTGGTTAGTCCCAGTTAGCCTTTAATACTCAACCTTTTGCTCTATTACTGTTTCCCTCAGTTAGACTGTAAAACTCCAACATTTACTGTACTACTGAATCATCTACTGCAATATTTAGACAGTTAATGTAATACTGGAATTTAAGCTCTTTACTATAACATTGAGCCCTTTACTATAATGCTATAATACCAAGCCTTTTATTTTAATACTGAGGCCTTTATTGTGATATTGCAATTATTGAACTCTTTGTTGTAATATTGAGCTCTTTGCTGCAATACTACAACACATAGCAGTATTGGCTGCCTATCAGCTAGTGTGTTGTGGTGTGTCTTTGTGTAGGGAGGTGATTCAGTATGATGACCCCAGGATCCCCCTGGTCCATACTGATGTGGAGAAGCTAGAGGACAAACCTGCCCCCGTCTTCAACAAAGGTGAGTTCTTGGGCTTGTTTGGGTCTGTATTTCTAAGAGTGGTAATACACCAGGGCAAATGTTTGGGGAATATAAATGGGCAGCCATCCCAGCAAGATGTGACTACTCAATTGTTTTTTGGCAGATATACCGATACGATTCAAGCAACACTGTTGAAGCCCTTGGGCACCGTTGCCTTGTGTATCACTGTCCTAATGGACCTAATTCCCACCACGGCCATTCTGAATTTATGTCAATCTGGGTGTGAAATCATACCTGGAAGATTGACATATAGAAATACTAACATTACTCCAAAACATAAGTGAGGACTTCAGATAGACCTAACAGTTACCACATTAGCTAGCAATATCGGGAACAACTGCAACTGCTAAAATTTAGCAGCAAGTTAGCTGGCTTACTAGCTAGTTAGTTACTAGCTAGTTTGTCAGATTCACAAAGTTTGTATGATGTGCGTCTTGATACATAACACTAAGACACAGCTGTCTACTTGCTCCTTAGAGTTTTCCACACAGTTTGTGACACAAGTTAGAAATGGCTGCTGTGGGAATAAGATGCATAGAGTTGAGATGCAGGAATAAGAACTCTTGATAGCATCTATACTTGATGGTCCCCCATGTGCATATGTCTTTGAGACATGACAACCTTTTTCTCTGTATGCGGTATAATATTTTTCTCCTCCCCCCAACAGAGGGGAAGTACCGGGCTTTGAGGATGGAGTTCTCCCTGCCTCCCTCAACCTACGCCACTATGGCAATCCGAGAGGTTCTCAAGATGGACACTAGCATCAAGAACCAGACGCAGCTCAACACCACCTGGCTCAACTGAAACCAAAACACAATTGCATACACTGGACTGCTGTTACAGACTGCAAAGCAGCTGTGTACTGTGGCTACTTACTGTTGTGAGTGTTTTAAGTGTATTATGTGAGCGTGTGTAGGAGTGATTGGGTTCTTTGTCAACCCAGAGGTCATTCCTTTAAAGTTGACAGTGTGGTGAGTTAAACTATAATATCCACTTGTACAAAGAGCAACAATTTCTCATTATTCAAAACATTTTTTTTAATCAGGAAGTTTTTACTTTGTGCTCTAAAGCTTTCCTGTGCTGCAATAAGGCAGTCTATTATTTCAGCAAGGCGTGCTTAAAAAAAAAAAAAAACATTTAAATGAACCTTGTGGTGCTTTTAGGGACCACTCATGGAGATCTCCTATACAAGCCCTGCTGCACAGGGTACTTCACACAGCCTGTTTGTACAGAAATGTGAACTTTTGTTTTTATAACTGTAAATTGATTGTGTGAGTTGAAAACACTCTTGAAGAGAGAATTAAAATGTTAAAGGAAAGTGTACAGTGTCATCGTCTGATATGAAGCATTGAGTATTGTTAATACGATACTTAATTTGTTCCCTTGTCATAATGAGAGTTTTTGTTAGAATGATTAATGTAGGCCTACTTATGAAGCTACATGATGTAGCTAAGATTAGATAAACACTGTCTCCCTCTACTGGCCATAAGGGTAAAGTGTCCTGCAAATGGATGATCTGTAGGTGTAATTTGGGCTCTGCCAGTCTGCACTGAGACACTTGTGCTCTGCTGCTGGTCAAAGCAGGCACTGTGGAGCGGCCATCTGGCGCTGTGGCATAAGCCAGCTGGCAGGATACAGCTGCCCTCTCTCTCAAACTAAATGTGGTTACTAATCAAGTCATTCACCCTGGGGTATGTCTGCCCTCCTAATTTTGGATCATTCTCTATTATCCGTTGTAATACTATTTGTCGAATTTGTGACCTGCTGCACCAGTGTCTATACATAGTACATCACTAAAGATTTTTCCAGGAAACCCAGAGGAAAAATATATGAACACAATAACTAACTATACCATAGTTCAGTTCACAGTGAAGAATATGTGGATTGAGATGCATTCAGGATCATTTTACCATTGTTATATTTTTATATCCCTATTACTCGGACTGATCATTGAATATGCCATGTTTACGCCAACCTGCAGGTGGCGTGGCAGCAGCACATCCTTGACATGCTTGGCACTCGTAATTTAGCATTTGTAGCTTAAAGTTAACAACTCAGAAGTAATTAAAATTCAGAACGCCGACATTGGCCCTGATTGCCCTTTCACTACTCTGTCCTCAGGCTATCTGCCACTAAGAGAAGTGCATAGTAGCACTACAGTTGGTAAAATGTAAAACTGTTGGTCTAATCTATCTGTGAGGAACAAAAGGCCTACAGAGGCAGATGCAGTTCAGAGGCACTGTGCCACAGTGGAATAGTGGATAAGCCCATAGAAAGATAAAGTGCGAAGGTACAACCATGTATGGCCTTTTTCATGGTGAGGTTGTGCATGGGTGTCCGTGTGCATGCATGCTTTGCTAATGCATCATCAAAGGCAACACATACATGAAATTACATCATTGCAAACTTCATTAATTGGCTGAACTTGTGAAAGGTCTTTGAATTGAGTCTTTGTTTTTGAAATGTATTACTTTAATTACAAGGGGTATAGATAAAATAGGTTTTTAAGATTTTGACAGTTTTTGTTCAAGGAGAAACAAGTACAGAGCATGTACGATGTTTTTAATCAGCAAGAAACAAGCTGACAGAGCAAGGCAAAATATGTATTAGGCAAAATAATATTGGATTAGGTAAAACATGGATACAAGTATGTAACAATTAAGGCATAGCACAGAAACCTGGTTGGCATTGCTAAACTTGAATGATTCATCACTTTATGGCTGCTAAATGAAAATTATATATTATAAGGACAGAGGGAGGAAGTGCTGCTATGGGTCTGATATGAACAGAAAGGTGACAGGTAGACTCAAACTGATAGTAGAACAATGTTGGATTCTGCACTTGGTTGTAAAAATGAATAGAGTCGAATAGCAACTTTATTGTCCCCATAGAGAAATTTGGGTTGCAGTGTAACACATTTGAGGTGTTCACACTAAGTATAAAAAGAAGACGAGGGCAACAACAATAAAAAGAATAAAATTTGGTTATGATCCTAGACCATTAGGTCAACACGCTTTGGTAATTCTTAATTTTCTTGCTGTCCATGTAATAGAGGCTTTTATCTTTTGTCATTTAAGACAGACAGCCTTGGGTTTTTTATTTTTTAGGGTCACTTCTTTAGAATTCAGAACTTTTTACAAGCAAGTGGAGAATCCCACAATTTCCTAGTATTAGTGAAAGTTATAACTAACAAGACATTGGTTTAAATATCAAGACATACTAAATCTGAGGGATCATGGATCATTCTCATTTCTTTGAAGGGAAGTGCATGGCACCTTGAGGAGGCACACAGTTATCATAGAAGATCTGGAAGGACTTGCCAACATAAGTTACACTCTTCAGGAAGTCCTCCAGTTGCTGGACCGTCATCTCCTGAACCTTGTTGTTCTCCTTGTCGTTGAGCCCATGAGATGCAAACGCGGGGAACTTGGAGCGCTCGTCATATGGCGCGTTATGGTCAAAGTCGGCGCAACAGTAGGCTGACCACAGGTAGGTGGGGATGCCCACACGGTTGATGTTGTGGCGGCGGATTGTGTGTCCCGAGGTAGTGACCCCGGTGACCACGTAAGCGGTGCCGCGGCAGTAGTTGTTGAGGCGCCTGCGGATGGTGTGCTCATGTTTTTTCCAGGGGCCGATGTTGAACTCTCGGGCCTGAGGGACCACGTTAGTCAGAGTGTAGGTGGCTGCCTTGTCATCAGGGCTGGCCTGGTGCTCGTCTGGATTCAGGTGGCCGCGCTCAAAGTTTACAGTGTTAGAGTAGTCGTCAAGCACGGCCTGAGCATCTTCAAAACTTTCATGAAGAAGATCATCCTGAGGTAAGGGCTGCATGTCCCTTGGGCCAGACACTGTGGAGAGCTGACAGGAGGAGTCAGTATAAAACATATGCTCATGAATAAAAAAAACACTAGTAATTCTGTCTAATAAGCCTGATTGGCAAAGGGCCTTTCTTCCCCTAAACATTTAGAAATTCTGCTCTTCCAAAGAACTAATATAGGATAAAGCCAACAACCAGCCCCTACCTGTGGTTCGTACATCCAAGGCACATCAACCTTTTTGGCCCCATCCGAGCGCTTGAAGGTGTATGCAGAATAAATAGGGATGTGATCGAAGGTGTCATATAGAGTGACGAAACGTGGTTTTCCGTTGTAGAACTGGCAGATCTTTTTAAATGACTTGTCTTGCAGCCCTTGAGGCAGCGTGCCCATGTATAGGAATTCCTTGCAGTCCGGTGAGAGGTTTACCTGCACCTCCGCTCTTGCCATCACTATGACCAGCAGACAGATGAGCGCTTGATCTCTTCTGTAGGGAATCATGGAGAACCCTTTGAATTAAACTTACGTCTCTACAGTGCCTTTAATCCCTTCGAAATTGCGTCCCTCTGTGAGGATTTTGCTTCCACTGTGCCTCATACCATCTCAGGCATATTATGCAAATTCTTATCTTTTTACCCTTTATACCTAGCCAACCCACAGGAGACGCCCAGGCGTGGTTATGGCCATGTCTGAAAAGTTATTGGCCACCAAAATACAGAGATCTTAAATACATCTTACAAATTTAACAGCAGTTTTGGGGCCAGTACAATATGCATGGATATTATTTCTAATTTTTCATTCAAGCCTCATTGTACTCATGTCAGTTGAACATTTCCCCTCACCATTTCTCACCTATGCCAAACGTTCTTCATAGGCTTACTGTGACTTCTAGGAATGTCTTGGACAAAAACCTAAAGGAACCTATCTCGCTTAAAAGGTGGTTAGCCAAATGTTTCCTGAATAGCATCAACCTCCTGGTAGATCTGCCTGCTACAGCTGGCTGTAATTCACAATGACCAATTAAACTTTTTTTTTCCAAAGTTAATCATGAATTTGAACAACGCTATCCAAGATATTTCAGCCAATCTCAAGCTGATTCAGATATAGTATATATTGCTGGAAGAGCCATTGGTATATGTCTCAAAAACCCATATAGCCAAATGGAAATAAAGTGAAAGGATCTATAGACCCTTTTCACATCGTCATGGTAACAGCTTCTGCACAGCAGAGAAACAGGTGCATTTCAACTTCCTGTTCCTAGCTCTGGCCTTCACTAAATCGCTCCATAATCTGCCCAAAATTAACATTGGTGAAGTACAAAGACTAAACTAAAGAAAGGCTACAGTTTTTTTGCCTCAAGTTACGTCTTCACAAAAATAAAATTGCCACAGGAAGTTGTAATATACCGGTTTCTGACGGCGTGAAAAGGGCCTATTGCTTATAAATGTAACTGAAACCCTATAGCGCTAAGGTTCTAAGAAACAACATCTACTGTGAACAAGGTTGATGAATTGAATCCTCTCTTATATTGCATCCCTGCCCCATTGTTTCCCACGGTGATGCTCAGCTCACAGTTTTTCAATGAGACTCTGCTTGTATTTACTCTGCCTTTCACTCCTCAGTAAAAAGAGCTGTGTGTGTGTGTGCGTGTGTGTGTGTGTGTGTGTGTGTGTTTTCACCAACATTGTCAAGTGAAAGAAAAGACTGGAATGTTTTTGAAACATCTGTTCCCATAACAACAGGTTGATGACAGGGTGACCTCTGCCCCTCTGGAAACAAACACTTCCTGTTTACTACTGCAGCATCTTCATTCGTTTACACTGTAACCCCATGGTGACCTACAGTATCTATCTATCTATCTATCTATCTATCTATCTATCTATCTATCTATCTATCTATCTATCTATCAACCTACGTACAACCTACCTACCAAAAAAATGTTCACATGAGCTCTACAGTGCATTTTGTGATACAAGGCAGTGAATTTGATGTTATAAACTCTCAGTCATTTATTTTCTCTCCAGATAGTCCCCCCCAACCCACATACACATTGTCACTAATTTTCACCAAAGATACTCTAATTTGCAAATACAGCTAAAAATGACCTAATATGGCTGCCATTAAAATTTGATCATTTGAAATCAGGCAAACAAATTTGCCTAATAAGATGTGTTTTAATGTGTGGACAGTGCAACTAACTAACCGGTAAGTGACTGACTCATTCACTAACCAGCGAAATACCTTGCAAAACTGAAGTTGTTATAGTTGGCTTTTTTTTAAAGTATAAAGCTCATTTTGCTCATGATCAAAAATTTGGTGGCAGCTAGCCATTGCGGTCCAAAAGCTACTGCCAGCTTTTCCTATGAATGGTCAGTTTAAAGATCAACTGTTTGCTGTGTTTGCCGACCCTCTGGTCTTCTGCTTTACAGTCCCATGTCCTCAATGTGTTTGTCTACTCTAGAAAATCTTGAAAAATCACATTTCTCACAAATTACATGCTGATCTTACGTCTCTCCAGATGTGTTTTTGGTGGGATGTAGGAGTAAAGTGTTGCTAAATATTTTCACGACATTCAAGTAATTTTGAGCTTCTTGTGCTTTACTTGAGTATTTTCCATTGACACTTTACCCCATTGGATTTCAAAGCAAATATTGCTTACATCATTACATGTATGAAGGAACATTGTGTTACTAGATTTTTAAAATTGAACACTGTAACAGAAGAGTGGGACATGACTATGAACTCACCAAATACCTCCACTTTTGATACTTAGATTTTCTTAACTAGAATAGTGAATGAGCAACTTTTGGTAGAGTAATACTCTGTAAGGGGTATTTTTACCTTGAGTAAAGCAATAGATTTGTACACTTTTTCTGGCAGGGTGGAAAGACCTCTGAAACAGCATTTAGACCATGTGATACAAAAAACAATTCAATTCAAACCATTGTTAATGAATTATTTTATGTGAAGTGGCACCTTCCCCATGGGTAGAGGAAACACAGCTGTGAGTTATAATCTATTTTCATTAGAAGACTGTAATATATAGCTATCTCACTGTGTCCTCTGTGTTTAGACTGTTTTCCTTTAGAATACAGTGCATGCTGAGCACAAACAAGCCAATGGATTAAAGGCTTTTTAAATTTATTCATGAAGATTGCCTTGGATCTCCTTTCTCCTTCATTTTAATATGGCTGTCTGACTGTGAACCAAAGAATGGAACAGCCATTAGTTGTTATTTGTGCTTTGTGTGACTTGTTACATGTAACCCTAACCCTTGTGTACATTGTATGTTTGAGCATGTAGGACATCGAGAACAAAAGGTGTGTGTGTGTGAGAGAGAGAGAGGATTACTTTTTTCACTTTCCTATTCTGTTCAAGATCCTGAAGACTTTATACTCTCTAACTTATTGTCGTACTTTTTTCACTTTCCCATTTATTACCAGGCTATTTTCCAACCCAGCTCCAGCAGACTTCTGGACAGCTGTAACCTTTGATGCCTTTGTGTGTGTGTGTGTGTGTGTGTGTGTGTACACATTTGGGTATGTGCATTTGGATGTGTTTGTTTCTATGCATAGAGAATATGAATAGCATAGGGGATAGGGGCTCTGTTTGTATGTCTGTTTGTGTGTCTCGGGTTTGTGTGTGTGTGTGTGTGTTTGGGGGGGGGGGTTATTGTGTCTCTCGGGAGGTGTGTGTGTTTGTCTTAGGCAGTTGGGGGGGTATTTGCAGGTCTCGTAAGTCTCTGCTGGGGTGGTCTTGTTTGAGAATGAGAGGAAGGAGTGTTCTGTTTGTGTGTGTGTGTGTGTGTGTGTGTGTGTAGGGGACATTGCTATATATTCAGACTTAAGGAACAGACACACTTTCTTCTGCAGTATAGACAGAGTAGAGAGAGAAACACACAGAGATGAGAGAGACAGAAGGGAGCGAGTCACAGAGAAAGTGAGAGGAGAGAAAACAGGACAAGAGGACACAATTTCACTTCTTCCCAGTAATCATTACAGTATCACCAGCATCTTAGAATGGATCTGATGGAGTAGCCTGAGGTAAGTTTCTATTCTGAGAATCATTGCTGTGAATTTCAGATGTTAGATATTTGTTGTTTGTAAGGTCTAAGGCTGTGGTATAGATGAGACAGGATTAGGCCCTCATCTGGAATAGCTAAAATGGAACATTTACATAACAAAACATGCAATTTGGTGCAGGATTTCGTCCAAAGTGCCTTACAATATGAGTTCATACATTTTTAGCATGGGTGGCCCTGTGGGAATAAAACTCCTAACAGTGTTCGTGCCACTCGCTGCTCATACAGGACCACATTTAAGTGACTTTGGAAAGTATTGTGTTTATTTTCTTCTGTACGATAGAGATCATGACATGGATAATCAATGCCTACTTAGGCTCAGGTGTATCAGGTTTCCTCAAAGCCCTGAAATAGTTTCAGAGTTTTTATTGTTTCAGTGGAACTGGAGTGAGATATCAAAATCAACTAATCTTCAAAATATTAGATGACATTTGTGAATTCTGTGAATGTTAAAAATACATTTCTTGGCTCAGATTAATTAACATTTTGGACCAATCTGTGTGTACACTTCGGCCTGTTGTTAAAGGCTGTCACATGTGTATACAAATATGTGTTCCTGCTGCAAAGGTTTAAGAATCTCACGGTGTGTTTCACTGTATATTTCCAGACCATCCAAGTCAACAGACAGAGGGAGGTGTGAAAGAGAACAGAGGACAGTGAGTTGCTTTGTTACTCCTCTCCACAACTTGTCCACAACTGGAACTAGGACCCAGTCTTATATCTAAAACAACTGTAAGGTTGTGGGAGTTTGGATTTTTTTTTAAGCCTACTGTAATTCATTTTTCACTTACTTTTTTGCCATGCAGCATTAACCAAAATTCTGGTTATTGGCTGGGGAATTATTGGAGCCTCCAGTGATTTTGATGGCAAAACCTTTTCGATAGAAGGCAGGCAGACCAACAGACAGATGTCAGACCTAAACTTCCTCACCTCCCCCTCTCCTTCCCCCGATCCCCTCTTCCACTGTGACTACAGCGACTGGTCTCCCTCCTTCTCCATCATCCCGTCCGTCTACCTGCTGGCCTTCCTGGTTGGTTGCCTGGGCAACGGCTTGGTGCTCTGGGCCTACCTGGACCGAGCCGAGGGGAGGAAAACCAGGACTGGAGACAGAACCAGAAATGGAGGTAGAACCAGAATAGGAACACTCTGCTGCAGCAAAATCTTCAGAACCGGTCAGCAGAACATCAGTGCTGGTAGCGTTCTCCATGGGACTTTCCTTGAAAAGAACAAGGCACCCTGCAGACCCTCCTCTCACTCCTCCACCTCCTCCTCTCCTCCCTCTATCCCTCGTGCCTCCCGCTCGCTGACCGACTCTCTCATAGCTAGCTTAGCTTTAGCCGATCTGTGCTTCCTTGTAACTCTCCCTCTGTGGGCGGTCTACACAGCGCTGGGCTACCACTGGCCGTTCGGGCAACCGCTCTGTCAGATCAGCAGCTTCCTCACTGCGCTCAACATGTACGCCAGCGTGTTCAGCCTGAGCATGCTCAGTGTGGAGCGATACTGGGTTCTGATTGGACGCCGGCACTCCAGCCACCACGCCCAACAGGGCTTCCCCAGCAGGGCGCTGTTGATCGTGGGAGGAGTGTGGGTGTTGGCGGGCGTTCTGGCACTTCCTGGTTTGCTGCTGCGCTCTGTCAGAGAGGTGGAGCTCGACTCGGGGCCTGAGGACGACTGGCAGCCGGAGCCGACTCAGCCGGCCGAGTCCAGAGTCGTCTTCCTCTCCTGCCAGATGGATTACTCCATGCTGATTGGAGCAGAGGTAGAGGAGGCAGAGCGAGAGCGGGCGGAGCTGTGGTGGGCGGCGGCCTTGAGTCTGAAGTCAACGCTGATTGGCTTCCTGCTTCCTCTCGTCATTCTGCTGGTCTGCTACTGCTCGCTGGCCCACCTGCTCAGCAGACATTTTGGACGTGGCCCTCGCCCCGACCGCAGGCGCCAGCGAAGACTTCTCAGGGTCATTGTTACTTTAGTGATGGCGTTCTTCCTGTGTTGGCTGCCTCTGCATGTTAATAAGACTGTGTCCATGTTGTTGGAGTTCGGCCTGGTTCCATACTCCTGTTCCTTAGATCAGGCTTTACTTGCCGCTCAGCCATACGTCACCTGTTTGGCTTACCTCAACTCCTGCCTTAACCCGCTCCTATACGCTGCCTGCGACTCCTCCTTTCGGAAGAGATGTAGAGGAGCTCTACTCGTGCTGTGCAGGAGGAGTAGGAGAGGAGGAGAGGGAGTGGAGGGAGAGAAGGAGGGAGGAGAGGAGATTAAGCAGGAAAGGAGCTTTCCCTCAAGAACGCAGGAGGAAACAGCAGATAGGACAGAGGAGGAGAGGATGGAGGAGGTGGGTGGATGATGGCCTAGGGGTTAGAGAGACCATCCTGTAACCAGACTGTCACAGGCTTGATCCCCTTCAACTGCCACATGTCCTGTGGAAGTGTCCAAAACATGAACCATGGAATAAGACTTGATAAGAGCTTTAGCTAAGTGCTTAAAATGTGATGTAAAAATTAACCTGACAATCTAATTGCAGCTTGAGGAGCCAGGACATCAAACAATAATCAAATGTAACTACAACGTACATTTAATTTGCTGATGATAAAGCATTCATCCCTAATTATTTCATTAGGTCATAAGTTATGTGATACGTTTTTCAGTATTTGCAATATTTGAGGATGATCAACCTCTTCAATAGATTGAATTCTAAGTGAATCAAAACTACTAAGGATCATTCACCCTTTATCTCAGACTGTGAGAAAGTCTGGGTCTGGTAAGGCTACTGTTTTCAAAGTAAATATTCCTTACACACAAAAAACACAACAAAAACAGTCCCCTGCTGCAAACCATAGAGCCGTAGTCCCACAGGAATGATGCCACCACTTCCTCAGAGACGGTTGAACCCAGGAATGGTCCCTGGCAGACAAAATGTTTTCTCATAATTTGATCTGGTTCTATATTTTTGTATTCTCAGGATACTCTATGTTGTATATTGATTTGTGTTGCACTGTTTTGTTTTGGGGTTTTTTCTTATGTTTTATTAAATTTGAGAACCCTGTAAACTCTCATCTCTGTCTGCCTGTATTTATTTTTTTATTTTTTTTTATTAAATAGATATTACAGCATAGGCCTACTTGTTTTTGTAATAACAGAGCAATAGTCAAATCCCTCTTTATCTTATCAAGATTCTGGTTTGACTTAAGTAAAAAACAAAAAATCGAGTAGCATTTAATTTTATTAAGCAACTGATTTAAATGTACTTGTTTGTGAAGATGCCATTACAAATTTAACATGTGCTTTGTGCTTTGGTCTGGTTGGTTTTAATGTGACACTCCATACAGTTTCCATTGTCCAATAATCTCTATCCAAATCAAAGCAAAAGCTAAAGTACATTTCTTGCAATGTTTGTAAGTCTTCTTTTTTGAGCTATATGCAGTTGTATGGGTTTGTGTGCCAATATTCCTTATAACCTTTTTTCCCCAATGTTTTTATGTCAGCTTGGTAGGGTATTAGTTAACAGTTTCTTCATGAATATGATCTATCATTTAACTATAGTGCTTTTATGACACTATTCTGAGAACCAATTGGGTTTATCACGAGGACTTCGACCAAGGACGTTTTATATTATTGACTTGGACAAAGTCTAAAGATGATTTCTGTCCGGAAGACTGGAGCTACGAGGGTAGTGCGAGGGTACAATCATGGATGCTCAAAGAGCGTTACAGCCCTCAAATCTGTCTTACAGGTAAAAAGCGGAACTCCTCCCCAGACACTCAGAAAGGCAAGGGCCCCTGAATGTATCTTTAGTTAACACTTGGCTGCTGAAGAAATGCATAATTTGTATAATTGCAATTAGTTTGACATTAACTTGGTAAATAAGTAAATGCGTTATATTAATAGCTACCATACCAAAAGCTAAGGCTGAAAATGTGTGCTGAGAGGCTGGTCGCTCAGTGCATCCTTAGAGACAGATAAAACAAATGTGCGTTAGTGTAGATTTGGTTAACCTGTCTGGAAGTCAGCCATGTTATGAGATTATTTGCTCAACTGTTAGCGTTAGCAGCCTCTCGAGGCAAGGATATTATTTTGGTAGGCTGCTATAGGCCATAGACTATAACAATCTTATTTTTGTTGGGCCACTGCCTTTATATTGTCTGGGAGGAGGTTTGCAAATAACAGCTGAGTGTTAGCTAAGGACACACTGGGGATCATCCTGGTATCTGACTGTATCTGACATGATGCAGGAGGGCAGAGATGATGTCAGTGGGCGAGGCTGACATCATGCCCCACCAACTCATGCCTGTGATTGGTTAAAATGAGTTCTTCCACTTCGAAGGTTAACAAATTTAACCTCATCTCTAACCCCTCCCACATCCAGCCCGCCCCTCCTGCATCCATCCCGCAGTCAGATATCTTTCTGTGTTTTGGAGGAGGAATTAGCAGGTTAGCAATGGCGCCAGGCCTTGCGTCTGTAAGACCGCCTCGAGGGCTTAAAAAACCCTTGAGCGGGTACAGTGACGTAACACAACATGTCTACTATGTCTGCCGTGCTCAGCCATGTTATCTTTTTGAATTAGTTGTTTTCCCGTTTCGGATAGTTTTGCTGTAGCTTCCAAAACTGGGTAACATTTGGAGCGTTTGGCTTCCGTTCAGTTGTATCTTCTTTATAATAAAAACCATGCAGAACACAGGTGTCTCGTAGGTATCGGGTGTAACGCTGCTGCTGCCTGAAGATTGTCTATAGGAGCATCTGTGCACGTTTTAAGTAGGCAAAGCAACATTCCTCATGTTTTATGCCTGACTTACTTTGTTAAATTCACGCACTTATTGCCTACACAGAAGCGTTTCACTACAGCAAGTGCGTTAACAGACCGTTTTGTCGTCTAGATCCAGTGAGTGCTATCTAACTGTATTGGGAGATAACCATGGGGACAGCATTGATATATGATGAGCAGATGACCAAGTACAAACTTCTCTGGGTTGAGTAAGTAGATGACATGCAGGTCCCCTATTTTGATACCTAAGAAGCCTGGATGCAGGTGTAATGCCAGATTTTGTCTGGCTTGGTTAAAGTATTTTGAACCTGCTTCTTACTGCAGCCCAGCATGTAAGATCGAGGTCCCCGAGCGTCTGATAGTGAGTCACGAAGCCTTGGTCAGGAATGGACTGGCGGATCGCTGTGTCTCCATACCTGTCCGCGAGGCGACTGATGCAGAGATTCTGCTGGTCCACAGGTCAGTCTGCAGTCTAGGATAGTCTCTCTCTCTCTCTCTCTCTCTCTCTCTCTCTCTCTCTCTCTCTCTCTCTCTCTCTCTCACACACACACACTCAAAAATGGCCTTGTCAGTCTGCAGTCTAGGATAGTCTCTCTCTCTCTCTCTCTCTCTCTCACTCTCTCTCACTCACACACACACACACACACACACACACACACACACACTCAAAAATGGCCTTGTCAGTCTGCAGTCTAGGATAGTCTCTCTCTCTCTCTCTCTCTCTCTCTCTCTCTCTCTCTCTCTCTCTCTCTCTCTCTCTCTCTCTCTCTCACACACACACACCGCACAAACACACTCAAAGATGGCCTTTTCTGATGTAAACACTGAACCTGTACCGGTTCAGTTATTGTTACACACTCAGTGACAGATAAATGTCTAAAATGTGAAATGTAGACTGCACTAGGGCTGGGCGATAATTCAATATTATCGTTTATCGTCTTTCAGTGGAATCATATCGTGATGATATGGTGATTTTGGGATATCTTGACACACAATTCTGCTGTCCAAATTAATGATAACAAGCAAATTTATTTAAAAACAAAATGAGGTATGAAACATTTTAGTTTTGTTTGACAACACACACACAACATTACCATTAATTTCAATGGGATGAGCATTTGATTAATTATTAACATGTGATTTTGCATACGTGAGCCATATCGTGATATATGCCTATATCGATATTGAAAATATCACTTCTATCATGATATTGATTTTAAGATTTTAACCACATGGCCCAGCCCTAGACCGCACACTGAGCTACATGTCCCTTGCCTCCCCCAACAGTGAGGAGTACCTGGAGGCAGTGAAGAGGACACCTTACATGAGTCTGGAGGACCTGATGGAATTCACTCTGCAGTATGGTGACGTCTATTTCCACCCAGTCAGTGCTGCGCTGATATACTATTTTCATTTGTTCAGTTCATTTGTTAAATCGCTAGATTGAGTGACTCACAGGCTGTTGTGGTTTCCCAGCACTCATTCAGTCATTAACGGCGGCAGTGTGGTGGGGTAGCCTAGTGGTTAAATAAACCGTCCTGTAACCGACTCACAGGGACTCACAGCAACAGCTGTGAGTCCTGTCGAAGTATCCTAGGCACTAAGGCTGGGTATTGACAATTTAAAAATAGAGCTGAAAATACAACTTGCTGTGTACCACCTGGGTAGTCTAATATGTACATCACATTATATTGATAACTCAGTGGACAAATTGAGTCAAAACTATTTAATTCAAAGGGGTTTGAGGGAAATTTAAGGACATTTTAAATCCATTTAAAACATGAATAATTTTTTTTAATGTATTGATACGAGGGGCTGGAAAATCGATACAGTATCATGGAAAAAAATATTGCAGTACTCAGCTGTATCGATTTTTTTGCACAGCCCTACTAGGCACTGAACCCCCTACATGATAACTCATAAATCGCTCTGGATAAGAGTATCAGCTGAATGAGTTAATGTTAAAATCTACCCTGAGATCCTCTTACACTGTTAGACATCCTCAGTCTGTGATGTTCAGTGCATTCCAGGATTTTTTTTGTGATTGAAGAATTGCAGTTTACTGTTTTGTTGTGCCCACTTTCCCTCAGCATGTCTTGTCTTCTTCTACCTCAGTCAGTAATTTCCTGCATTTCCCAGAATGCCTTTCAACAATCCCCAGAGAGCGGGGTTCTCTGTGCTGTCTATGTGTAGGTGGAGAGGTGATAGTATAGATAAACAACAAAATGGACACATAAATGCAAGTTACATCACCAATAGCTGTTCTTTTAACAGTGTTACAGTATTTTACGGTGGATTTTTCCTTTGAATGCAAATTCAGCAGTATCATCCCCTCACTGCTGTAAAATTGCCCCAACTTATATTTAAAAAAAAAAAATGAATACAATAAAAAGTTATTTTCTTTCTTTGTTGCTCGCTCTGCCCCATACATATATAGGGCAATTACACAATTAATGATTTTACTGTAAAGTATCTAAATAGCTACTGGTACTACTGCTTAGAATATGCCCAGATACAAAACCAGGTCCCATAGCCGGTGTTCCCCCTGCGCTCCACTGCTACTAACACATCCTCGGACTGTGATGATGCAGTAGGTCAGCTTCACTGCCAGCTAATCGTCCCTCTTTCTTACTTTCTGTCCTAGAACATCTATCACTGTGCCAAGCTGGCCATAGGAGCCACACTGCAACTGGTGGACAATGTTATGACTGGGAGGGTGCGGAATGGCATGGCTCTGGTCAGGTGAGGCCAACACCTGACAATAACACAACAACAATATCCCATGATGATTGAGCGTTTATCTTTACTGAGTGAGTCTACATTAGAGCATGTTGCTCTGTTCAGTGATTGGTTAACAACCTCTGACATCTCTTCCCTCTTCTCTGTCCTTGTTGATAGGCCGCCAGGACACCACAGCCAGCGCAGTGCTGCCAATGGTTTCTGTGTGTTCAACAATGTGGCCATAGCAGCTCAATATGCCAAGCAAAAATATGGCACTAAAAGGTAATATGAAAAGCTAACTCCAATTTTCTGTTCCAACCATTAAGAAGTAAAAAAAACCCTCCAAATGCTGCCTACACTTGCTTATTAAATAAATGTATTATCTGGCAATGGACATTCGTCAGGACCTTTTTTACAACAATGTAAAAAAAATCATTGTCTAAGAAGTGTTATATCGGTTTCACCTCTATATATTTGCATGTCTGTTTTTCTTAGGGTGCTGATAGTTGACTGGGATGTGCATCATGGCCAAGGGGTGCAGTACTGCTTTGAGGATGATCCAAGGTGAGAGTCTCTAATTCTAATGCATGGAGTCGGGTATGGTGGTCGCTTTCTTGGCCTACTCGCATCTCACATTCCGTTTACTACATTTCCCAGTGTGCTCTACTTCTCATGGCACCGTTACGAGCATCAGAACTTCTGGCCTATGCTTAAGGAATCGGACTATGACAGTGTTGGCAAGGACAAAGGGACTGGATTCAATATTAATGTGCCATGGAACAAGGTAAATAACATCCATCAAAACACATCTGCAGCATCATTATAATTGATTTTTTATCCCAGTTCTTGGGTCCTTGTTTTTTAAAAGTTGTTGCTGGACTGTATCCTAAATTCCATTGTTCTATCATTTCAAAGAATATGATAAAAAAAAAACTGAACTGAAAACTGAAAATGAAATATATATAACATGAATTCCTTTGGTAATGATATAAATCCACTTTTGTTTTTAATATACAACAAAAAATCTGAGAACGTGACCTTGGTATTATAAGGTTCTATCTGACCTTTTTGTCAAAACTGAGTTAGTCGCATGAATCTATTCTATGAGTGCTTGTTGACATATGTGTGGTGTTATTTTTTTTTTTAAATAATGATTTTTGAGTCTAATTTCTAAAACAAAAAGACCCATCTCCATTCAACTCAATGGATGCTGGAAATTTGAAGCTCAATATCTCAGAACTATCCTGAAGGTAGAACCTTATAATTCTAAGCTCACGTTTTGGCACCAAGATCATTTGTTCATAAATTTCAACTTTGCCTTGGATGGTTGTGAGTTGTGTGCATGAAGCTTTGTGTGTGGGAACCTTTCATTAATGAGGCCCCATATCCTTGTGTAGGTGGGAATGGAGAACAGCGACTATCTAGCAGTCTTCTTTCATGTCCTACTGCCTGCTGCATACGAGGTGAGCCAGGAAACTCGCTTTCTGAAAATAAATCTAATAGTTACTGTATATGTTGGAGATTATTTAACTGAGCACATGATTCTTACAGTTTGGCCCAGACTTGGTCCTGGTGTGTGCAGGCTTTGACTCAGCCATTGGTGACCCAGAGGTGAGATACTGAATATAAACAGAACTGTATGATGAAGCTTGTGATATAATTGCAATACTGCCACAAATGTAAGTCGTTTTTAAATATGCTGAATGTATGTAGCATCTATGTAAACCCAAATATTCATAGCAGAGGTGGGGACACGAGTCAGGTGACTTGGACTCGAGTCAGATTCAAGTCACAGTTTTAATTGCTTGAGACTTGACTTGGGTTCTGGTGATTTGGGACTTGACTATGACTTGTACTTTGATGACTTGAAAAGGTTTTGAAAGTGTTGGCAAAAGATCTTGTGTTAGTGTGAATGACATAGATTGAAAGTTAATGTTATGTTAATTTGTTCCACCAGACAACTGACTTTAAATTCGGTTTTCTGATTTTATATGGAATGATTGAATTTCTTGAAGTTGAAACCGATTATAGAAATCAAACTCATGATGCTCTTACCAAGTTTTTATCCTACTAAAACCATATTGCATTGAAAGTCCGAAATATTTAGTTTTCTTTAAGATATTAAATGGATACTGGACGCTTGATTTGTTCTTTGACTTGGTGTTCTACAGTTAGACTTGAGACTTGGCATTATGGACTTGACTGGAGAGTTACATCTCAAGACTTGAGACTGACTTTGGACTCGAGCAAAGTTTATTTGGTCACACCTCTGGTTCATAGTATGGCTTGCACCTAACCTTTGCAGTGTATGTGAGGTCATTTTGTCCTTGCACCATGCATACCAGTGTGTCATATAGAACTCTGCAAATTGTCAATATGTCTCTGCAGCAATGTCACTAGGACAAATTCTGTTCCGATTATTTTACTGGATGGTTAAAGTGACTCTGATTGTCTTTGTTGTCAGGGTAAAATGTGTGCCACCCCAGACATCTTTGCCCACCTCACTCACCTCCTGATGAACCTGGCAGGAGGCAAACTGTGTGCTGTCCTGGAGGTCAGTGTCATTTGCCACCCTTCTGGAAATAGACTTTAATCCACATGAGCATAAGAACAAATAGCTTACACTTGCTTGTTTTCCAGGGAGGGTACAACTTGACGTCCCTCGCCCAGTCTGTGTGTCAGACAGTCCAAACCTTGCTTGGAGATCCCGTCCCTCGACCTACAGAACTGGGCGGTCCCTGTGAAAGGTCTGCCCGACTGTCAATCAAATGTATATGCGTTTATAACAAGTGGGAACCTCAACTTATTTAGCAGTGAATCTCTTTTTCATTTTCCTTGCATACTTCAGTGCGCTGGAGTCCATCCACTGTGTCCGATCAGCTCACAAGCAGTATTGGTCCTGTCTCAAGCATGCAGGTATAAATCCCCAAACCTATTATTGACCTATTCCCTCTCATTCAATTCACCATTAATAACAGATTCCACATTAATGTCATCATTCATATCATGCCATGTCATATAGATAATCTCAATCAAACAAACTGATAGGTCAACTCTTGTAGTAACCAGAGCCTGCTAGTAATATTTATTTTCTTTCTCCTGTTTATTGATGTAAGATCCCCTCACTTTCATATTCATTGTCCTTAAAATGTTTAATTCCTTCCCTCCTTCAGCTGATCGCCCCACCTCTGATCTCAGCACCAAGCTCTTTAAAGTGGCTGAGCAGAAAAGTGGAGAAGAGCGTAATGGAGTTGAACACAAGGAGAAGGAAAACGAGGAGATGAACACAGAGGCAGCGGTGTGGCCGGAGCCTCCAAAACGTCTTGCTCCTCCTGTCCACACTGCTTCGGCCCTGCCTGATGGTGTGGCTTGCCCAGACGGGTGTAAATGCTTCAGCTCATCAGAGGATCCCAATCCATTCGTACTCAGTGAACTCAGGTATAGTGCTGTGGTTTATGGAGTTTTTTTTGGATTAACATTAAATATTAAAATTTATTTCTGACTATTTATTGACACGGGAAGAGTTAATTATGAGGATTGAAAAAAACGAATTCACCTAACTCACAAGAACTAGATGTTGACAAATTATCTATCTATCTGTCTGTCGAGTGATTTCATCTGTTTCATCAAGGATAACATTGTTTTTTCACAATAAGGGAGAACTTCTTCAAAGAGTCGGAGGACAAGGATGCTCTCACAACCCTTTGCAATCTCATTGCCCTCTTACAGAGAATGGAGAAAAATGAGGTACAGGATGTTGCTGGTTTGTTGATATTGTTGTCGTCTGGAGTGCTGTGATGTGATAGTGATCTTATACTGGAATACTGTAATTGCTGTGCTGCAAACTAATCTCATATCAAATCACTGCCTGTCAGATCCGCAATGGCTTGGTACTGGTCCGTGATGTCTCCATGGCAATGATGTGTGCCGTTCAGCATGCTGCGACTTCACTCACCAACCGGTATAACAGTACAGCATGACTGTTTGGATTTCATGACACCTAAAAAAAAAAAGCTCATGCCTACTTTATGTATTTATACTACTAGTGTCCTTAAAGGAAAAAATCCACCCTGAAACACTAACACTGTTACAAAACAGCTATTGGTCAGGACTTGGTATCAGCCCCTCAGAATCAAAGAGCAAGGGCTTCTTTCTAGAGCCACCATTTTGCACGGACGTTCAATAATCATGCAGGGAAAAATCCATTATAGAAAAGCAGTAGCCTCAATAGTCCATAATGCAATGCAGCCACATCTGTTGTTGGTTGCATGTGAAATACAACACCCTCGTTGACAGCTTTCTTTTTTGTAATTTGAACAACCAGGCATTGTTCTCTTGCTCAGTTTTTCTCTGGAAAAAGGTATGACACTATCACTCTCTCCACCTGGATGTATTCGTCACAGAGAACAGAAAGTCAAAGTCATTCTGGGAAACGAAGGAAATCACAAATTGATGCTATCTAACTGTGTAAGAGTACCCCAGGGGGGACGTTTCCTTTAAGTGAAACAAGCAAAAAGAGAATATCCCAATGGGGGATAAAAAAAAGTGTTACACTATTACTAAGAATGTGCTCTCATTTGGCATCACTTCCTCTTCACACAGGGTTTTGCTGGTGTGTGTTGGAGACGGGGCGGCCCCCGCTCACGTCACAGAGGATGGGTGAGTAACTCACTAACTGACTTTGTGATGAAACTCATCCCCCTTCAGCCAGTGAAAATAACAATTCCACATTCCAGAACAAATGGCAGCATGAAATGGTAACAAAAATCTTTCCATCGTTTATTTAGGAAAACGCTCCTGGTGCAGATCAGCAGTAAGGAGCCAGAGGGACAGAAATCCAAATATTACGTTCCTGTGTGTCTGAGGAAGGTACTGGGAATTTTAGCTGTACAAATCAAGCTCGGTACTATTCATCACTGTATATTTTGTGCGTGTGTTTAATTGCAGGGAATGTGTGTGTGTGTGTGTGTGTGTGTGTGTGTGTGTGTGTGTGTGTGTGTGTGTGTGTGTGTGTGTGAAATAATCAATGACAATACAATGGAATCTAGGATAAATGCTTCCCAAGAACAGGGACGTGGGGTGTGTGTGTGCAGTATGTGTGTGTACATGTACATATTTTTTGATGGTGTGGGTGTGTGTTCCTCTGCAGGGCTGCAGTGACGTGGCAGGGTTCACACAGGCGGTGCTGGGCCTCCTCCTGCCACTGGGATATGAGTACGACCCTAATCTGGTTCTGTTGGTCCGGATGCCAGACAGCGGGGTGTGTGAGAGTGTGTGGCAACAACTAACCGGCCTGCTGCAGGGCCTTGCACAGGGGCGCACACTGGTGCTCATGCAGGTGAGAGGGCCGGGACACCATAATAATAATACCCTCTGTTAATTTGATAGTGTGAGAGCAGAGCTGTTTTAGTCTAATTTAGTTTTAGGGCGGCTGGGTGGCCTAGAGGTTAGAGAGAAGGTCCTTAAACAGAAGGATTCTCGTTCAAACGGTCAAGTTGGCAGGCACCTGTGCTACTGAAGTGTCCTTGAGCAAGACTCTGAAGACCTACCAGCTCCCTACATTTTTCTATGGCGATCAATTAAGTTTTACATTATTAATTATTATTATTAATGTGGTAAAAGGCCGGTGACGTTGCAGGATGTTGCTGAAAAACACTCTCTTCACACAATCAGGTGCTGCACAGCCATCCAAAAAGCACCTTGTAGACAGCCTAGTCTAGGGCTTACATCCAATGAAATTCAGCTTTTACACACAGGAAACTGGTGTCTTCTGTTTTTGCAATAATAATAATAATAATAGCAGCCACTTCACACCCGAGCTAACCTCAACATACTTACCCAGCCTCATTTCACATTGTTCTGAGATGGATGGGTAACCAGTATAGCTTGGCTTACTTCAAATCATCATCAGTAACTGTTTTTGTAACAGTTTTTTAAAGTGTTTTGGGGTGGATTTTTCCTTTAACTGCGTAGGATTGGCTTTAAAGGTACAGAAGGACTGTATTGTGTTCTGTTTTTTGTTCAGCAAGATGAGAAGGCATCAGTCGGCCCCACAGCCTCTTCTCTCCTGGGGACCCCTGCCCCCTCCCTGGGGCCCCTAGGAGCCCCTCTACCAGAGGATGTGGAGTCCCTGGAGAGACTGAGACACAGGCTGCAGGCTGACTGGAAGCTACTGCAGACTACAGGTGAATGCACGATAACAAAATGAGCATCATATATAACAGCATTGCATAAATTCCAATTATGTCATATAGCAACACCGAAGCTGTAAAAATCACCTCAAATAATTGAAGAAACTGGACTATATGGAATGATGGTTGAATTTGTGTTTTGTCTCCTGAAAGCAGCACCAGGCAGCGGAGGGAGTGACCAGAGGGATTGAAGCTCTTCCTAACTCTGCTTTTAAAAGCAGTTGGAGAACATTTTTCATCTATTTTGATAACATTTTCTACCAGTTTTTATTATGCAAAGTGAGTCACATTGACATGTTGTGTAATAATATGTCTCAACTAACATGATCATAATCTGAACATCTGACTCAGATGACTAATGATGTACAGCTACTGTTGAGAAAGACATTGCTGTTGGCCTTACAACTCAACTGATCTTTAATAAACTGGTAACACTATCACTTTTGAATTAATCATTGTATAGTATATTATATCATTTAAGCATTAATTAATTGTAGGTTAATAAATCAATTATTTAAATATTGTATGAAAACTGTTACTAATGACAATGATTTCTGGTTGCCCCAGTTAATATTTTGTTAGTCATTTATTATCCAGGTGTAACACTTTTCGATACTTAATTATTCGTAAATGATTAACAAATGATTTGTAAGCTTTGAGTGGACGCTGTTATAAAGTTGCCACTGATGTTTACAGCTCACTGAATGGTTACTGAGTGGTTTATAAATTAACAATATGATGTACACCAAGCTAGTGGTTTCCAAAGTGGGGTTCAGGGGCACCCAGGGGTGCTTGAGGGGCTTCAGGGGGCTCTCCAGAAGAAACCTTTATTTTCACTTACATTTCATTGATTCCATGGGAGAATGATAATCTGTAGCCTATACTGACCATATGTTGCACTCACCGTTGTTTACTTACTTAGAATTTAAACAGTTAAACTTTACCAATTCATATCCAACAACCTGCAGGGTCCTTGAGGTGCTTCCAGTGGGTCTGCAACAACACCAGGATTTATTTAATTCATTTTTAGCATAATTTCAAAAACTTTTGTACAATGGGATGGTGCATAACAGTATTTAGACAGGTTTCACTCCCCATTTTTACCTCTAACTGCAGAAAGTCAGATGATGTTCCTTAGGACTAAATCTTATCAAAAGTTGGTTCGTGGTCTAATGGCGATCAGTATTGGGGGTCCTTGACATGAAAAAGTTTGGGAACCCCTTTATGCAAACTAGGGGTCACATTTTGACATCCTCCTGTCTCCCCCCCATGCGGAAACCTGCTCTATGCCTCATCCAGCCATTGACTGGCGCTGTGGAGTAAACGGACGGTGAATAATGAAGCTGAAGCCTTTCCAGCCTACATGTGAGTCATTCGGTCCTACATTGATACCAAACAAGCCCTCTTCCCTTCTCTGCCTGTTATACGCGTGTGTTTGTGTGTGTTTTGACACCGGATCGCACACTGGTCACTGAAAGCATCAAAGGCAGTGAGGATTGCTGTGAGGAAACAGGACAGCCTGCACTCAAAGATGTCTGGGACTCCGACCAGATCCGCGACCCCGCAGTCCGCAAAGATGAAAAAGGACGAATCTTTTCTCGGGAAATTAGGAGGAACACTGGCGCGGAAGAAAAAGTCTAAAGAAGGTAATTTAGAAGTCTTTTATTTTTCTCTCCGGGTATAACATTATTATAAGGCCAGAATTTGATCCCGTTACTGTCCATGGTGCTGCAATCACATGATGCGCCTATCAATGTTTTCTGTTCTGGGACAGTGACAGCTATGCAATGCTTCACCATGGATTATTTTGGTCTTGGTATGATATTGGCCTTGACAATCCCAGTAGTGAAACATGATTACAATATTCCTATAGAGACTATAGAGTCTGGTGCTCAGTGGTGAGTTTATAGTGACTTTATAGTACTTAATGATATTTTTATCTCATCCCATCTAACTACTGTATTTCAATAGGGACTTATAGTTTGTTTAATGATCTTTTTTTGTTCGGGCAGCCTTTTTGGATCATTGTTAGGACTATCGGAGTAATAGGCTACTAATTACTGAGTCATACAATTCATAGACGTTCAAATATTGTATTTTAAGAAGTTAACGGTGGCGGCAGACGTTATTATTTATTATTATTATTTAAATCTAGGTTTATTTCCATGGTTTGCGCTCTGTTGTGTAGCCTATAGTTTTAAGGTCTACATTAGGGAAGGCAGGACTTTTGAGCAACTGAAAGTCGAGACAAAGCCTCATAGCGAGTCCGCAGGCATTTAACATGAGCTAATAAACATAAATAGATAGGTGACCGGTGCCAGGAATGCAAGGTTATCAAGATAAGGTGTAAGAGGATTACTTTTCTCCCTTTATTTTGCTCAAGATCCTGAAGACTCTACTCTCTAACTTATTGTCGTACTTTTTCCACTTTCTCATGTATTACCAAGCAATTTTCCAACCCAGTCCTAGCAACCTTCCACTGTCTGGTGAGGACAGCTGCAACGTTTGACGCCTCTTTGTGTGTGTGTGTGTGTGTGTGTGTGTGTGAGTTGTGTGCTCTCAGCCATGTGTTTGTCATTCTCCATAAAAGGAGCTCCACCAGCAGGACAGAGACATGTTAATTGTTTTGGAGCCCCATTAAATTCCATTCATCAGCACTCTCAGCACTTCTCTAACTCAGGGGTTCCCACACAAGCAGCACCCCCAAAAAGATGTGCATCAAAACCACGGACCCCATTTCGATTTTGATTCTGTCCCGAGGAGCCACATATGAGAAGACTTGTGTTGTTATATGACTTGTGTTATTGTCCATACTGTAGGTGGGGGAGGTAATAGTGGGGATAGAGTCATACAGTTTCTCATAGTACTAACTTCAAATGAATACAAATATGAAATTAAACGGGAGGGAAAAACAAGCACGCTTCTCCAAAAAATAAACAACAATAAATGGGTCAACAGTAAACAATTAGCCTGAAAAACAAGGACAGAAGCAGCATTCCAACAGTTAAAAAAGAAGACTCAATCACCTCGGTTCATCATTTTTGCTGGTTTCTTTAATTTATTTTTTGTTTTTTGAGGGATAAGACCCATTCTGGACAGCACACTGGTGCGTTTCGGCTTAGCAAGGAGCTTTCACCAGAGCATGCTATGATAAAGAAACCAGCAAAATGAAGAACTGAGGTGATAAAGTCTCCTTCTTCTAACTGTTGGAGTGCCACTTTCTCGTTTTGCCGACCCGCAACCCACCCGCAAAGGCCCCTGGTGGTCCCCGAACCCCACTTTGGGAACCACAGCTGTAGGTAATGAATTCTGTAATATGGACAGCAGGGATTCCCACAAGGCCAATACAAACCGAGGTGGCTCTCTGAGTGTGGAGTGCCCCTGTGTGGTGAAAGTGGATTAAAGCTCATAGAAGTTACCAGTCATTATAAAGGCAGAGCATCTTGATTCTGTTAGAATCAGAAATCAGCATAATAGAAAGAAAGCATGTGGGATTTTAGTGTTGCTAATAAAGGAAGGGTGCACAGCTTGTGGCATCACATGCTGCCTAGTTGTGGTTTCTGTTACTTTTGGGTGTGGTGTATGTTTTGAGGAGCACACCCAAGTGGAACAAGTTGCCACTAGAGAAGTTCCTTCACTTTTGCTGAATAATTGGTATAGGGCAGAATTATATTGTTCCTCTCTGAAAAGCTTTGATTTCTTAAGCAGTGATGGCACTCCTTAGCAACTGTAAATGCATGTAATTATGCAGTATATGCACTTTGACTCAAAAAAGAGCTGATTCCCTGAATTCCCCTACAGTATTAGAAATGGAGAGAAAAAATGTTGGTGTATTATCCTGAGATTAAAAGGAGCAGCTAGAGGCTAAGACATAAAACAGCAGTTTAACATGTATTTTCATATCTTCTGTGTAACAGAGCCAGATTCTGCAGTTACAGACCTAGCTTTTATAGATATGCCTATGGCTGCTTCTGCATATCCTGATAAACTGAAAGGAAGAAGGAAGTGTGTGTGTGTGTGCCTCTGACAATATAAGGCACAACTCCCTTGCACAGTGGTAGACAGTGCAGTAATAATAGTTTAGTCAAAGTAAAGCAAGTCATTGCCTTATAAGCACTGTAAGGATGAGTGTTTTGTCACATCCTCACCATTCTACAGTATCTTAGCAGGGTGAAGAGTGTTTCCCCTCAGAAAGTAGGAAATATTCATGTAATACAGATCCCACAAGGATGGATGCTGACAATAGTAAGCTGTTTTTCTATTCCAGGTTTATTGTTGCTATTTTGTGAATTCCACAGCTATCAAAAAGAGCTAGAGAGGAATTGAGTGCATTATACATTAAATAATGTATTATGTAACTAAGGAATGGCTAAACTAGCACCAATTGTCAGTGGCTCTGACCCTTGCACTCCTTCCTATTTGTTTTTTTGTAATGTTGGTGGTCTAGGAATTTAAGTTTCTCCGGATAGAAGCATTAACCTGATGCCTCAAGTGTAAATATAAAGTATGACAGGATATCAAATTCTCCATATTGCTGGTACATTATAGTGACAGTTATGTTATTACAAGTTATATTAGCTGTCATGCCTAATATCTGATGATGCCCCCTTGTGGAACATCCTCAGTGACACTGTCATCTCCTGGCTGTGGTTAATGAGTGTTCAGCGCCGTTAGTCACCGGTGCCTGTGCTGGTGTAAATAACCGGAGCTATATTTAAGGTCCAGTCTGTCTTCTCCATACTGCGGCATTATTTATATCTTTCCCCTGTGTCACAGTGAACCGCCTCCCCCTCGGGAGCAGTGGAACCAACCAAGGAGAGGTTGATTTCAATCTGCGTTACACATTGTTTACGGTCTGGACAGATTATACATACTGCATTCCTCTGTCAGCCCTCTAAGCAAAAAAGAAATCTGACCGTATTGTTGCTGTTGTCTTGACTTCACCATGTATCACCATGCCTTTTTTGCATAATGGTTCGTAAGCACTAATGAGAAGCATTTCCATGAATTCCTGCGATGAAGCTGGCGGAAGATAAATGTTACTGACTGCAAGCCCCCGGTTTGTATTGAATTAGTGTAATTATGTTAAAAGGAATACGTTCACTGCTTGATTGATTATCCACTGCAGCAAAACAATATTAAAGGCTCCATGCACATGCTCATTAAGAGGGTACAGTTATTCTTTGAGCCACATCAGTAGCCTACTGTTGTATTACTGTGAAATTACTATACTGCACCTAATCTTAAACAGTCAGTTCTGCTGTTTTGTTTTTGAACTGCTGGGTCTGACAGCAAAAACAGTGACCCAGCATGGGTGAGTATGGAGAAAACACTCCAATCTTGATAGTGAGATGTAAAACACCATGCCAGATATACAGCAAGTAGATTATAAATACAGATATTTTAGTAGAGAATATCCAACCAACATATTACCTGTCTTCCCCACGTTCCCTGTCCCGTCCAAAAATGACTAGAGGTAGTGATGTCCACTCCGTCCACTGTGTCACAGCCCAGAGGTTACTGCTGTGGTAGGGTTACTGTGGTGCTTTTACGTCTAGTGTAGTGTCTCCTTCCTGTCCCATACAACAGACACACACACACACACACATATAACACACACACACACACGCACACATAGAACCCACACCCCTCTGCTTCTCCGGTAACTGGACCGCAGAGGTGGGGTGGAGGGTTGTGACAGAAATAAACACGTGATGACGCCCCTGCCACTGCTCAACCCCACCGACTGCAATCCACACACACACACACACCCCCACACACACATACACACTCCTACATAATCTCTACCTTCACTCGCTGTTTCATTGGGGAACCCTCAGTTTTACATTGGGAACATGGCGGGGCTGCTGTGTGGGACCAAGAGGAAGAAACAAGGTAATTTGTGTGTTTTTTTTAAAAAGCTGCCAGGGTGTTTGTATGGTGGACTTTGAGGAACTTGGACATATGAATGGGGAAGCATGGCTTGTTACCTTACTGCACTGTATGTTAATATTCAGCAATGTGTGATGTGAACTGCTGTGAAGGTCAGGTTTTGTGAGAGCAGTGATTCTCAAGAAGGTCTATCCGCTAGTCAGTGTAAAAAGACCACTGGATGTACACTATGTTAAGATTGACTGTGACAGAAGGAGGCTGTTATATTTCAGGACTGGCAAGTGAATGATATAATTTTCAGTGAAAGTATTTTTGTTTCCATGTCTTAGCCTCCATAAATCTCCTCCAATTAATCCAATTTCACCATTTTATTCCTGTGGTAAAACATTAAAGCTCGGTCCAGCACGGTACAAAGCCACTAAGGCAGCCAGATGTACAGATGGACACCGGGAGAGGAAGTAGCACAATTATAATGAAATGCAGCAAGGCTGCGCTGTAATTACAAAGCAAACTGCTGATCTGTCGTGAGATGCAAGACTTACAGTAGCCTGCTGGCGAGGGCTTGTTGTCAGCGACTTCAAGAAGGCTGAATCAGATAGGAAATCTTGGGGGACGACTCCTCCCTGAGGTGGGCTGTACATCCCCTCTCTGGACAGGCTTTGAAGCTGTGATTTCTCTCAGATTGTGCTGTAAAGGCGTTGCCCTATAGACTTTCAGTCAGCCTGAATTCTATTTCCAATACAAATTGTCAATTTCAGATTATTTTTATCTGAAGAAATGCAAAAAATTCAATAATTTTATCCCTTGCATCTTTCCCTTGGCTCTCCTCATAGGCGTTAAGTAGCAAAGTCGATAAAAGGATGGATTTTAGACTATTCCTGCTGCAGGTTTTATAAATTGAAACACAGCATGATAAAAGCAACGTGGCCATTAGGAGAAGAGAGCCGCAAATCCCTGGAGTGTCCATTCTCCAGTCTGAAGTCAAAACATCACAGCAGAAAGTGGCTCATTCAATACCTTACTCAAAGCGTGGGTCAATATTGGTTTCTTTTTGGTGTCTTCTTAATTGATGTTTACGCTCCTTGTTGCCTTTAATCAGTTTACCGTGAACTATTAACACACCTGGGTCAAATAATAGTTACAAATAATTCTTGGCATTTGTGTTGACCTGCTTGCAATACCAGATAGGGGGGATTACCACTTCAGGACTTCAGATAGTGTCAGGAAATTACAAAAATAGTATACAGACTGAATTTCAAATATTTCAGTATCTAAACTTATTGTATTGTTCTTTGCGGTAATCCCTGACCATCTTGCACCTAAGGTAAAACAAATGAATAAAAGTATTTGCAAATGCTATTTTGCTCAGGTCTGATTATTTAAGTCAGGTCACGTTTATTTATTTATAGCCCTTTATCACAAGCATGTCTCAAAGGGCTTTACATACCTTATCATATACTGTACATGTCATATACCATATTACATCACTATACTATATACCATATACCATACTACATCTTATACATTCTACATACTACTATACCATAGATATATACTACATATTCATAGTTTTCTGTTACATCACCACTCAGCCATCTTGGTAGGAAAATAACAGGTGATTGTAATAAGTTAACAGGTGATTATAATTAAATGACAGCCACAGCCAATGAGCTGTATATATGGGAAGCACCAATGCATGTGACATCATGGGAATACTATGACTATGAATACATCATATGCTACATCACATACCACACTACATTAAACACACTCACTCTCACATTCATGCTTATGGGCAATTTAGAGTCTCCAGTTCACCTGATCTGTATGTCTTTGGGCTCTTACTGAGACTAAATAGAGTTAAGTGGTTGATGAGTGACTGATGAAGCACCATAGAAGAAGAGCAGAGTGGGAGCAGGGAGTAATGGGACAGTGAGTCCACAGGGCAAAGTGTGGTGTCAGAGGCTCTGGGCCCCAGGCTGTGTGTTAAGCCTTCATACAGACAGCTGGGCATTGTACACTAATACTGTACCACTGAATCTGTGTTTCAGCTGATCCACTTTCTCCCTTTTTCTGTCTCTATTTCACGTCTTTCTCGCTCTCACACACAGTCTTTCTTTCCCTACCTCTGTCTCTGTCTCTGTCTCTCTCTCACTCTCTCTCTCTCTCTCTCTCTACCTTCCTCTCTCCTCATTGAAATGCAATGTTTATCTAAGGATATTCTGTGTGTGTATCATCCTTTAAATCACTTCTTAAAACTCATTTTTATTCACAATTAACTTTTATATGACATTTTAGTATTGTTTTTGACTTCCCTTTTATGGCTCTTGCCTTACTTTTATATTTCTTACCTTGCTACATAAAGATTGTGATTATGTGATTGTGTGTGTGTGTGTGTGTGTGTGTGTGTGTGTGTGTGTATGTTTTTGCTGTCTCCCTAGTGAGTGATCTCCATGAGGAGGGGAAGAATGCCATTAACGCTCCCATGCTTCCCTCGGGGACAGACATCCATCCTGAGGACACGCTACTGGGTACACACACACACACACACACACACACACACACACACATACACACACAAATATATACATGTTCACATAGGCTCACACATGCTTGCATACATACACACACATCCGCACTAATACACATAGCTCATGACTCTTCTACAATTTTTGTTGCTGACTGAATGTTAAAGCAATATTCCACTTAGTTTTAACATGGGGGTTATACGGCAATTGACCGCCATAAAAACCATAATATAAACTAATCACCGAGATGGGATGCAGTGGGGATGAGTTTATATTCCCTTCCCATTTATTTGAATGAGCCACAAAAATAGCCTGAAAATTTACATTTAACACGTTTGTGAACAGATTCAGCGACAGATCCCACTACTGTGATTTTCAATGGACTGTTGGTCCAACATTTCAGAACATAATATCCAGCCAAATAGCATTTTTATTGACAGAAGAGAACATAGGGGAGGGACACCATTTAGGAGGGATAGTTCCTGTTTTGGGAGGCCGGATCCACTTTTATTTTTAAATACTAATTTTAGTGTAAACCAAGAATAGAAATGCAAAATGACGACAGACCAATGACTGCTTTATTGTCTTAAAAGCAGGATCTGTTGTTGAATCTGTTCACAAATATGTTAAATGTAAGTTTTCAAACACTGCAAACTCGTCCCAGCTGCATCCGATCTTGGTGATTAGTTTATATTATGGGTTCTCATGGCAGTCAAGTGCCAAATAACCCCCATGTTAAAACTAAGTGGAATATTGCTTTAATGCTACTTTCTGATACTGCAGCTGTTTCTCAGCATTTGCACAGCAACAACAATTTTCAGCTTCTTCAAGTCTGAGTTGCCTTTAGCTGACTGTCAGAAGGTTACTGTGACTGTTACTCTGGTTACTGAGAAGAATATGATTGTAATACATGTTGACTAATGGGGACTGTGGTGTGACATGCAGCGGAGGAATAGGAAATGAAAGAGCTGTGGGCGTGGGAGTGGAGACAACTCCCTCTGTCTCCAGTCACCATCTGAATCACTGTTGACATGAGTGTGATAGGAAAACTGTTTATGTGTGTGTGTGTGTGTGTGTGTGTGTGTGTGTATGTGTAGGTGTGTGTGTGTGTGTGTGTGTGTGTGTGCGTGTATGTGTCTGTTGGTGTGTATGTGTGAGAAGGATGAAATGTGTGCGTGTCTGTGTCTGAAGGGCGAGGTAAATGTGTAGGAAATGGCACTGGGTCTTAGACTGTGTCACAAAGTGTTACTATGGACTCCCACTGACTCTCTTGATCTCCGTCATATTATCTTCCATCAGAGGAAAACGCTGAGAGGAACATGCTGGACCCAACATCCAGGGAAAACCCCAAATTCAAAGACCTTCTGAAGGTAGTCTAGTGTTACTGTTTCTCACTCAGACAGCATGTTATCTCTTTGACGTTGTGATGATGTAATCAGAGCACAAAAAAACCCCAGAAGAAAAGGGCACATAATCATCCCCGGCTCTTAGTTTCCCATCCAAACCATGTATTTATAATGGCTGTGAACCAAAACAACAGATTTTAATAGCCTGTCAGCCTGTTACCCATGTTGATTTTTAAATATTTAGCTCTATGAACAGAGACAAAAAAAACAAAACATGCAGTATATAATTGTAGCAAAAACTTTGTAATGTGAACAGGCATGAAGAGAGACTGGTAGCATTAG
This sequence comes from Centroberyx affinis, assembly GCF_046629955.1. Taxonomy (NCBI): domain Eukaryota; kingdom Metazoa; phylum Chordata; class Actinopteri; order Beryciformes; family Berycidae; genus Centroberyx; species Centroberyx affinis. Next base: position 425,650 of record NW_027280806.1, read on the forward strand.
TTAATTTGACCCTGCAAGGACCCAGGTGGCCTTTGCATGTCAATATTTTGATTTTCCTATGTGTGTCCAGGTCCTGATTGACTGGATTAACAGTGAGTTGGAGGAAGACAGAATCATTGTCAAAGATCTGGAGGAGGACTGTTATGATGGACAAGTGCTCCAGAAGTTATTTGGTGAGGAACTGGTATACTCACATATTTTTCTCATATTTGGATTTGTGTATTCTCACTCCTGAGTAATTTACTGCATATTTCTGAAAAGCTCTTTTGCCCTGGCTGGTCTCTTCTCCTCTGTCCCCACCTATTGGCGCCTGTGCAAACACCAGCTGATTAGACCAACCAATCAAAATGTCTCAAACCAGCCCCTATGTTGAGATATGGAGAAGAGCAAAAACTCTGTCATACCTGTACAAGAAGAAACCAACAAGAACTGACACACAGATTAAAAATTACCCAAAAATCCAAAAGCAGCCAACTGATGCAAAAGAAGGACTGACATGTATTGTATTTACTGACATTTACAATGTGCAAAAGTGAGAAAAGAGTGCAAAAACTAAATGTGCACAACAGAAAATGTTTCCATCAGTAGATCATCATCAGTGCAAAACAGATGTCTTCTGATTTCTTTGTGCACTTTTAGTTTCTGCACTTCTTTGTCACTTTGGCACCTAATCAGTTGCATCATTTGGCCTATTTTGGATTTCTTCCTTTGTTTTTTTTATCAGTGTGCGAGTTCTTGTTGTTTTGTTTTTGTCTATGTTTTGTTTTCTTGAGCTAACATCCCTCACTTCCTCTGCTAGTCACTGTTACTCACTGTTCGTTACTCTTTGTTGTCTGCAGCTAAAACATTCTACATTTTTGCGGTCATCACATTGTTGTTTGCTGAAATTCGAGGCACATTTTCTTATGTAAATGTCAGTCCTGTTTTCATCAATTGGCCTCATTTGGATTTCTTCCTTTTTTATCAGTGTGCGATTTCTTCTTGGTTACTTTTTGTGTCTGATTTTTGAACCCATGCACCTGAGACAAGCCTCCTGATTCATAGGACTTTTCCGTAGAGCCCAGACATCCCTCACTTGCTAAATCTGCACAGTACAAGACACAGGACTTTATTACTACTGTACGATTCTGTGCTCTCCTGCGTATGTTTCCCTACGTGTTCGTTTCATCAGTTTGACCTGATATCTTTGTATCTCCTCTGTCCTGCTGATGACAGAAAAGCTGTCGGGCAGGAAGCTGAACGTGGCGGAGGTGACCCAGTCAGAGATCGGCCAGAAGCAGAAGCTTCAGACGGTGCTGGAGGCGGTCAACGAACTGCTGAGGCCTCATGGCTGGTCCATTGAGTGGAGCGTTGACTGTGAGTTTTACACCAACCTAATGATTCACCGGTTACCACCTGGTTGATTCTCTTGATTTGCATTAACATTAATAAATTGAGATGATTTAGTCCTGTGTACATCAGCGGTTAGAGCATCGATCAAGATGGTCATGGTCAAGAGTTTTATTCCCACTGGAGCTAGTGCATATGTTACATTAAATGATTAGCTCTTGTAAACAAGCAATTTGTTAATTTGCAACTTTGTAATTTTATGAAATAGCACTGGATGTACCGGCCATCTTTAGGAAATTGCTCACATCATTATGTTGTGTTAAAGAGTTGACAGTCTCCTCTTGTGGTTTGTTCTGACAGCTATCCATTCAAAGAACCTGGTGGCTATTGTCTATCTGCTGGTGGCTCTAGCCATGCACTTCCAGGCCCCCATCAGACTGCCTGAGCACGTCTCTGTACAGGTGGTGTTGGTCAAGGTAAGCTGTCCCATCCTGCTCAAACAATAGTGGTACAGATCATCATGATGCTCTATAGGGGTTAAGATTAAACTGAGTGGTGTAGGGATAAATGTTGTTTTTGTGTGTTTTAATGTTGTCATTGTTTTTTTTTATCTTTGTCTCATCTGATTTGTATTATGTGCATCAGCGATTCCCCTAAGTCTGCTGTGTGGTAATAAAGGCATTTTGACTGTGAATTTGTTTGTTTTGAGCAGAAGAGAGAAGGCATCCTGCAGACGTCTCTTGTGACCAAGGAGCTAACAAGCACCACAGAGTAAGCGCTGATACAATTTACTTCTAATTTCATCCACAATCAAACCTCCATTAAAATGGTGTTCCTCTTCTCATTTCAATGTTGTTGTGTGATTCTTATGAGGCTTTGGCATCCTACAGAGGTGATGAATGTGGTTTGTGTTTGTTTTACATGAAGGTATTTCCAGTGCGCACACGGATTGGAATACTGAACAGTTTTTCCAAATCCTGATTATTAAAAAACAATAATAATTGCCTTATTAATTGCCTTGTCTTATTTATGTTTTTCAGGATGATGTTGGGTAGATTCGGTGAGTCCCAGCCATATACCTGTTTCATGTTACAGTATTATGGAAATGTCCTTTTCATTTTTATTGTTTTATTGTTTATCTGCTTAAGTATTCATAACCTTCGATTGATTTCTTCTTCATCACAGAGAGAGACGCATTTGACACGCTGCTGGATCATGCGCCTGACAAGCTCAACGTAGTAAAAACGGTAAAAAGAATTGTGTCTTTTAGCAGCCTGATTATGGGCAGAATAGTCATTTGACCTTGGCCATCTTTTTAAAAAAAATTATTCAAAATATTTTTAGTGATATTTTTTTCATCCCACCACCAGTCTCTCATCACTTTTGTGAACAAACACCTGAACAAGCTGAACCTTGAAGTCACTGAGCTGGAATCTCAGGTAAGAGATTTGATGTGGCTTTATCCGCAGATTTGTATTAGATTTGTATTATGACTGTCACTATGCAATACAATGTATTCTTATTATTATATGGGTTATGTAACATGCTTTCATCCTGTGGTTCTGCTCTTTCCTGCATTTGCATCAACTACTTATTGAATTATAATTTTCAGATATATCTAATCCAATCTAATCTACTCATACAGTTTGAGCGTTCTGTATATCTTCATGCAGTCTGCCATCTCTCTCTCTCTCTCTCTCTCTCTCTGTGTGTGTGTGTGTGTGTGTGTGTGTCCAGTTTGCCGATGGAGTGTACTTGGTATTGCTGATGGGGCTGTTGGAAGACTACTTTGTCCCTCTGTACAACTTCTTCCTTACCCCCGAGAGCTTCGAGCAGAAGGTGATTGCGGCTTTTAAAAGTGAATTATGGGAGTCAGTAGGTGGGATATTTAGCAATTTGCTAATATGTTGAGTTTCCATGTTGTTCCCCTCAGGTCCACAATGTGGCGTTTGCCTTTGAGCTGATGCAGGATGGAGGCCTGAAGAAACCCAAGGCCAGACCAGAAGGTATTTTATAGTGGGCTGCTTTGCTTTATTACAAGAGCAAATAAAAGATAAAATGAAATCCCTGGAGGAGATTTTATGGAGGATGACTTCGATTATGAGTCCCCTGTACTGGCCACTGAAGGCCAAGTGTTGAATGGCTGGCGTCCAACAGTAACAGCCATTTTAAAGTTGTCCAGTAGATGGAGAACTTGCCTTGCCTTGAACACTCTCATACCAGCTAGTGCTGGGTTCACACAGCCTTGAGCTGCTCTTTGTTTTCCAGTTTTAATAAACCAACCTATTGTGTTTTAACAGAATGTAACAGCTTTTCCATAAAGAATCAAAATAGGGTTCATTGATTGCATGTAGGCTAACTGAGTGTGTTTAATTATTAGATACAAAATAGGACTTAATGTTCCATTATTTATGACTTTATGAGGAACTTTAATTAAAACTTAACTCTTCAAACTCTGCACCCCTTGCACAGATATATATGTTATTCCACAATCAGCAAGGTTGGAAATCTTACATGCAGAATGTAATTCAATACATTTGACTGATCGCCTGCTTAAAATGTATTCAGTAATTTAATCAACTAGTGCGATGTAATTAATTTCTGTTACTTGTGGGTTACTTTAATCCACAGAGCATGACATTAAAAGAATAATTGATTCCATTTATTGCAATACTGTAATTTAAATAGTGCTTTTAACATCATCAGTCCTTGCAAACTATCTTTTTAAGACGTGTAAAATATTTTATCCACAATATCACAATCTAAATGCTTTTGTCCTTCAAACATTTTCCAGACTAATCCTACAAGTAAACACTCATTTTTTCAAACTATTTGCAATCAGATAACTTTTTTTCAGTAATTGGAATTATTACAGCTACCGCTTTTGTAGTCTGATAGCTGCATTCCTACTATTTGTTCACTTCAGCAGCTTCATTATAAATGAAAGTAGAGATACCAGAGCTGCTAATGATATCAACAGTATCACACTAGCTAACAAGGCAATGCAGATAATAAAGGGCTTAAAACATCCCAGTGTAAATGGTGATGCAATGCCACTGCTTTAACAAAATGGTGTCTGGTATAAATCACTTGATAAAGACTAAGTTCAGATGAGAAATTAGAAAAAGCAAATTAGAATCAGCAGATATGTGTTATGCCATAGAGATATGTTCTTACCTTTGAATCTCTTTTAGTAAGAAAAAATACATCATATGATAATCATTTGCAAATTCATAGGCCCTATTTTAAACTCCATCACATTTCCCAAAATTACAAATAACCTTTTGAAGTAAAGTGAACCAACAGCGAGCATAAAGGAAGCTTCTTTGCATTGTAAATTTGATTTTACGCTAGGGCAAACCCATTTCTTTTTTAGCTTTGGTGTTCCAGGCATCCAATTTTTCTCTTACAGCACTTTATTTACTCAGAACTAGAGCAATAACTTTTTTTTTTTCAACATCTCAGAGGTTCACATTTTCTTCCTACAACTACATAGAGCAGCTTTCAGTTCAACCAGACTTCAAACACTCAGCTCTAATGATCTCTGTGGTGTTTCGATTCTTTACAGATGTTGTCAACCTGAACCTCAAGTCCACCCTCAGAGTCCTGTACAACCTGTTCACCAACTACAAGAACTCGGAGTGATATCCACCGGTCTTTACCCCAATATGAGAACACTGCCCTGATATTACGCATTGCAGTCTGAACACTGAGGAGACCAACTGGGACTGAAGTCATCATTATGTGGGACTTAAAAAGACCCAGGGGGAGCGGCCTGAAAAGGGCTCTGAATGTTAGTATTTAATCTTCCCCAAATGTCAGTATTTATTTATTCCTTCCGCCGATGTTAACTGCAACCCAGAAAACCCCTGTAACCTTTAGCCTGCATTTGAATACACAGCCGTCACTGGAAAATGTACGAGGGGCAGACTGTCCAAACTGGAAAGCATGGCTGTGTGTTTTATGTTAAAGGAAAACTGCTTATCCCTCCTCCGCAGAATGTTTAAGAAAGTTGTAAATGCTGCATATGGTATATTATATTGTATTCAGAAAGCTTTGTATATTCTTAATAATATAGCCTTATCATGTTGCCTTTATAAACCTATCACTATATTGAACCTATCATTACTTTATATTCACTTTTCGCTTGAAAAGGTGAAGGAACTCTGAACAGTTTTTTGTCAGTTTACCCTGAACTATGTACGCTATGTCTCCGGTTCAAGCCATATTTATAAGCTGATGCTGTTGCCCTCTGCCTTAAGTGCGATGTGCTCTTCCTGCCCCCCCGAGGGACCCAGTCAGAGTGTCTTCACATTGACCAACCTTTCAGACGAGTCCCCACGGAGGCCTGGACCTCTCACTGAAGCAGAGCCAGCCCCGCGGTGCAGCCTGGAGACCACTAAGATTATACAGCATGTACAGTACAGGACTAGTCATGCATTTTAGAGCCAGGGCTGAATTATTGAGAGAGAGGATGAGTCAATCTAGACTGTGAGGAGATGCGCTTGCACCGGATGGCTCGCTCCCTAGCTTTTTTATCTGTGTCTATCAGGAAATAAACGTCTGAATTTCAACGGAAAGAGAATTTCATTTTATTTCACACTTGTGTGGTGGGTTTGATTTGCTTTGTATTTTCAGCAAGATTGGCTTCGGAACATCCAATTCCTGCAATTTGAGTTTAGCTAAAGGAATTATGGGTTTATTTTAGGCCTTTATTTTCTTGTCTCGTTGCCTTTGTTACCATGGTAACCTTCCACATCCCCAAATTGCCCCTTCGTCTGGCTGATGGGTGATCCTTTTTTTTTTTTTTTTTTTCTTCTTCTGACGACAAGACCAGTGCACATACAGAGCGTGTTGTTTTGTTGTCTGTCTCCCTTTCTCTGTGCTGAAGATTGGAGGGGGCTGCAGGCCAGATGACAGCAAATTGATCCGGCCAGTCACAGATGGAGATGTGTGAGGCAAGCCTGAGTGCTACAGGCGTCTGAGTGTCACGTTCGCTCGGACCTCCTGAAGTGTGGTTTGGAAACAATACATTTGTCCCCATCTACAGAAGTGTCCTCTCATTATCTTTCACTCGACACACTCTTGATCGAAGTCTCGAGCGCTGCACATCACCTAAAGATAAACTCCTTCATCAGAAACCACTGCACTGTGTTCCTGTATGAGAAAACAACACAGTATCAAAAAGGAGGAAGTGCAAACTTCTGCATCGCCACATCCTCTCATTTGTGCTTATCTTCCCTTTCGACCCTCTGACACGCTATTTTCTTTTAAATCAATTGTTTGAAGTTGAGTGCAGTCAGACTTTTTTCGTGATACATTCCACAAGAGCTCTTATTCAGACTGAGCACAACTCTCTATGCTTTTTGTGCTGCTGTGTTGACGGTTCAGGAGTTGACATCAGTTAAGGAACTCACTTCAGCTGAAGTAACCATATTCTGTCTACTCCCTCTCAGGCTACTGAAGGTAAGCTTATTCAAAAAGACTTTTGTTTATGACCTTGTCTGAAAGTTACTGTCAACCTCAGGAAAAGGAAACCATACACACACACATATACACACAACACACTCACATAAAGAAAAAAAGTTGCTCAGCGAAGCTCTTCTCTAGTTCTTGGGGACGACAGTTTGACGTGCTCTAGGTCACAACTGTTTTGTCAAAATGCATTTCTTTGCTGCCGTTTGCTGTGCTTTGTCTGGGACCATATGATTCAAAATGTTCTGGGGGAGAAGTGTGATCCTGTAAATCTATGGGGGTCCTACTCTTCTGTGGAGTGCTGAGTGTGCTACTCGAAAACAAAAAAAAAGGACTGACAGAATAGGAAGTGAGGAAGCTAAACATAAGCTTAAAAAAAACAGCTTCCTTTTTTTTTCCTTTTTTTTCCTTTTTTTCAATTTGACAACTTTCGGACCTTTATCATACCGCTGTGATGTCATGTGAAAAGTTTTAACTTCAGATGGATTCTATACTCTATGAAAATGGTACCACACTTTGTCTTATGGAATCCTTTCAAAAACCCATTGGATAAACTAATAAAATGCATGGCAGTCAAACTGAAAACAAGGCTGCATTTCTCAGTTTCTGAAAAGCTGATATTTTTGAGATGCAAGGGTTTCTCTGGACCGCGGCGATACACTCTCACAACGGGAGGCTGCCTGGCAAAAATCAAAGTCTCCTATCAAAGTCAGTGAGCGACTCCCCTGCTGCAGCTGGGGGTTAAGTACCTTGCTCAAGGGCACTTATGGAGGCGCTGTTGAGGAAGAGGGGAGAGTGCTTTTCATTCACATTAGTTCACTTCCCTCACTCGTTTTTCTTGCAAGTCTGGGGATTTGAAACAGCAACCTTCTGGTCACAAGCTCCCTCTTCTAACCTTTGTGTTTCCACTACCCACGTTGACGTTCTTCACTCTGGTTTATATTTAAGGCAGCACATCTTCTCAAGCTGTTGGAGCACAGATAACTCTTCCACAGTGTTTGCTGACAGGCCAGCAGTCGTTGTGTATCTTACCTTGTGGAGGAACCATGGAGAAGGATATCTTTGACTGGCAGAAAGAGGAGGACATGCTGGACATCGAATCTTTCCAGGGTACGTGTGCATTCACGGGGGGGCCGACACAGTAGAGCTGGTAAACAATTTGTCACGGTTTTGAGCTACTGCCATCTACACTTGTCATGATTTCCCTCGAAACTGGCTGTAATTCAGGTGTTAAATCAATCAATCTGTCAATCAATCTTTATTTGTATAGCACCATTCATGAATAAAATCCAATTTAAAGTGCAAGAAACAATAAAACAGCTGTCAGTCATAAAATATGGGATTAAAACGATGTAAAAAAGGCTGTTTGAAAAAAATAAATAAAAACAAGATGAAAGAATGTGTATTTACAGTATGTATGTATTCACACACAGGAGAGAAGAGGAGGCTCATTCAGCCAACATCTTTACAAGACCCCAAACTTGAAAAGTTGAAGGAGGTAAGCGCTAACCCTTATCTCCATATTATTATTCCTTTGTCTGAGTGCTTGTCCTCCTTTCAGTATTCGCTGTAACATCAAAGCTCATTGTGAACTGCTCTTCTGGACTACCATAGATTCGAGATCCCCCTTGTGTCTCGATAGGGGCTGAAGATAATTGCTACACAGAAAATACATTACAAAGCCTATATGTATGTATTCATTGAGGGGCATGAATAATATCTGATGCAGGCAGAGATGTGGAAGGATCAGTGAAATTTTAATGAACATCTTTATCAGAGGTGATGGCAGACAGATCAGAGAGCCGCATGGCGAGGACCAGACGGAGTCTGCTGGAGCGGGTTTTCAAAACACATTTCAATGGAGAAGATGGCAGTGATTCATACAAGTGCCATTGAATGAATACTTTCTGCTGAAAATAATAAGATCGATAAGCTTGAAATGCCTTAAATATAGAGTGGGGAGAAAAGCATTTGAATTTGACTTAATCTGTTAATGATTTTAATTGGAGCAGCTAATGTTTAAATTAAAGAATTGTGTCTCATCTATGTGGGATTTAATACAGGATAGACTAAGAAGATAAAAAATTGGGTTTCATTCTGTTTTTTCCTCCATCATATTTGCAACAAACAAAACTATGCAAGTAGATGAAAGTGTATGATGTAACTCACTGTGTGTTGAACTGTGTCTCGGTAGGCATTGGTTTATTGGATCAACAGTACTTTGAAACCAGAGCACATAGTGGTCCAGAGCCTGGAGGAGGATCTGTATGATGGACTGGTGCTCCATCATCTGCTGTGTGAGATTAGATGAATTCACACAACACATGCATACACACACACACAGTTTTGTATTACTGTATTTTCACCTAATCCTAACCTAAATTTGACCCTTAAACTCATCCCTAACCATAGATAATTTGGAAATTGCCCTTTTTCAAGATGAAAATTAGCTAATGCATCCTCTGTAAATTCTCCTACAAGCTATCACTTTTAATCTCCAGAACTCAGTCCTCACAAGTAGCTATCGTAAAACCCTGACCTTATAAATGATCAATTCCTGGATTCTGCAGCCCGGTTGGCTGGTGTGCACCTCCCTGTGGAGGAGATGGCACTGACCAGCGCCGCTCAGATCCGCAAACTGGAGGTGATCCTGGAGGAATTGGACACGAGACTGGGCCTTAAAGACAGCGCCCTCATCAAGTGGGACATCAAACGTGAGTCACACAGATGATCAGGGCTCAAAAAATGAAGCAACAAGTGAACAAATGTTCTCTCCTGGCATGGATTTTAAATTACAGCAGGATTTGAAGCTAGCCCAAGGGTGCCATGTTAGCTAACACCAACTGTGAAAGATTATTGTGGAGATGAAATTGCTGACGCTACGGGGTACTGTGTTAATCATCTGTTGGTGGAGATTTGTTGTTTTTCTGGTGCCCAGAATGCTGTGCGGGGTCTGTCATGTAAGCGCAGGTTGATTTTCTCTGCTCTGTTCTCTCTCGCCTGTCAGTCATCCACAACAAAGACCTTCTGGCCACTATTCATCTGCTCGTTGCCATGGTGAGATGCTTCCAGCCTGATCTGGATTTGCCACCAAATGTGAAGGTTGAAGTTGTAGTCGTGGAAGTGAGTTTAAGTTCGAGCTTCACTGTTTTTCTCTGCTCAAAATCTACCTCAAACGCACTTTGTGGAATCATTGCACGATATTGGTTTACCTTATTTTGCATTTAGGTCAGCAAGAGCGGAATCAAATCAGACGTACAGGTGGAGTTCCTTACAGAAGAAAGGTGGGGGGAATTTCTATCCTATACACTTCTGTAGACGTACTGTATATATGGGGAATTCACCTAAGATTCACCTTATCTGCTGGCTTTTTCAACAGCGATGCGGCCATCGATCCCCTCAACAATTCAGAAAGTGAGTTTAGAGTGTTTGGTCGAGCCGACATCCTGAATGTCATCCAAACAGCAGTGTAGTCCACAGTGACTAAACACTTTTCTGGCTGTCTGCTCACCCAGGGGAAGATCCCATCGAGGCACTGCTGAAGCTGGAGGCTCACAAGGTCAACACGGTGAAGAAGGTAACAGAGAGAGGGAGAGTAGAGTTTGAGGCATTAACTCTCTCTCATTCTCACACTGGCAAATTCTAACGTAGGAAATGAATAACACTCCTGGATAATGAATGTAGACTTAGCTATGAATGAAAAAAAAAAGTAATGTTTGTTGTGTATTTTGTATTACCACGGGAAGGGATCAGAGAGTCAAAAAGCCTTTATTCCATTAGTGCTCAGACATTAAAATCCTTCTTACTGCGACGCACTCGTTGCCGCTACGAAAGCCTTCATCAGAGTGTGATGAAGGATGAAATGTGTTTTAATTGAACAGAGTAAACTACCCTTGACCCCGCTAAATGTGTCAGCTAAATAAGCCCCCCTTATTCCTAATGAACTAATCTCATAGCTTTCCACTTTCAGGCCATTTTACACTTTGTCAACCAGAATATGTCAACCATGGGTCTGCAGGTGGCTGACATGGACAAACAGGTACAAACCAACAGCTGAACACTTGTTTTGACAGAACTTGAATGGATAGAATGGTCCTTACAATTTGCCATGGTAATTTGGCTAGTACACCACAAAATGACGCTTATAGAATTTTAAGCATTAGTTGCTATGGTGACAACACAAGTCTGAGCGTTAAGGCTGTAAAGTCTGTCATGAGAACTGTGCAGATGTGTCTGTCAGCAAACTGTCAAAACTGAACATCGACTGAATGCTAACGTTACCGACGAGGCTAATGTGGCATTATCAAAGACTATACTTCTCTCTCTAGCTCTTCTAGTCAACTTTAGCATGTTAGCAATCCATGACAGTAAGGAGTCAGAGAAGCTTCTTTGGTTCTTGCTGCGAAACCTCTCGCTTCAGGAAGTTGCTTTAAGTCGGTTTATACGGAAGCTAGCCCAACGTTACACATAAAAATGGCCGCCGCTCCGACCGTTCAGAAACACTGATTTGAATGGGAATGACCGTTCTATCGATTCAAGTCCTTTGGTTTTCGAACGCTTTTCATCCTGGCTGTAAAAAAACACATACCTGGTATTGAATGAGTTTTACCCCTTGACCACACTGAATTCATATTCATTGATTGCTTCCCTTGGCACTGCGTCGCCTCCCCTGGATGGGCTCCAACGTCCGGTGTGTTTTCTGTCTAGTTTGCAGATGGTGTGATACTGCTGCTGCTGATTGGACAGCTGGAAGGCTTCTACGTGCCGCTCTGTGACTTCAACCTGACCCCTGTCAGTCACTCTGAGATGGTATGGATTCACTATGGAGCATTAGTGAGGGAAGTGCGTCCTCTAAGGGGTGATGACTTTGTGCTGCGGAGAGGCACACACACCACTTTACGTTATTACTATGTCATCATCTTCATCGTCGTGCCTGTGGATCCTCGTAGATGATTTGATTTTCAGTCATTATATATATATTTTTTAATCTACTGGTCGAAGGGGATATTACTGATTTCAATTAAAAATTTAGTTCATTATTGACTGTGATATTGTGTGTTAGGGTTAGGGTTAGGGTTGAGTGTAGATACACACAGTCCACGTACTGTACTAATTCATTAGCATTGCTGTCATTCACTCATAATGCCTGTTGGCATTACAAAGAGCTAAATTTTTTGGTAACACTTGACTTTAATTGTTGGTTCTAAGACATTATAAGTCATACATGTATCATAAGCACATTATAATGACATCATAACTGCATCAGAAATGTTTTATAATACATTGAAAACCTACTTGAAAACAAGATGCGACATCTCAAGGGGCTTATCCTACTAAATACATAAAATGTACTAAACCTTATAAATAAACCTCATAATCTGGTATAACCTGATTATGAGGTTGTTATATGTAATGCTTTTACTAAACTTTGACACCTCTAATTTAAATTGTTGTTTGAGGCCCTGCCATCAATGTTATATGTGTTATATGTATTTTGTAGCACTCAAAAGATAAATTTTTTCATCTCTCACTTGAGCTAATTTCTCAGATGAGCACAGCAAATAATGGAGCTGTTTAAACCTGATCCAAAATCTTGCCTGTTATTATATTATATCAAGCAACGATTATTTCACAGCTCTCTTACTAAAAGTAGATACATATTACAATGTAACATGCCTTGCTAATAATGATGTCTCATTTAACTTTAAGCAATATGATGAGTTTATGAAAAAGTCATGACTATAGATAATTTGATGTCACTTTACTTTAGTTAATATCATGAGTTCATGAATTACTTAGAAGTCTCTGACATACTAATAAGATTTCCACAGCTTATAATAAATTTGATGCCTTATTATAAACAAAAGAAATATAGTTTATTATAGTTATATATATATATATATATATATATATATATATATATATATATATATATATATATATATATATTGCTATATAGTATAAATATAGGTTCCAGTAGTAAAATCATAACTTATAACAGCCTCATAACCTGGTTATACCAGATTTACAATGCATTATAGTGTATTATGACATTTTCTGATGCCACTATGATGTAATTCAAAAACTTGAATTATGCTTATGATGTGTTATAAATACATAAATAAATATTTTGGCCCCAGTAGTAATAATAGCCTCATCACCTGCTTGTGACAGATTTATAATGCATTGTATTATGACATTTTCTTATGAAGTTATGATGTAATTATAATGTGCTTGTGATGCGGGAATAATGTCATATAATGTTTATAACCAAATATTCAAGTAAAGTGTTACCCAATTCTGACCATTTTACAGTCTGTTGATAGCAGAGACAACCAAATATATTAAATTTGACATGCTAACATCATGAAAACCCAATGTGTTTTGGATGGGAATCTACAAGTGTGTACCGTTCAAGATGTCATTTGCTGTCTTTGTCAACTTCTCCATCTATACAGATTTAACAGCAGTCTAATTTCTAATTTTCCTTAAAACAAGTGAAGAAATATGCCATTGGGGTTGGACTTATTTCCAATGCAGAATGAAGAATTGAAAACAGAAGTGGAAACTGAAACTGCATTGGAAATAAATTGAATTATCTCACCCCACTGGCAGAATTTGTCACTTGGCTTAAGAAAAATAAGAGTTTAAGACTGAATATGATACTAAATAACTGGCTATAGTGGTCTATTGATTGTCTGATACTGCCATGTGTCACATTTCGATCTCTCTAGCTTCATAATGTGACCCTGGCCTTGGACCTCCTCAACGACACAGACCTGCATGTGTCCACTGTTGACCCACAAGGTGAGTAAATTCACACTGGTGTGCGCAAACAACTGACTTGTTGACAACACAGACTACAAGCTACATTCACTCAAATTAAAATGCTAGGCACAGAGGGTGAAAACCAAACAGCAAGCCTGCATGTAAATTGATCGTAACAGAAATGCAACCAAGACTGTACACAGTAGCTGCTGTAGGAGACGGCAAAGTTGAACTAATCCAGACGATTTCCTCTATCAAGAGCATTTATCTGGGTGAAAGCGATACGCCGAAGTCTGTTCATATGTCAAGCGAGAAAGGAGATCGCTCCAATAGTCTGAGTTAATCTCCACTGCTTGGAGGAGTGTGAATTTGACAGTGTTTTGGGGGGGAAAGATGGAATTGCTGTGGAATATGAATGAGTATGAATCGTGCCTCAATGAGTATCACTGCGGATGATTGGCTCAGTCCGAGGTCATCATCATTCATTTAGAGAGCAGCACCGAGGAAAACAGTCTCAAGGGGAGAATGTCACTCTGTTGTCTGTCGCCTGCTGATAGTTATTGGTATTTAACCTTGCCGCTATTGCCATATCAACTGTGTGTGTGTGTGTGTGTGTGTGTGGTTGGGTGTGTTTATGGGTGTCTAGAGAAAGAGATGCTATCTGTATCCGTGCAGCGCTGCTACTGTATGTCACACCGTTATCAGGCAGGTCCCTGAAATTTTCTGATTGTATCTGTATCTATAAAAAAACCCTAGTGCAATTTAGTGAAACCAATTCATATTTAATCATTAACTCAGTGCATATACTGTAGATGTTTATCAGTCTCAACTTGAAAGTGAGTTCATGACTTGTGACTTAAGTTGAACGAACATGGGTTAGAAACATTGTTAGCTTATTAGCATAATTCCCACCACACATTGCTTTTGAGTTAACTCTTCAGAAACCCTTCCTTCTTCATCCTTGAGTAAAGTTACAGAATAGAGACTTGTTATGTATGTATGTATGTTAGGTGAATCAAAGGTAATTTCTGATAAAACTGGAAATACACTAGAGTAGCCATTTTCAGACAAGTAGTGTCCGCCTCTCCCATTCACATTAGTGTGGAGTCAGCTGCTTACTTCTCAGCATTCAGTATAATTATTTTTTGACATGAACAGCTGACACTCACAACTTTGTTACCAGTGAAAGAATAATACTGGAAATGTAGTTCATCAGTTTGTGGATTCAGCTGATAAACACTTGTCCACTCAGTGAATTTTAGAGGAGCTAATGATTTTTGACCAAACTATTCAGTACTATTTTAGTCAACTTGCAGTTTCAAGACAGCAAGGAAACCTATGTTTTTAAGCTGAAGCGCCTTAATATTTTTTGCATGTGTACAGGTTATGACTCCCTATTTATTCTTGTATTGTTGTGGATAGAAATAAATGAATCCAAGGGAGAGCAGAGGTTGAAGTGAGTGAGTGAATGACTGAATGAATGAATGAATGAATGAATGAGTTAATGACTAGGTTAAGTGTGTGAATCAGTCAATGCCTGTGTCTCTGGGCACACATGGATTTCCCTCACTTCCCTGTAGATCCATTATTGACAAGATGCTCTGTGTGCTGCCTGAGCGTGAAATTTCCTTTGATGAACATTGAAAATGCCGCCCCATTATTGCCTGCCAGCCGTAGCCCATAATTGTAAAGTAAATCCTCAACATGATAACCGTTAATGTAAGGCCCAGCACAATTAATCTAACCCAGGAGCAAGTGGCTAATTTAATTCATTTTTAGTGTCTTTTTAATTACCGGCGTAATTGCTCGGATGGAATGAGGATTCCCAGCACTCAAGGTCTACAATGAGAGCACACAGTGTGCATTAATTAGGTTAGCTAGTGGTGGAGTCGATCTTTATGCCGCCTTCATTTAATTAGTGCATCACCCAACAAAGAGTGATTTTGTTGGGATCTCATCTCACCAAGGACTAAGTGATTAGATTGCCGTCTAATGTTGTTTTTTTTCCCTCCAGATCTATGACCTGTTAAGATGCATTGTGAGAATAGTTATCAGCTAATGTTGGTAAAAGCATCCTTCTATTATCACTGCTCCGGCAGCTTGGGAATGCTGAAGGTGCACAATAAATAAGCACTAAAATGGCTCCTGTGGATTTTGTGACAGATATCGTCTCACAGGATGTGGCTGCCACCTTGAAGGTCCTGTATGCCCTGTTCAAGAAGCACAAAGGGAAATGAGAGAGGAGAGACACATGAAGAGAAACTTGACGACTGGGAGTATAGATGAAGCCGAAGATATGTGGAGTCTTTGGTCGGACTACGATTTCCTCTGTTTCCAGGCTGTTGCAGATGCTTTAGATACGCATCCGAGTGTTTGAAGGGTACAGTTGACAGTTTTTAGGCATTTAGCTGATGCTTTTATCCAGAGTGTAACAGCAGAATAAGCTTCAATAGCTTTTCAAGTGTACAGTGTCTCTCTGTTAGTATTCAAAAGTTATCCATTCTCACTGTTTCACATCTTGCTGACAGTGAAGGCCACTAAATGCATAAAAGTCAATATGGATAACATCACAATAGGCTAAACAATATGTATATAAATAATTAAAAAAAAATAGATGTTTCAATTTTGTTCACATTCAGTCAATATGTTTGGATGGATCTTTTTTTTGTTTTGTTTTGGCTTTTTATTTCTATTTTTGTTTTTCAGTCCAACACTGAAAAACATGCTGGGGCATGGCACATTTCTATGTTTTTTGTCATTGAAGTGATGACAACTCAGTGTGTGTGTGTGTGTGTGAGAGAGAGAGAGAGAGAGAGAGAGAGAGAGAAAAGCTGGCTTTCTATCCAAGTATTTTAGTTGGAAATTATAATTTTTCAAATTAGAAAAACTGAATGGAAACAGGAAAACAGCTCAAATTTACTGTTTTGCAAAAATGTTTTTATGCTTGCTTGAGGCAGATAATAAAGATATTATATTATAAACAACAATGGGAACAACACATGTCGATTAAATAATGATGTAAGCTTCCTTGGCATAATGGATCAATTTTATTGCACAACAGTATAAATGTGGTTCTGGACACTTTGAAATGTTGGCTGTAAAATATCTGCCCATCACGACTTCCCAGAAATGTAATATCCGTTGTTATCTATCTTGTATAACTCAGTATTGTATGGCCATTAGTCGGTGCATTAGAATATTACGCAGTGCATTTCTCTGTTTTCGTCTTCGGAAGAAAGCATGAAATATGGCCAGCAATAAAGAACAACAAATACTTTTCCAATACAAATCAATTCTCCATTTCTCTTGTGGATGTGTTTTTTTGACACTCAGGAAGCCTATTTATTCACTTCAACCCAGCTGATGGAAACGCACCTAATTCATGTTTTATTTTTTGCGACATTTCAAAAGTTTGCATCAAATTTGCTTGGCAGTTGGATGGAAACAGAGATATAGAAGGAAACACACACACACACACACACACACAGGGAAAGAAAGGCAGAGACGGGGGAGGGGGAGACAGAAAAATTCATGGTGATAGACAGGTTTTTGCTACAAGTGCGTTCCTCCTGTTCATCACGTTAATTGGCTATTTCAGCAGACAGTGAAAGTGTTATGTCAATCCAAATGGCTTCTCTTCATGCAGCGTTTTGAGCTGGCTTTCCAATTTGCTGTCCTTGAACTCTTCATCCCAAGTGATTGTCAGCTAGATTTGCTCAATGGAAATTGTGGTCATTTTAAGCCAGGCAAAACCATTGTGATTTGTGAAGTCAAACCATGAAAGAACATGACAGAACTCTGTGATACATAGGCATATCTGAAGTTTCAATAAAATGCTATTTTATGCACAACTGCCCGCTGTCTCGTTTCACAGTTGGATCCATTGTCAGGCTTTTCAATACAAGAATTGGCTTATATGAGCAACAATTCTATGTAGATATGGGCTGGCTGTTCGTGTTGAGACTGCTAGTCGCTGCAAATTACTCCTGTGAATGAGGACAATTGAGCTATTATGAAAAATGAAACAAAAAAAAACCAAGATAAATACTGTAATACTTACATTTTCCAAGAAGCTACCTGTCCTCACAGTAAGCTCTATGTTGTTTGTTAAACCTAAAATGTAACTGTTATTTAGTTAGCTTCGCTTAGATTTTGTTTCTTTCTTTCTTTCTTTCTTTCTTTCTTTCTAATTATGCATGTATCTGTCTGTTTATGTATCTGTCTGTCTATCTATGTCTGTCTATCTATCTATCTATCTATCTATCTATCTATCTATCTATCTATCTATCTATCTATCTATCTATATCCATCCATCCATCCATCCATCCATCCATCCATCCATCTATGTATTTCTTTCTTTCTTTCTGGCTTTCTTTCTTGTTTGGACGTAATAGTCTGTGCTGAGCATTCCTGATTTGATAAATGTCAAGAGCAAAATTTCCCTCAGTGCCAAACACCTGCAGCACTTCACAAGTAGGTTACAATTCTGCATATCATACTTCACTTGTGCGTGATGTTCAGATACTTGGCAAGTTGGAACTGTGGATTTTTAGCTGTGCTCTCAGAGTGCCACCTTGAATCAATCAAGCCCACAACACTCCATCAGCACGTCTCTCACACTGCTGACAAAATGTCACAGTTTCTATCGAGCTGGAAAAACACACTGATCAATCAGCAGCCCACGGAGAGGTTTGTGTTTGTGGGTTTGTGGGTTTGTGCGTACCTGTGTGTCTTTGAAATGCATTTTGAAATAAACGCGTAGCACAAGAGAATGTGAATGAGAATGAAAGTCAAGAGAGTGATTTTTTTTTTCCACCACTGTACGTATATCGGCAAACAAGTCCCAGCTTAGTCTATCACCAAGTTCTAATCCGACAGAACAAATAGGGATGAGCTGCTTGACTGAACCTGCTCCCCTACAAATAGAGCATCCTCTTCTTTCTTTTTCTTTCTCTTCTTCAGGCCACCAGCATTAACTTATCAAAGTTGTGAGACAGGGATTGTATGGTATAAGTATCATATATAACCCATCAGGTGAAGGCAGATTTACATATGAAAAGAAATGTTTTGAGGCTACAAGGACCTTTAACTGCCAACAGATGGCCACAACGAAAGATTTCTCATGAACTGACCATGAACTGGCTTTTTCTGAGAAACCTAAAGCTGAAACAGACAGACAGACAAATGATTGCACAGACAGATACAGGATGTTGCTATCAGAGTCCATGGTTTTTGTCAGAATGTTTCAAATAAACATGAATAACATAGCCCTTGTCACACTGAACAGATGCATCTTTCTGTATACAAAGGGCAGCTTGGCCAACAAAGCAGCATCACACTATCTATAAGGATAATACCAGTGCTTTAAGTTTGTGCCAATCATCTAAGTTGCCCTTCTCCTTTCCTTTATTCCTGGTGTTGTCTGAGTTCTGATATCTACAAATGCACATAGTCGGTGCATTTGGAGATATCAGGACTCATTTTCCTACCTTCAGAAATACCCATTTGCTGCCATTCACTTTTGCACAGGATGAAAAAGAACTTCCACAGACTTGAAGATCGCCCGATCTAGATAGCTGTCAATCAACTGACACCCACAGGGGGAAATGGTTGTCTCTACCAGGAAATAATTGCTCAAAAAGATTTCACCTCCGTGGCTTCTTACTTGGAGCATCTTTGTTTTACCCAGGAAAGCAGTTAGTTTCAAGCAAGGTTTGACACCGTAAAGTTTGTATTTTAAAACCTTTTAAAAAGTAAAGACTCTAATTACATATGGCATGCTTGCAGAATGATTGGGAGAAATGCAAACTAGACATAGACAATAGTGAATGGGCTATAGCTCTAAATGACAATGGTATTCTCCTTTAAGCTTTGTTTCAGTATGAAGGGTATTGTTTGTCTGCTGGCTTTGTTGTCCTGCTTGAATGGGCTTGAATGGGTTTTGGATGGGAGTAGAGGTGACAGTATCATGGGGAGCGAGGTCCGGGCCAAGAGAAAGTAGACTGACCCTATGAGTGCGATTTAGTCAAACGTCCCGGCTCTTAAAGCCTGGGACGGGCCGAAGCTGCTGAGAGGCGTGGCACGCAGTATGGGAGACGGTGTGGCAGAGCAGAGGGTGGAGCTGGTGCTCACCCAGAATACAAAGCTAGAGAGACAGCTAAAGGAGCGAGAGAGAGAGAGGAAATACAGTCCAAGCAAACAGAACTGTCCACCATGTTGCCCAGGCTGACTGCCATTGAGACCGAGAACAAAGCTCAAGCAACTGAACTGTCCATCATGCAGACCAGATTGACTGTGAGTGAGTAAGAGGTGGAGATGCTGAAGATGGTGAAGTCAGCCCGGGCGAACAAACGGTCCGCCATGGCAGCCAGACACGATGCGAGCGAGGAAAGCTGAGGAGAGAGAGTCCGGCCCTTTGAAGCCGAGCTGTCTTGGTTTCCAGAGTAACGGCGAGTGAGGAGGAGGAAGAGGAGCTGAAACAAGGGGCTGAGACTGGAAGCAGGTCAAAGGTAGCCTCCTCTGCTGCTTTGGGTGAACCAGCGGGACCTTTTTCCAGACATACCTGCCTCTAATCTGATGGGAAGTCATCGCCAACACCGGCTCTGCCCACAACCCCAATTACAGGAGTCTTCACAGCATCAGTGAACGGAGTCTGCTCATTCAGATTCACTGTTTCCGATGCTCACAGTGAGGCTGGCATTAACATATCAATGCTGAATAATAATAAGCATCTTGTGTGTGCTGCTACAGCCAAGAGTCATCATGGAGATTATAAATACATATCTGATGCAGCCACCCCAGAGCTGGAGGCAGGGGGGTGAGGTGAAAATGACTAGAGGGAAATTACTGTTCGATAATTCCAGTAAATACAACACTGGCTTCCTGCTCTTCTCTCTGTGAGAGCAGCAATTAATTGCACTCTTGGGCCTCATTTATAAAGGTTATTTACAAATAAATGATGTGCTTACCACAAAATCCTTGCCAAAGTGGTGATTCGGGTGTTGTTGATTTTCTCCAATTTTCTGTGATATATGAAAAGCTAAAACAAATTTCTGTCAGAGGCCATTGTATGAAGGCAAGAGTTACAATTTTCTATATTTTTTTATTTAATATTCTTTGAAATGAGCATATAATGAAATCAAGCAATTTGAGAGCATTTTTGTAAATGAAGTCCCTGATTTCTAGTGAAGAACCCGAAATATCTTGAAATATGAATAAAAATTTATGACATTTTACTTAGGCATGATCTCTAAAACTTTCACTGCCAGTTTTTTATGAAAACCATGGTGGCATTTGAATTCCATCAAAACACACAACCAGTGCATGCCCATTATTTTCTCCCAAGAGTGAGCTTGTTATTTGCTGGAAATAAATGATAAAAGAATATCCAAACAACCCTCTTTTGAGCCATTTTACCCTCATTTTCCTTTGCAAAATCAAGTTTCCTCAACTTGTCAAGCTAATATAAACTGTTAGAATCTCCATTGTTGATTTAAGTTAAATGATAGGGTGTTTTACAGAAAATGAATCTTAAATTATTGTATATCAATATATATTCTGAACATCTCATATAACATAACATTTGCATTCAACAAAATAGTTTATTGTTAGCTTAACATAGAAGGGCTGAGATGGTGAATTAAAATACTATTCAGGGCAATAGGCTCTGGGGATAATTTGAATCAACAATAACCCAATCAAGGTCCTACCTCTTAAAAACAAGTCTTTTCATGTTTTTCTCAAGATGCTCCTGAATTTTCACAATAGCGTCTTGTTAAGTGTCCTTGGCTAAACCCTTACATGGCATGAGGGGAACAATCAGAGGGGGATGGCAACAGACTGGGAAAGATTAGCATTAAAGCTTGTTCCAACTATTAGGTGCAATCTTGAGTCTCTGAACAAACTGTGCAGTAAGAGAGCCATGTTGAAAACTGATATCGTCCTGGACAATATTGCACACCCACCAAACAATATACTGATGCAACACAGGAGTCGTTGCAGCAATCGGGTTACATCAGAGGTGGAAAGTAATGAGCTACAGTAGTCAGCTACTGTACTTTCTAAAGAGCAATGCGTATTTTAACATGCCTATAGGCTACTTTTATGTCTGCTCAAGCAATATTTAAAAATGTACTCCTAGTTTCACCTTTTTTAGAAGCAAGTACAATAAATACAATGAGACCTACAGCATTCAATGATTTCTTCTCAAAAGCAAATAAGTGTTTGAGTATTTTTTGTGGGCTGCTATTTTACTTTTCCTTGAGCAATTTTGAATAGAGCAGTTAACAAGCACTTTTACTTGAGGAAAGGAAAAAATTCCACCTTGAAACATTGAAAGAAACAGATATTATTTAGCGACGTACCTTGTATTTCTGGGCCTATTTTGTTGTTTGGTCTATTCTTCTTATTCTTGCAGATAAGTGGCCAAACTTAGACAAAGTTATGCCATGCTGAGCTATCTCAATGGAAATTTCAGCTTTCTAAAACATCAATGGTAAACATCAGGTTTTGGTGTCAGTCCTTAAGAATCAAAGAACATGGGCTTCTTTCTAGACTTGTCATTTTGCATTCAACAATCACACTGGGAGAAAGAGGAGAGAGAGAAGAGGTAGAGATGCCAATTTCTCTTGCTATAGCTATATTTAGATGCCCATATGCCGATCTCTGATGAAAAGCAACATGTTCACACCCTTTCTCTTGGGGGTTGTCGAAAGTCATTCTGGGAAATGTAGGAAATCACAAACGGGAGTAGAAGTAGACGAGCGCATGCTGGGGGAAAGTGGGTACACCAAAAAAAGTAAACTGCAACAAACATCAAATGATAACTCCTGGAGCGCACCGAACATCATAAACTGGTGAGATCTAACAGTGTGAGAGGATCTGAGGGTTGTGGGTTTTTTTTTCCTTAAACTGAAGTACCAATTCTTCCACTTGGGTAAAATATTTCAGTACTCTCTCCACCTCTACACTTTGCAGAATGTGTGAAGAGAGGCTCAAACAGTCACAGTCATTTGTTCCTGATGCACTGAAGAGACAACTGAACCATGGCAGGTGTCTGATTTGCAATATGTTTTCTGTACCAATGTATTCTGTTCTGTCTGTGTGAACAGTATCTTGTTTTCTTCTGTGAATTGTGTCACTTGTCATGTTTCATTCATAAAGAAATTTCCCACTGTAGCTGCATTAAAAATAATACTACAACTAATTGTACTACTACAGAAATACAGCTTGTAAACTACTTGCTACCAGCAACCATGGCTTGAGGGTCACTTTTAAATAAATACAAGTTTGTGTATTTGTGTTTGTGTTTATTATTATATATTTACAAAATTTGAACGATAGCCTATAGAACAAATAGACCCAAAATGTATTTCAGTGTATTGCACATGTTTCTTTTAGGTGTGGTCCACCACTCTTGGGATACTTGGACATTCACAGTAGCCAATATAAATGGACTTCATCTCACAGTAACATTAATATCTGCTTAAGGTGGATCTTAATGTGGTGTCAGAGCCACAGAAGATCCGGCTTGAGTGGGCAGGGCATAGGAGAGTAGGGCTCTAATGGATTTTTAATAGATAAATGTTGGCAGGATGTATCTCCGGCTCCTCATAACAGCAGGATGTGGAAATCCAGACAATGGTTTTTAAATGGTGATGGATGGCAGAAATTGGTTTGTTATGAGAAGATGGGCAGAACGGTGGTTAAAGGGATACGGGAAGCAGGAAGAGAGGGATGGAATATACGGTCGGAGAGATGGCGGTGTGACGATGCAGCTGATGAGTGGCAGACAGAGGTGAATTAGGGTTGGGTAAAATTGGGAGTGAGAGCTTGTTAGGAAAGCTCAAAGGCACTTTGACAACTTGATAACAAACTTCAACATCTTCTCAGCTGCAGTGGCCTTTGACACACACGAACAGTAGCAGGTGTCTGATTTAAAGCAAGGTGTGGAGGCATGACATGGCCGGCTCGTCTGTCTGTGCCTGTCTATCCCCCCCTTTGTTGCTTCGTATCACCCCTTTGCCTTAATGATGTTTCCGGTGTTGGATATGGCTCTGTCAGCTTGAGAAGGTCACTGCTTTGAGGCAGGATGAATCACTTGATGCTGTATTGATTGACCATAAAAAAAAAAAAACCCTGAGTATATCCAGAGACTTGGCTTTGAAGCTTTAATGAAAAAAAAAAAGAGTTTTTCAAAGAGCACTTGACACAGGGATTTAAACACACTGGAAAAGATAAAACTTTATTTCTCCCTGTCGTAACAATACAAAGTCAACAAGTGCAATAACAATTCAACTGGAAACGGTACTGAACATTCTATCTAGTAGTAATACATAGACAGAACGTGGTGCACATGATCATCACCACCACACCCAAAGTGAGGTATCAACCACTACAAAGCTTCTGTGTACAGGTGGGGATTCAACTGTAAGGCAACTGTTACCATGACAACCTGGAGAGACTGAAACAGATGTGGGCCCTCCCCTCCCTCCCATCCTTTGGAAAGGGAGGGTTGAGCCGATATGATTTTACCACGTCACGTCAGGCCAGAGTCAAGACTGTTTTCAACAGAACAGAAAACATCACAAAACTAGTTGTAACATTTCAAGAAGTATGGGGGGGAGGGGGGATTCCTCTAACGTCTCTTGAGTTGACTCCTAACAAAAGGAAGTCATTGAATCAGGCTGTTATGCAATTTTGGCCCTGTGAAAGGATTATAGGAGGCGAGTTGAGGCTTTTTCCCTGGGTGCGACCACTACTTTGTTGGTGATAAGAAGGGACCTCCTTCGCCTTATTACAGGGCAGCACACACAGCGCGGAGCCTCCTGAAAAGCGACGTGTTCTCTACCATATCTGATCTTTTGCCACTTGGCCAGCTTTGAGACCCAATTAAATCCCCGCTTTGTGCTGCTGTACCTGTTAAAAATTTCTTCTTCTCCCCCCGCTCGCCGCTACTGTTCGCTTTAGGGGCAGGCTATAGGGAGGAGGAGGAGGGAGAGTGAGGGAGCGTAATTTAGAACCAGCGCTGCTCTCTGGGCCAATTATTTCAGTTAGGCACATCCTATTCCTCTGCGCTGGAAGTGATGCCACAAGTCCGCTTTGGCGAACACCCAATTAAACTTTAGCCACTGAAATGGGAATTAACTTGCTCGAACAACTCAGCAAATTTGAATATTATTGCTGATAACTGAGGATGATGGTGGCAGGCCCGTTTTTACAGCACTTGACCAGAGTTTTGTTAGGGCCCACTTAAACTTCATGGAACAAAAGGATGAGTACAACGGCAAGCTCCAAGTCTCATTGCTGGCTTGTTCTGTCTGTGCATTTTTTTGTGTTGTGTGAGTCACACAGCTTTAAAGCCTGCTCAGGAGTTGTGGGGAATCCAACTCTGAACGATTAACGGTATCTCCCTTTAGCCTTCCCCAAGGACATTGCAGTGCGCTCGTGGATCAGCAAGTCTGTGCACGTACCGGGCTTGGCAGCTGCAAGAATACAGGTTACAGCTGCAGGATTGGGACAGACACACCCCTCTCCTACTGTACCTACCTTCTTACCACCTGGTCTTCCCCCATCACACTCTGTCCCTCACATACAATCTGGCATCGACAGCTGCTTTATATGCCTTCCTCTGACAGAAAAGACAGCATTTTGTAGATCACTGAGAAAGTACTTGTCAGCAGTTAGTCCAGAGGTGAGCATAATTCACTGTGTAGTAATAGCTTTTCTTTTAAACATTGTGATTGTTTACGCGGCACTCTCTTCTCATTGCGAAGCTGACAGGGAAACGGTGGGAGACCCTATTCAATATGAGTTCATTATCCTGAAATACGTCCATTCCACTGACTTCACCTTCCCATTAAATGTAACCCTAGTGGAAATCTCTGTGATACACCTCAGTGATTATCCAGTGCACTGGATGCTCATTTGGTCGGCATCTCTCTCTTTCACATATAATGCCATCCCTCTGAATAAACTACTGTACATTATTGCTGACAGTGAGGGGGGGTTTTATGGGTTTTTTATTTTCTATTATGGCTAATCTCTTACAATTATTTATGACCATTGCGGGACATATGTGCTCCTTATAAATGAACCAAATAGATATTCATATTGCTAGTGGAGCTGTTTTTCAGGCAGCCCCAGTAATGAGGAAGGGCAAACAAGCCATTGGACAAGGTTACCGAGGACACTTTCACACACTTACTTTCTATTTATTTATTAAGTAATGGACTCAAATACAATAAATAGTCTTACAGCCGAGGAATTTGTTCAGCTTGAAGTTAGCATAAAGCTAGCTCTCTTTGCTGCTATGGAGGCATCCCTGATCTGTTTTAGTTTTGGGTGAGATAACTTATTGATGGTCTGATGGTCTTCAAGAGCCCTTTCTTCACCTTCACTGAGCCATTAAGAAATCTTGACGACCTAATGTAAAACATTTTGATCTACAGCAGTACTGTATGGCATTATGTCCTTGTCAGACAAGTTACAATATAGAGAAATCACTCTTTTTGCAGAAAGGAGACCAAAAACATTTCATAGATGTTGTTTTTCAACATGGCTGCAGAGACATTTTTGTGTCTGTGGACTCAGCAAGTCACTAAAACATCCTACTCTAAGTGAGATGCTCAGCATCGACCTCAGCTGTAACATGTTCCGAATGTTAAGCACTCATATATTTCTCTGACTAGTTCACATAAATAATTCACCAAATAGATAATCCACAACTGTGTCTAACTGCTACTGAACACAAACTGACACAGCAGTGTAATAAACACTTTATATCTAGAAAGATGATTTTTTTTTTAAAAACAGGCAAGCCTCCTTGCTTGCAACTATAGTTTATCCAGTTCAGCTCAGATTTGCTTGGGGCGCTCCATACCTTGCCAGCCATTTCAGGGGGCCACTGAACACCTGTGAGCGGTTGAATGTGTCTGCTGCTCCTTTGCTGTGGTTTGGTAGCAGCGGTATGGTCCTCCTCTGTGTTTGCTTGCAGCCTTTGTTCAGCTGAGTTTCTGTAGGCCATATTGGCCCGCTTCTGTTGGTCCATGGGTGTTTTGTGCTCATTAGAAAGGGACGGTAGTCATTGCTAGCTACTCCAGTATGGCTAGCCCACCAATGGAGTTGTGTCTGTGGTCCAGAGATGGGTGTCTGTGGTTCACTCTCCTCTGTGGCAAACAAGGCATTGCTACTCTTCCATTTGTCCACTTGCAGCATCATTCTGCCCAAAAGGAAAACAAGAATGTTAGAAAAACACCATACTTGAACTGTAAATGACCTCAGACAGATGAATCACAGAGGTTATATCATTGCTTTATCCACTGCAAACATTAGCCATCTTTAAGCCCGGAGCACACACTTTTGGTGTCATCAAATCCCACTGAGTTGCCACAGCAGTTGTTTGGGAAAATCGCCTGGATCCTATTGAGCAACAGGGACATGTTTTTAAGCGTGTGACTGAAATTGACTCACGATCTGTGTGCTTTGTGCTTCATGGTCCACATTTATCTTTATGTAACAAAATACTGGCTTGAAAATGAGTTTGAGGTCAAAAATACGAAAACAACAACAAATAAAACAAGCAAACAAACATAAGAGAGCAGCCTTGCATTTCAAAAAGGAATTTGGTAAATAATTTACAAGTAATTACAATTACAATTACAATTTCACATTTGGCAGACGCTTTTATCCAAAGCGACTTACACATGAGATTTTCATACAACACAAGCAAGGTTCTAGTTAGGAGAGAGCAACGAGAGTAAGTGCTATAAAGCTAAGAGTAAGTAATTCTCATAAAGTCTCCACATCCACCTCTCACCATGAATCACATCCTTTCACCCATACAGTATCTTCTACCTATACTTGCACCACAAATAATACAACTATTTTGTTTATGTAACTTTAACTTACTGCCTCTCCTTAATGTCTATTTATTAATCCTGCACACTTCTGTCATCAGTCTAGGGACACAGGAATATTAGAACACTATTTCTAGGGTGCTGTGGCATTGACCTTTGCATTCTTTAATATTGGTTGCTTGGGTTGGTTTTGGTTAAATAGGACTTGAAGCTTATTCTACTGTTGCATTCATTGTAAGTCACTCTGTAGAGGAGCATTATAAATGTATAAAATGCCAGTGTAAGCGTACAACAGCTTAAAAAAAGCGTAAAACAGCTCTAAATTGTTTGGTACATCTTCTAGCAAGAGATCTCAAATACAGCACAAACATACATACACAATACATTTCAGACAGCAGCCCCCAGTGCCAATGGCAATGCTAAAAACTGCTCTACAATTTGGGAAGAAGCAAACCTGTTCTTATGCTCTTTCTCTGTAGCTTGCAGCAGAACTCTCTAGCTGTCTTGTGCAGCATCTATGATGTTAATTAACTCGCACACCACATGGAGAGTGTTGCTCTAATTGGACAAGGTCTGGGCATGCTGCTCTATAGACAGACAGGGCAGGCATAATTTCATAATGTACAATGCTATTATTACCAGAGAAAGCCACCCGGTGTGTTCAAAGATGAATGTAAATATGCAGGAGACAGCTAGGCTTTGATCACTCTCGGTGACAAAAACAAAAAAAAAAAAGATGTGAAATGCTGTTTCAGCTTCCCGAGCTGAGCAGAATGTAGATGTGTGTCATTTCCCTGGCAGCCAGATTGGCAGGTACTTAGGTACCAGTGTTAGGGATGGCTAACTTTGACCAAAGAAATGTAACAGACACTGACTGAGTGAGTGATGGGGACTCCATTTACTAGACAGCAGACCAGCTGATAACGCTGAGTCACCGAAGCCTGACTGAAAAAGGCAGTGTGATGACGGCTGGTGAGTCAGGTATGCTGGAATGTGGTGACAGATGCCGCCTCGCCTGGACCGCTCTGCCCAGCCTGAGCTCAGCTGGCTCAGCACGCTACCAACCTGGGGTGGGTGGAAACTGGCACGAGGCTCTGCTATGAGTCAGTGCCGAGTTATTTGATAATTACCAAAGAACTCTTTTAACGTGTGTTCTGGTTGATGTGCAGCGGTGTCATTTGATGTTGCCCCACACCTCATTTTTCTCGTTTTCAGCTATGACACTCTTGGCTGATAATCAACATACACCAAACCAACGTCAAGTCATGTATTTTTAATTCTGCCACCAAACATACGCAAAGGAATTTTTCGTTTTAATCTTTATCGCACATTACCCACCAAGCCTAAATCAGCACTGGATTACATTCACTCAAAAGGTGCGGTAAACCCTGACCCAAAATGACTGCAGATCAGCTCTTTTTTGCAATGCTCAGGGGAAAAGTATCAGCGTGGGCACACTACACAAGGAATGCAAAAGAGGTAATAATAGAGAAGACTCTCACTGCCAACTCTCTTAAATTTTCTTCTAGTGAAGTCCAGAGGATGATGTTGCTACCCAGTGCCATTAAGTGCTATAATTGCATTTATGTACTGGGCAAAGAGGGTTGGCATCACCAGAGATCTTAGCCAAAGATCTTATGTTTTAATAGCCGGGACAGCCGTTTAGTGCTTCAATGCAGCTGAGCGCTTTATGGTAATATGCTGGGAGCTTCAGGGAGCAGCTGTGTTTGCTGCTGTTTAAGGGTTACAAGAGAATCCCCTTGAGAAATGTGATGTCAAAAATATAGTTTGTGTGTGGCAGTATGTGATAGTTTGGTGCATCTTTCTTAAGGAAAAGTTTAGAAGCCTCAGGTCTTTTTCTCAGACAGTATGCCGAGGTTGTGATCCTATGCATATCAATCAGTGGAGCGGCATTGATGCTACCATACACATACCAATAGACATATTTACACTATAAAAGTTTGGACATGCATATTTTTCTTTATTTTTAATATTTTAGAATAATAGTAAAGACATCAGAACTATGAAATAACACAAACGGAATTACGCAGTGACCAAAAAAGCGTTAAACAAATCAAAACTATCTTATAGTTTTGATTTGTTAAAGTAGCCGCCCTTTGCCTTGATGGAAAGGCAAAGGCTTTGGAAAAAAAAAACATACATAGGCAACAACTGTATGTGTCAAAAAAGCAAATTTCAAGCATTTAAGCATAAGCCTTTAGATCAAAATGGCTTTAAGATAATGAAAAACATAGTATAGTCAATCAGGTGTGTCCAAACTTTTGACTGGTAGTGTATCATTGTATGACACTTTGAATAAGAGCGACCTTCAGATGTTGTGTATTATAGCTCTACTTGTCAGTCAGGTTTCAGTCACACATTGGCTAGTTTGGTGCTGCCATTAAGTGCTGCATTATCCTGAGTGTATCCTGTCCACCAGCTATTCCCTGCTGATAATCATGAAGAAAAGAGCCATTGTACCTATTAAGTGAAGTTAAACCATAATATCTGACTTGGCAGTCTTTTGCTCACATATGGATTACACATTGTTTGTCGAGAACTGACAATATTGAAGTTTCCTTTATTTGTTCAAACTGAACCGAATACCTGAATAGCAGACTTTAATAAAGGGTATCCACCGAGAGAAAGTAATAACACATTCCCAGGCCGCCCACGCTGAACCCACAACAGATCTGAAGCCGCACATACCAGCCCTCTCACGTAGCATTATGGTAAACAGTATTCCCACACGTTGGATGCCAAGCTGCACTTTCTCTGAAGAAAATAGATCTATGCAGGGAGATGATATGATACTTTGACTCATAGTCAAGGCTGCTCTGCTGTACTGGTAACCATTTGTGCTGGATTCCTGATTTGTTGTGTGACTGGGTTGTTTTTAGATGTTGCTGCTGCGCCAGTTGTGGGACTTGACCCCATCTCTGTTTGTTTACATTTGGCCAACAGATGTTCAACTGCGTGGACCCAGTTTTCTCAGCCATTACCCTGCATCCTCTCTGGGGATGAAGCTCTGTACCCCCGCAAATAAACCTAAGGCCATCTGATGACGCACTGTGTGGGCAAGATCCACTCTAGTATACACTTTAGCCACAACAAAGGTTACTTACCACACCCAAGAAAAGGCATAATATCATCTGCATTGTGAAAAACACAAGTGCTTCACTGTGTGCAAGTACAAACCTATCACTTCTTCTTGATGTGACGGCATGCTATTCTAATCTTGCCCCAGAAACTCAGTTAATGCTTGTGACTGAATTGGGCCCAGAGCATCTGTCATAGCGATAGTCATGTGTGATTATTTAAGAGTATTATTAGCTCTTTGTGAATACTGTCCTGTTTACTGGAAAGTGTTCTTACATTTTTTTTTAGTAAGACAGTTTCAACAAATGCGCCAAAATTACCCCAAACCTAGTCTTATTCATCCTAATATTCTGTGCCATAGGGCAAAGCAGTTCCCATTGCTCATCAGCATGAATTACCATGAAGTTAGCATGCTTTCACCCGCTAGGCTCACTTTGTCATTCATAATGAGCATTGTGCTCCAGTTCCAATACCTTTTTATAGACATGCTCCTGCTAAAGCTGGAGAGCTGCCAGTATAGGTCAACCTACCCAGTCTAAGATTGATGAGTTCTCTCACTCTAAACTGACTTCATGTCTAATGAGGAGCCTCCATGGACATGTCCAGTCTTAGTTAAGCATGTTTCCACCAGCAGAGCAGCCCCAGGATCCCTCTATAGCGCACCAGCTCCTCTATCTGTGTCATGGCCTTGGCTTGCACAGTCCACACTGGTTCTCAAACCCATTTGTCAAACCTCTGCCCTCATTAAATTATCATGACCAGAGAGAGATATCTACCTCTAGGAAGAGGCTCTGAGCCCCGGTCGGAAAGATGGGGAGCACAGTGTCTGAGACTGAGATCTGGATGAAAAATTTACTGCCCAAAATGTAGGTTTTGCAGTTTGTGCCTTATGGTTGTGCAGCTGTACCAGTCTGAACAATGTCTGCCAAAACAAGTGTTCCCCGGGGCTGCTGTATGTCATAGTTCACGCTCCTAGCCTTGTAAGTCATCTTGTATGTTTTAGTAACAGCAACACAAAGCCTAACACACCGCGAGAGTTGCCTAAAGTGACTCCTATGACTACTCTCAAAGGTAATAAAAAGAGAAGCTGAAAGGTCATAGAGCAGATGGGGTTTTTCCTCAATTCTATCAGGATTTTCTAACGTAATCCTGAGTCAAGACAGTCGGGTTAAATGTGAGTTTCGGGCCCCTGGCTGGCAGTGGAGCTTGCACGTTATTTTATTCTTTTCTGTTCATTAATAATGACAGCTCTGTAATGAGCCGGTCAGACTGAATGCTAGAAAATTTCTCTATTAAACAGAGGTTGATGTTTAAGACAGAGTGCAGCTATTTTGAGATGAAAGACAAATACAGATCAGATGCTCAGCAGAAAATTATCCATTAGTGGGTTGCAGGGCAGAATTCTTAAAATATTGATAAAGTCTGTATTTCTTAGTCAGAGGTCATGTTCAAATTAATGAATGCCTTACTAGTGAATTGCTGTGATTTGGAAAGGAAGGGATGCGTGGACTCAGCATGTGGCATTGGTAGGCAGTAATCATGTGTGCTGTGTGTGTGTGTGTGTGCATGTGTGTATACACATGCACTCATAATAAGGAATTCCACTAGGTGCGGGGCTGTATGGGGAGCCTGGTGGTTCAGCTTCCTCCCTGTTGCCTTGAGAAAAGTATGCTAGAGATGCTCTAATTTGTCCTGCTAGACACATTGTTGCCCTAATCATGTTGCTCACTACATAACACAACACAACACAGAGTACAAAGCAAAACATAGGCAGACAAGAAAGGAGACAGAGGGAGAAATAGAGTAAAAAAAAAAAAAAAGAAGTAAAAGTGCATCTGTGATAGGCCCCTTGAGCTTGTTTCTGCTTACTAAGAATTTGACCTAGTTCTTGAGCATGTTTCACTAAATTTTCTGCTAATCCAAATGATAGCAAGAGTTGCCCTAGGATTTTTATAATTCCCTGCCTCTGCACTGTAATATGCTAATCAAGTGCAGTACAATCTTTTGTCATAGTCAGCAACACAGGGCTTTCAGGTGACGTAACACACCCTCTGGCGGCCATATTGGTGGTCCTCATCTCTTGGGCAACAGTCGCTGTGAACAGAGATTGTGTTTCTAAACGTATGACTTGGCGCTCTCAAAAGAATTCAATAGACATGATAGTGTGCTGTTTTTTACTGGGAACTGAACATTTCACCACTGATACATCTAATCAATTTTGTGTTTAGATGATCTCAGTTTATAAAATAGCAAATCACAGGGTCTGGCCAGCTAACCATCACTGTTTTGTTGTAAACACATCTGCATTGCACAATAGCTAGTTGAGGTTAGTGTGGCTATGATGTTATCATTAACATCAGTTGCTTTGCTAAATTAGCCTGCTGGCTATAGTTAGGTAGCAAACAACGCCAAAAAATAACGTTTTAGGTTAACTAAGCTGATCAGCTGGTTTTGCGGTGGTTTGGAGTAGAGACTAGGACCAGTAGTACAAGGGCTAAAGACAAGACAGTTTCCTGTGTCATAACAACCACTTTGAAAACAAATCTACCTCATCACACTATTCTCTTCTACTTATAACATAAATGAAATGGTGTACAAACCACAACAATCTCTTTCAGGTATCTCTCCTTCTCTAGCCCGGTTGTTACATATTAAACCATTATTTCCGCACAGCCACTTCACCGGATTTCCATGATGGCATTGGCCTTGGTTGCTAGGAGATTTGTGACGCAACTGCAAAGCCTCTATAGTTTATTTGCTGATTGTAGCTTTACAATAGCAATCCATGCCAAATTGCATGTTGGCAATTGGTGTGTGACAGACAGTGACTCACCAGGCGGTGGATGTGTTATAGGGCAAGAGCGTGGGACTGTGGCTCTCCCCTCTGAGGCTGTGTCTGGGCTGGTAGTGACTGGGGACCATGGGCTGGGCCTGGGCCTGGGCTTCGCTCTCCTCTGGCATGGATCTGTGCCACTGACTCCTAGCCTTCTTCAGCCAGCGTCCTCCCAGACCCCACTTCTCCAGGTAGACCCGGCACAGCTCATAGTTTATGGCTGAGTAGTAGAGAAAGTCCAGGGCCAGCAGCACCATGACGAAGAAACCGTAGATCCACACGCCGACCAGGGCTGTATAGTTACTGCAGGGGAGAGAGAGCTGGGAGCATTAGTACAGTGAAATCTGGTCATTCAAGAGCTACCATCAAGGCACCTTAACTCCAAATAGCTACAGTGGAGCTACTCAGAGGCCAACAATAAAAATAACCTGGTTTTACTGAGCAGCTACCAGGTGTGAATGTGTACTATATGTGAGGCAGGGCCGTGCTAAAAAAGAGCATGCATGTTCAGCAAACCATCCCTGGATAAATATCAAAATAAATTAAATAAAAAAACCTCTTCCATCTGTTCCATTTGCTCCCTTTTAAATACGGCTTCTTAAATTGGACAAGGAATTTCATTAGCACAAGAGACTTGTTAATCCATCTCATTTTGGCAAATCTATAATAACTCCAAAATCTGTGCTCCTAGTTTTCACCTCTAGTACATTTCCTTCATGTAGAACATGCTCTAGCAAGATTTATGTGGTGTGCCTTTGAACTTTCTCTCAGTTCGCCCACATCCATAAATTACAGCAAGGTAAATGCACACAAATAGCTTCCCATTACATTTCAGAATCAGCATTTGGGAGCATAGGGGTGCTAAAGGTCTATGGGTGTGATATCTTTTTATGGAGTTGATAAAACTTAATTGGGAAATGCCAAAAATGGAAAGTGGTTCAGTCCTGTTAGGATGCAACACTCACCTTCCATTAGAGAGAGCAAAAAGTATTATTCTGACTCTTTGAGACAGAGATGACACACAATATTACTTCAGAATGGAGATTTATTTAGTAGGAAACCCATCATTTCCGTAATGTAGGCTCACTTTGTAAAGTGTTTGACTGTAGTCATTGGAAACCCATTTAAATACTGATGGGTAAGTCATTCTAGTTCAGTAACTCAACTGGATCCACTCCTGTTGGAAAATGACATGGCCTTGGGGATATCTATCTGAATAAATAGCTTCGAAATGAACATTTGAGTTGCTTGAATGAGCACCAAGGCAGGCATATACTGTTACTGCACTCAAATCCAAATTGCATTTACCTTTCCTCACCCCCATGCCTTTGAGACATTACTCATGGTTTGCCTATAATTTAATCTGTATGTCTATTAAGGTGATTTTCAGGGCAACAGGGCTCTCCATGCAGGGCTGTATTTGAGTGAGCCTAAGGGTAAGTAAACAAGACTAGGTGGACAGGCCTTGGAGGGATCGATCATCACCACACAACTAAAACAAATGTTATGTAATATTAAACGTGGCAACCTCGGAGAAGAAAAGCAGATCCGATTGATTATCTGTCACACACGTTTGCAGCTTTTCTTGGTGCTTTTTCGGAGATCATTCTCGGATGACTTACGAAGCCATTTCAGTTCAGCAGCATGTCAGCTACTTATAAAGTAACTCTGTAAGTAGAAGAAACAAATGCTACCGTGCATCGACCATAGAAACCGTCAGAGGCTACATACCATTGATCTTAGCTTGGATTGTAAAAAACCTCTCATCTCTGATCTCTAGTTTCACCAGGCTGGGTGAGAGGAGGAGAGCAACATTAGGGCCAGTTTCACTCGCTTGACCAGCGGTAAATATCAAGCTCACAGCCCTACTGCCCAGTGAGCCAGGATGAAACAGTAGCCCAACAGGCGATCTGCCACTAAAATGAAATATCATGACCTGCTGCAGGGCAGTGTGAACTGCCCGAGACAGAGTCATGCTGAGAGGGCATTAGTGGAGAGAGAGCTGTGTTTTTGTCACCCATACCTCCCACCGAGAGCTCCTACACAATAAGAGGCTCGTTTTTCCGTGTCCTTTACTCAGCTCAAACCTGTTTATGCTGCAAGGGGTGAGTGTGCCATTAAGCCTATGTGTCCACCATGGAAATATAGTTTTGCACGTAATAGTGTAGCATAGTATTAGTGATTATAGTATAGTGCTGTACTGTGATTTATTGCATAGAATTCTGTACTATGATGCAGTCTAGGATACCGTGTTATAGTGATACTTGATGGAGTAGCTGGCACTTAACACCTGCCTAGTGACCGATCATGTGGAGGCGTCCCACTCACACCAGAGCAATTGCTTTCAGCATCTGCTCTCCACTGTGGTGCTTTTAATCCCTCTGTAGGTGTAGATCAATGTCAACATACCCTTTGAGCAGGAGGCAAATGATGTCAATAACTGTGATATTGTCAGGGGAGCAAACAGCTTATATGAGCCAGTGTGCAACAGGTTGTTTTTATCTTTTCTCAGGAAATGTCATCTCTGAAACTGAAGTTGTTTCACGTAGCTGTTCACAACAAAACTCTACTCAAGTTTCAGCTCGAACATAATGGAGCTTTGCGGTAGTTCAGGCAGGATATGGTAGTCATATGCCTGGCACTCTACAAATACAACCAGAATCTAACTCCAATAACTGGGCGGGCCTTATAAACAGATCTGGTGCTCAGTCATCCTGCAAAAGCTTAAGCTGCTGCATCGCACTGCTGCCTGCTACCACAGTGCTTCAACTTCCTCCCCAGTCTCCTCCCGCATTAGCACTGAGGAATTCAGTATGTCTCTTATATTGTCATTATAATTAAGTGATGTGCATCTCGCTCTGTCCCATACGCAGGAGGGGGTTTGTGTGCTCCGAGCCAAATCTGTGTCACGCTCGCATAGATTTGTTCTTTGAGCATCCGGGGAGCAGAGCCGCACTGCCAAATCCAACTGTATTACCATTTGTTGCAATAAATGGTTTATCTCATTACAAGTGTTATATTGCCTATTGTATGACCCTAATTCATAGAGATATAAATCACAGAAGTGTACATATGTGCCTGGTACATACAAACAGTTTTCATTACGAACACAGTATTATTGTGTACTTCATAGTTTTCCATAGTTAAATATAATTTAATATAAGTTAATACATAAGTATAAGCACTGAAAGCCCTGGGTTTTAGAGTAGGTAAATGTGTAATCTAATTGTAAATTTAAAAAAAAAGGTTTGCATACTACTATATAGCTTTTTATATAATGTGAGTTAATTTATTTACTTTTTCTCTTGTTGGACGTTGATTTGTTTGTGGAAAATTACTAAATTATGTCAACAATTCAATGAATGTACACTGCTCATAACACATACCTGAGTTTGCATACTATCTTGGCTATCTTCAGTAGTGGTACATTCAGCGTTTTTTGGTATTAACCTGTGTGATGGGGTGGACACTTGACTGGGTGGGTACTTGACGGGCAGATGCACAATGCGCAGGGTCAAATGGTGATTGCTGGCGGGATGGGGGTTGGGAGTGAGGGGCATAAATGTCCTGGGGCCCTTATCATGGTGTCAACTATTATTATTACTCACTTGTGTGCGTAGCCATCTGAGGTGGTGGTGAGGTTGATCTGCATGACCGTCTGGAACTCGGTCTCGTTGCAGCAGTACTTGAAGGCGGTGTTGTTGTGGTGGCAGCAGAACATGTAGGTCTTGTTGTCTGAGAGGCGCGGGCAGTGGAACCCGAAGTGGTAGCGCCCCTTGTGGTCGGAGTAGGGTTCACACACTCGGTAATGCGCCGAGAGGGCTGCGGTGGAGGGGAAGAGAAATCTTTGGATGTAAAGTACAATCAGAATTCCCCAGCAAAGAGATGTTCTGGTGGCTCAGTGGCTCAGTATTATCTAATATAGCAGAAAAACCTTAAAAATAATCGTAAAAAAAAAAAAAAAGCCTCAAGAAATCAGATTTATTTATTTATCAAGGAAATACATTTTTATATTAGTTATATTAGTTTTATATTATATTATAATTATATGATTTGAGACAATGAATATAATAGAGGTATAGAGAACAGAGGATAAAAACAATAGTAAAAACAATCAGATAGGAGACATCACATGAAGCATACAGGCCCTGGTGGCAAAAGAGCTGTCACTTTTATTCTTAAAGGAAGGCAACACCACAAAACAACATACATCTAATTTGTAGGTCCTTAGGCGAACACAGAGGTGTCAGTGCTTCTGACTCAAAACACCAAATCTGCTCAGATATTTAAGTCTGGGTTTTTAGGATTCAGGCTGTCAAAATTACATCACAAACCCTAGCATTTTGAAAACTTTCGGTTGATGCCAGAATAAAGAGAATTACATAGACTAAACATGAGGAAATAAAAGCATGACTGACTTTCTCCACATCACTAAATAAACTCAACTCAACCGAAGGAAGCAGAACTGCACCGATCTCTTTACTTTTTCATCAAAGCTAAAGTCATCATCAAAAATTACTCCAAAGTTTCAGGCAGCTGGCTTCAAATTGGCTGACAGAGCGCCTGGCTCATTATGGAAGGTGTTTGGGAGTCCAAATAATGCTATTTCTGATTTGTTTTCATTTAGCCGCAGAAAATCTTGTGACATGCATCACTTTATGCCAATGGAGCTTTCCTTGAGAGCAGCTGGGCCATTTGAGTCACCAGGTTTCAGGAGAAGATATATCTGTGCATCGTCGGCGTATCAAAGAAAGGAAATGCTATTTTCATGGAATATGGAATCTGGCAATACATACGCTTTCACTCTGTAATTGAAATCACAGAAACGTAATTTAGCAGCAGGTGAGGCTCCTGCAGATGATCACCAATTACCAATCTGTCAGAGAAACGGACCAGAGATAATGAGTGTCAATTTACAGGGCTGATGATGGTTAACACAAGTCACAGTGGACCAGGACAAAGCCACTTGTTCAGCACCCTCTTAACCAATCAGGATCAGCCTTTTGGCATCCTTTCACATTCTATTAGCAGTAATAAGACCAAAAATGAATGTTCTTGTTCGTTTGGAGACAGATTGCCTCTTGAGCATTCCTGCTAGCTGCACAGAAGTGATATGGAAGCTGCATGAAATACCCAAAATACACACACACACACACACACACACACACACACACACACACGCTCAATCACAGGCACGCACATGCATATGCAAGTACACACATACTCACATACACGACCCCACTCTACTTGTTGCTGCCTGTCTTCTGTTCTGTATTAGGCTTGAATAATTCATTCTGTGTGCCGTTTGATGGTTTTATGATTGTAATAATGAAACATCTTTTCTTACTCTAGCATTCTGTCAGTATAAAGTATATTGCAACATTTCTGTGTAAAGTACACACAAATGAATTTTATTTGATTTGGTTTGTCTTTGTCTAGCATCTTTCCTTTCATCTATGGAGCCCATAAAATGACAGTGTTGTCAGTAAAAAATGTTCTGCTGTGATTGAGAGTCGAGGTCCACTTATCTTATGCCGAGGAGTGATAGAAGTCTTTCAAGAATGTCAGGCAGGGACAGATCAGCATTTGAAAGAGGAAAGCTCTTTCAGGTTATAATGAGCTTGGTTCGGCCACTTACTTACAGCCGGCTATCTTCCTTTCAACAAGTCTAATTGACAGGCTTTCTGCAGGATAGGGAGGTAGAATGAAGGGGTGGAAGAGGTGGTAATGAAGCACACAGGAGGATTTTTCAAGGACACATTTTACAGTAAGAGAAAAACTCTCCATTTGACTTTTGTATTGATTAAACAAGTTGCTGAACAGAATCCAACATAATGGGCTGTAAAATTGCAGCTTGATCTTATTCAGTTTTTACTTGGTCTTGGTTACACTTTTCTTTTCAATTTCTGCGTTGGATCACAGCCAATAAATTGGTTGATCAGACTGTTTATTCATTCATTTTCATATTCAACATTTGAAATTGTTTCCATTCTGATGGTTCTGAAATCAGCTCATATTATTTAAATTCCATAAGTCCTTGGCACATACAGGAGAGGTCAGCAGCTGTAGGGAAATGTATTGGCAATAAGGAAGCAGACCCCTCAACATCGGAAGTGGACCATAAAGTCCTCTAATGATGCAAGACTTAAAGGCTTGGAAAGAGAAGAGGAAAGGAGCTTTTCAAATGCGAAACAGCTGGTTCTGGTAACGACACTGTTGTAAACATAGCCACCTTGTTAATTTCATTAACACCTCTTGAATTTTAGGATACAGTAAACAGTTTGGCTCTTGCGTTATGTTTACAACCTGTGAGCTGAAAGAATGAAAGCCAAGGCCTCTCGACTGCAGCAATAAGCCACAGTCGAATCTCAGTTAGTGCTACTGCCTCATATTTGAGGGTGCAATCACACCTCCGGTTGATCCGGACCATAGTGGAAAAGTTTACTTTGTTGTATTTTTGTATTTCGTTCATTGAGGACACTGCCCAATTACAAGTGAACCAGGTCTTTAAACAAAAGTAACATGGACTCTCAAGTAGCTTGTTTATTGGACAGAGTTTTGGTAACCTGTCATCCCGCCAGGTTAGAGGTTTTGGCAGCGGAGGGGAGTCAAAACAAATCCGATTCCAGTCCCTTTAACTTTAGCTAAGGATAATGGACTTGTCTGCACTCTTCATTTACCTTTTTAGCATTCAGCACATGAAAAAATAGCTGAATATGAGTATCAGTTGAGACTGCGGTTTGCTCTCTGTTCATTTTGTTATGCTATGGCTTTCCAAGTATGAGTAACTACTGGCTATCAGATGTCAACATCTGTCTCCTTTTACCCATAAAACCTTTTGTTTTGGGGTTGTTTCTTGTAGTTGGTTTGGATTACATTCTCACTCCTAACGAACCGCACCGCAGTTCTCTTGGAAGAGGACTGAGACTCGCATTTGGAGGCGTCTTGGCGAGGTTATTTGGTGCCACCAGAGTTCCAATGGCATCGTTCTTACCTGCCCAAACAAACCGAAAGAGAGGAATAAATGCTCCAGAGTTCGAATAAACTACTCCAAAGTTGTCTATAACTGCTGTATGAGAACAGGGGGTTCCTATAATGGCTAACAGATAAACTTTGAGGTGCAGACAGGCAGGCAGACAGACTGATACGCACACACAAAACTGGACTGACCTGCAGTAGACAGCAGGAGGAAGATGACCGTCAGGACATTGAAGGACTGCCGGCTGGTGATAGTCATCTTCTCGTCCTCATATGGGAAGAAGGGAGGGGAGAGCTGCTCTGCTTTAGCTGGACGTTGGCATCGTCTGCTCGCTGACAGCTCCTCTCACATGGCTGCTGCTGCGCTGCGGTCCATCTGATGGGAACAAGACAAGCAGAGAGAGAGAGAGATGATTAAGATATTTGATTTGGCTTTATCAAAGTTTCACCCTACTGTGTGGACAGCTTGTTTGGCAGTGAACGTCATGATGTCTTACAAAATCCATCTTTCAGTTTACATAATGAGATGTCTCACACATTGACTTTAATTAAATTTGGCACTCTGCAACACTCTCTGGGGGCCAAATTCCAAAGTTGCAGAAATCCGCTATAGTGGCTATAGTTATGGTTTCTCTGCTTTTGTTGTGAGAATGTGATGCTGTGATGGTAAAATTATGGTAACACTTACAATAATACATTATAATACCTTATAATACATTATAAGGGCACTTATGAGGAATTATAATGCACTCATAATGCCTTGTGACCGTGCTTCCATGCTTATTAGAACATAGTGCTTACTAATGCATTATACCAATGCTCCTAAAATATTATAGACATAACTTATAATAAACAATAAATACAATTCTCGTATGAATGTTTATAACTATCTAACTGTCCCATTGAGATTATGACAACGTTTAATAGATAACTAACTAAGCATGGTCATAAGGCATTATGAATGTAATTCCTTAGGAGTGCCATTGTAATACACTATAGATAAGGTAGTCGTAGAAAATTTTAGCTCAAATTTTGTTTCTGGCAAAATTTTCATTAATTACACAGAGCCAGCTCCTGTAGTTCTCAGTGTAGAGAGCGGTGGGCGAAAACCGCTGAAGATGCGTTTGCTCGTAAATGATGCATCATGGGAGTTCCTACCATTGGAAGCGCCATCGTATACTGATGCAAAATGAGATTAATGGGATGCCAGCTCATTTTGCTTAGCCAAGCTTGTTTCTGTTCTTTGGCAAATTTATGCCTCGTTATTAGTACCAGAGGAAATTAAACGTAAATGGCCCCTGTCTGCTATTTGTGAAACTGAATTCGTTAAATGTGAAGTTTATGCTAATTTCTGAGTTTGTCGCAAACTTGGTCATTGAACCATTCAAATTTGACTGTGGTTTTGCAAAGTCAGTGTGACAATAGCCTTGCGGTTGAATGAGACTTTAAAACTCTTATCAGTGTCTGCCACCCATGTGAAAGCCAGGAAGCCAGTCTTTCTAGAGGGAAGGGGTGAAAACCTGACTGCTCATGGCAAGTTTGTCTGAGAGCTGACTGAAATGGAAGACACCAAGGAACTATTGGGTTTTAACACAGTTTGGAAAATGTATCTGCTCCTTAAAAACCATAAAATCCACACCTCCAATATTTATGACAATGTTTTATTTTCAACTACCCAGAAACAGGCTTTATGTGCAAGGAAACTTAAACACAAATATCCTCTCTATTACATCATGTAGACTCACACAAGCTGCACAGAAACTATTACAAAACTTGAGGTCTGAAATAGTGAATACATATATCTAGCAGGCTTTGTTTGTTAACTAAACTAAATCACTGCCATGTTTCAGGGAAGGAGAGACATTTTAACTTGGTAAACAGTAAGGAAAGATTAATTTGCAATTCATACTGGCAATGGCAACATGGGGAATTCTCCCAACGTGTGTGCAGTGTTTTTTTTTGTTTTTTTTTTCACTTTCTGAATGTGTACTGTGTGTATTCTGTGTTGCTTAGTTGCTTCCACAACTAGCAACAGCCTTTAGAGAGGTTAGAGAAGCTGACTTGTGACTAGAAGGTTGCTGGTTCAAATCCCAAACTGGTTAAGAAAACGTAGGACTTGGCAAACAGTAGAAGACTGTGGCTGTGCTGGTGGGTGTAAATGTGTGTAACTGCATGAATGTGAAGCAGAGCATTGCTTAATCAAGCTTCCGCAGTTAAATGAAGGTTTTAGAAAAAACTGAAGGGCCTTGGGAATATTTTGTGGTGTTATTTACAGTTGCTCTACCTGTTCCAAATCCTATTTGTAGCCATGTTTCTTCTTCGCTCCCTAACAGCATGAGTTGGCAGCAGCACCTGACCAAACCGAAATATAAAGCCATTGCTGTGGCCTGTATGCACAGAATAATATGTGCATGGAGCACAGCAGCCTGTTTCTGTTGGGTTTTTTAGCGCATTTTACATCAGGCAAGCTGCTC
Organism: Centroberyx affinis; assembly: GCF_046629955.1. NCBI lineage: Eukaryota > Metazoa > Chordata > Actinopteri > Beryciformes > Berycidae > Centroberyx > Centroberyx affinis. Next base: position 468,462 of record NW_027280806.1, read on the forward strand.
CCTCTTCAGAGAGCCAGGCAGCTGAGGTCCCTAGAGGCTTGTTAGAGTGGCATTTTATATATTTTTCCCTCTCTTTTTACTTCTGGTTAAAGCTTCAGTGTACTGTCAGATGACAACATGTGCAGCACGACCAGGGATTCCCATCCTCTGAAATCCTCCCTACCCGCCTCCTCCTCCTTCCTACTCCTCTGGTCTTTAACAAGGGTTTTTACATGCATTATTATTTTTTTTGTCTCTCAATATTTTCACATGGAGTTCCTTCATTGTTGTCTTGTCTATGCCATACTTCCTGTGCTGCACATGCTATAAAAGGGTAAGGTTCAATTCATCATGGTGATGCGGTTTGTTTGCAAATAAGTGGATGCGAAGGGTTTGTGTAATGAGCTTAATGGAAGTGAAGCAGAACAATGTAAATACACGGACATGCATGCACGCACGCGCGCACACACACACACACACACACACATACACACACACACACACACGTACATAAACCCTTACTTACATACACACACACATAAACAGACACGTGCACAATCATGCACACACACACACACACACAGCATAGCACACACACACGCATAGCTCTCTGGGACTTAAAATAGAACACACTGCCCAGCTGAACAGGAATTCATCACAGATGGAGGTCTAGATACTTACTGTTTATGTCTGAGATCAAATTAAAATATACAGCAAAACACTGAGAGTGACAGTCAAAGTAAAGCACATTCAGAGAGAGCAATATATCTCAAATATTAACAGCCTCATATGGTAGCCAAAGCACACAGCGCCTAATGATTTGTCTACATGCTACTCCCTGTTCTAGCCTGGGAACAAAAGGAAATATTAGGTTACCAATTATTGCAGCAGCCACTGTGAACATCCTAGATCACAACACAGCAGGAGACCCAAATCTGTCAGAGGTTTGATGAGGGAAAAGTGCAGTAGAAGGTTTTGGGCTATTTGGAGATTACACAGAGCGATATGCGAGGGCTATTTTATGAGCATTCTTGTCCAAGTCTTATTTTTGTTCAAACATTCACTTCAAAGCCTGTGACATGTATTATGGTTTCTAAAACTCATTTTATTTATTTATTTTGGTCTGTTATGTCTTTTATCTGTAAAGCTTTCAAGTTTGCAAAGACACGAAGATACATGCAGGATTGTTATTCTCTCTACATCTTAACTGTATTTTTAGATGAAACATTTAGGCCTATCATTTTATAGCACCCATGTGACCGACTACACCGATCCAGCCTCTTATTCCAGCTCTCTTCCCGTATTCCACAGTGGATGATATAGTTGTCTGCTTATGATCCCTCTGTGCCTAGTTATTAGGTTTGTGTTTTGCTTAGAGCACACAAATACGCTCTCCGTTGCTAGGCTGGCCCTCAATCCATGTTAATGTATGACATCAATCACCCTAAAATACATGAGAGTGAGTGAGCACCAGTGAAGTATAGTTTGGAGTTGAGACTCCCACTTCACACAGAGGATAAGTACGCACTAGCAGAGTGATTCCATCTCACTCCTGGCTCTCATGGTGGGCTTGCACCCAAATACTGATCAGTATTCCACCATAATGAGGCCCTGTGCCTGATTGATGCTCTCTTTGACTATTATCAGAATAAATCGGGTTTCATTCCCTTTTGATGACATTAGCGCTTCACTCGGAGGCCCTGCAGTGCTCCATTAGGATGTGAGCCCATGTTGGGAGATTTAGAGCTGTGATCTAATGACTGTCATTGGCAGAGAGGACTGGACTGTGTGCATTGGGATTGTCAATGGGTTAAGAGAGCCGGCCTAGAGCAGTGTACAGGCTGGCTGGTGTGTGACTGGTGTGTGTTATGAAGCGGTGAATGTGTGTTATTGTGAGTGAGATACCACACACTCACAGTCTCCCCCGGTTTGGAGGTGATGCTGTAAATACCACAAGACTGATATTCACTGATTTAAGTTTAATTGCTTTTTATTTAACACTGACAGGCAGTAAGGAAAGAAATAAACCTCCTGCCTGCATGTGGGAACATCAAAACTTACTTTGTTGCCCTGAGAGCTTTTACAAGAGTTGTTTTTTCAGATGGCTTTGACTTTACAACAAAATGTGGTCAGCCGAGATAAAAGAACAAGTTGGTTCATTAGGTCTTCCATCTCAATTTCTTAAACGTTTTTTATGGCGCCATGAAATCGATTTTGTTGCTTTTCTCCCTCATTTTTGGCTTTTTCCTTCTTTTGGATTAATGTTTTTCCTGGATTTGGATTTATTTATGCATATAACTTGCATATTTTTCAATATTTATTGTTTGAGAAAGTATTTATTGCTAAGTCTGAGAACTATTTGTTGTTGTATGGTTTACAGAGTAAAACTTTTTCAACTTTTAAACCCAATACCTACAAGCAGCATCACATCCCAACCCTCATCAGACCTGAACCAAATGAGGGGAAATGATAGAAGACTAAAACACTTTTCAAAATTCATGGCAGGTATTTCATTTGTCTAGCACAATCTAAACCTCAGGCAAAACACTCAGACATCTGAAAGATTAGAAAAAGCAACAGCCATCATTATTCATTGTGGGAAGAATACCAAAATATCCTCGATGTGAGTTAGTCTACTGGCGTAAAAATCTGTTGAAGTAAAAGTAAAAAATAGCTCATTAAAAATGTACTCAGAGTTAAAGTTACATGAGTTAAAATAAAAACAGATATTACATGGTGAGTTTTCGAAGAATAATATTGTAAAATTCAAGTCCTTATTCTATCTTTACTGAAAAAAAAATGGCTGATGTTAACTAAGCTACCATCTAACTAAACTAGCATAAATACATTTTGAGCATCAAATGATACAGTTTTACTTAATGTTACCTCGATATGCTTGTGCAAATTATATGCAGATGCAATTTGCAACTGGCCAGTTTGTCATGCAGTGCTTATGGAGAACCTACAAAATTTATACTCTGTAATGGATGCAATTTAAAACTTGTGAAAAGGTGAAAAATATCAGTCAGAAAAATAAAATCAGTCAGAATATACTTAAGTAAAAGTAAAATTACTGTCTTAAAAAAGTACTGGTACACAAAAAAGCTTCTCTGTTACAGTAACTACAGTAATTGTAATTCATTACGTCCACCCTTGTCATTACTGAAGACAAGTCGCACATTCAGATATGCATGCAATATATACACAACTGCTCATGTATAACCTGACTCCTCTTACTCTACATTCCTGTTCAAAGTTGTTTCTCTTGTTGTTTTTAATTTCATTTAATTATTTTCTGCAAAAGAGAGAACGTAGGGCCCAGGGATCTTTCAAATTCCAAACTGATGAGACGGTCTCAGAAAAGCAACTGTTCATTCATTTGTGCTGTATCATTGCTAGCTCAGAGCCGGAGGTCTCGACATAAATTTCAGTGACAAACAAAGGTTCTTCGCTGGTTTATGTGATCAGTCACCTGAATAATTTTTCCAGATCAAATATTCTAAATAAAGCACAGAGGCAGCGATGTGTTTTGGCCTGGTGGCTTGATGTTGCCTGGGAAACATTTCCGCCACACAAGAATGCAACATCTAATAATTAGCATCCGCACTGTAGTGAACAGGAAATGAACGCAGCCGTTCTAAAAAAAGCTAAGGGAGAAAAACACAGCAGGGTTGCCATAGAGCTTGTTGTGCTGAGTTTGGCCAGTATAAGCCAGCATAATGGGCTCAGCTATTGTACAGTGCAGCCACCGTACTGCATGGGTGGTCTGTGTTTTTGACTTGGTAATGCTTTGTTAAGTTGACACAATCAAGAGACGGCAGAAGTACTGTAATCAAACTTAAATCTGCTGCAGCCTTGCTGTGTTCCTACCTGCTGAGATCTGTCGCGTTGACGGAAAGCAACGGTCCTCCCCCTTCTTTCTGTCCCACATCCTTTATTTTTCACAGGCAGATTGGAAAACAGTGGATGTTTATATCTGAAAATGCTCCCAGATCTAACTAGAATAATGATTCCAAACAGCTTTTTTCACAGCTTGGGTAATACCTAGGAGAAATGGCAGTGCGGCCTCATGTTGTTAATGACAATCTCAAAAGACTATTTGCTGATATTTCTGCAGCAGGCAATATCAGCATCCATCTCAGTGGAAATAAAACTCCCCCAGCGATGGCTCCCAACAGATCTGAGCATTGCTCATTTCACCTCGCTACACTGCTCCAGCTTCATTTCATGTTGAATAAGCAACTGATATTGGGAGTATGGAGACGATGGAAATCCAATATGCACAAGTTCAGTAAGAGTTAGCCACATGCAGAAGTATTCAGAAGGGTATTTATTACATGTTAAAACACCCAGGAGATTTAAGCTTAGCTGATATGAGGAAGCCTATGTTGTCAAAATGAGAATTTCACTTTTTCTTTTTGTGTCATTTTTGCTTGGCAATAAATATATGCATGCAGCAAAGGCGAGACAGCTAATGAGACAGCTACCGGAGACTAATAAGTTGAATTCATTATACAGTCAAGGTCTAAAAGTCAGTCGGGGGATGAAAATTCTTAGAGCCCCATCTAACGTAATGCAAGTTTTACAACAAAGCTCCTGTTTCCCAGATGATAAGAATGAATACAGCTTGCTTTATGCTATAGCTGCCTTTGTGAGAGCGAGGGATACTTCGGGCTATACTTACAGATCAAACCCTCATCAGAAATGCAGGCAAAGTGAATGAGATGAATAGAAGAGCAGCAGTAAGATACCTACATGTACACACACAGGCTGGAGTGCTTTATTTCTGTTTCTTGCCTTGAAGTTCTCTGAAAATCATCTCTGGTATTCACAATTCTGCTTTGATCAAGTGACTCAGGATGGTGCGTCGTTGACTTGACTGCTAAGTGCCACAAAGATAGTTGTCGCAATTCGAAGTCACTCTCAGGGCCAGAGAAAGTCTTCCAGGAATTGTCGCGCAGGCCTCGACAGTTGCCGCCGCATCAAGGTTTCAGTTACCTTCAGGCTAGATTGAGGCCTCATCTGTCAACTCATCAGTGCTTTGGCACTCAAATTCAGTTTTCTCTGGTAGTGGGACTATGACTCATGCAGGATAACTGGACTTGTTTTGGCTCCAGGGGTTGGGAGAAATATCCCCAGTACTCTTTGGGCTCTTTGATACGGACAGACATGGCAGTATCTCCCAGACACAAGCCGGCATTGTTTGTTTGGATTTGCTTTGACGCCACACTCTGGGCTCAGTTAATGTCTGTTGGATATGTTCCACATCATCATCCGCCTGACCCTGGATCTAAAATAGTTTCTACCCACGGACTAATAGCCTGGTAGGCAAGTCAAAAATGAAAGGAAACATCACGAGGTGGGACAGGAATGCATAATGAAATTCAAGCCCGAACATAGCAGTTTGATTATCTTTTTTGTGCCCCCCTATTACCCAGTTGATTAATATTCTCAGGTTATGCAGACCACCATGGTGGTGAGTTGGCTCTCAGGACTTTGCTAACTACAGTTTTCTATGAAATAATCCACTGTTTATCCAACAGTAATGAATATTAATAAGCCAGCTATAAACAAGCCTGAAATAGTAAAAACTACAGTACAGTACATGTTGAGGGTTTGGTGTATGACCAAACGTTGCCCTGCACAAAAATGGTAGCAGTAAGAAATCCCACTGCTAATCTAAAGTGAGTGTTCAGAGGGTATCTCAGTGTGCCAAATCCAAAAGTAGCACACTCAACATGGAGAAGGGTGTGGGTTTCCCCTCAGATAACCTGCCTGGACCACAGTCTGTTTTAAGAGGGGGCCAGATCCAGTGCGACTTAAACCCAAAATAGATATTGATATGACAGATATATTTCAGCAACACTGGCGAGATCTTCAACCAGGACAGCTCTCACACACCTTGAGGTCACAGAGTTCACCGAGCACAAAGGTCACAGACAACCTCACATGTTCCTGCCAAGAACACCTCAGATACTGAGAAGGTATAATACTCCGTGCTGCTCCACATCCAAATGCTAATGGTGTTTTGGCAGGTGGTTTATATGGCCTGTTACAAAACCTTAAAAAGCAAGTTACTGTTGTGAGCTCTTCCAGAGATCATTATTGGAAGTGTTGGGTGACTGGCCATCATAGAGATTGCACCTCATTAACGAGGCTGTCCTGGTTTTGACCCACAGAGAATGAACTCACCTCATTTTGCATAGTTTGTGGAAACTTCTATGAATAACAACTTCCTATTATGTCCTGAAATGCTCCCTGAATGCAAGTAACTTCAATATTGAACTCCAATATTAGCACTTTGTGCTAACTGCTCTTAAGTCTCTACTAAAAGTTTCATTTAAATTGACTTCTGTGAATGTAGCATGAATTTTTTATTAACATAATGAACAATGGTGGCGTTAGCTGCTGTTATACAGAGATAATATGTGAACATGACTCACTATCATGTCCATTTCAAATATTAGTCATTATTGTAATGAGTCATATCAGGAATTATAGTGAGGCACTATATCATGCATTATCTCTGTCAACACTGCTAGCGTATACTCTACGTATATGGCACAACAGGGCTCTCACAAAGAAAGACAGACAAACACACACACACACACACACACACACACGCACACAACAGTTGAGTCCACAGCTCCTGTCATTTTCTCATGTGTGCCATTTGACCATCTGAAGCAGCTGGCACAGTGGTAGCTCACTTAGAGACAAAAGCCTGCTCTTCTACAGTCACACCTCTTTCATCTGCATTCATGCTTCCCCTGTCCGTTACCAGCGGCAGTGTCACTGTGTATTCTCTTTTAACGATGAGGTCCACCACCAGTGCATGGGAAAAAAACAAAAAGAATGCACTGTTTTGACTGAGGACAACTTTATTCCCTTATTCTGCCCTTGCTGGCTCCAGAAAGTTGCCTATGTTTTAGACTTAATCATAGGGCAAACTGGCTCAAAGGCCCAATCTGTAATAGTAGTAATTGTAGTATGGCACTCCCTGTTTAAACACTGTCCCCGCACTACTGGCTTCGTTTACATTGGTGTCTATTAGATCGAACACTTCTTCAGTGGGAAATGTATTGTCTGAGCTTTTGATACAAGGAATGATGACATTCCTTGTATATTTTATCCTCAAACCCTAATTTCCATCTACATGTCAAACTGTTAAAGAACATAACGTGAATACACCCAACATTTAGATGGTCAGATAAGGTCAAGATTGTATATTTCATACAAAGGATTTCTCATTGAGATTCCACCGAAGAGAAATGGTGGTCACTGCCTGACTCATGAAGTTGATGACACAATGTTATCTGTCTGAACATGTTTCTCAGTCATAAATCATCGCTAACTTATCTTCTCTCCCGTTCTTACCAATCTGCCTGAAACTTAATTCCCTTAAAATCATTTTGAATAGACAAAACACATTTCTCATCCATAAAGAAAACAATTACAGGAATAAAGTCAGATGCTACACATCCCGAGGCCGCATGTCCAGCCGTTCCTTCGGTCACCTCACTCATTCTTGTTGAGACCTCGGGCGCATTTAAGCCGTTGCTTCGACATGCTCCTTTTATCTGGAGATAAGAGCTTCTCTCTACGCCGCCAGGCTGAGCCAAAGTGACAGAGGCTCCGTTGCACCTCCAGCTCTGTAATCACCAGCCGGCGTCCAACATCGATGTTCAACCCCTCATCCACTCCCCATGCATCTCAGCTGTCACTCACGTCCCCCGTCTCCCTACACCATCTGGGGAAGAGAGGTCAGCCAACTGTATGGCTATATATGGATGTTGTGTAGAGCAGACAATTTCAATTAGTCTACTTTGGATAGGATTCCCAGGAATAAGACTTATGATGCCGTGCTGCTTTTATTCTGTACTATTTGTGTTGTGCTTTTACTCTGAAGTGTCACTTATTTCAGTTTCAGAGCACTCAATCGTGTTCATTACACAGAGTGTAAGTAGGAATTTCCTTGCATATCCCCTTGAGGCGCATATACAGTACATACATGCATTTCGCTAGTGGGTCAGAGCACAGGGGATCAGGAACACTGCAGTCTCTCTAAGCAGCGGGACATCGTTCCCGTGGTTTTTTATAGAGTGTGATGCTTACATGGGCGATGAGGCTTGTATCGTAGACTTTATGTATCACTGGTGGCAAAGTGGTGCAAGTTTTCCTCTCTGAAGCCAATAAAGATCTACAGTATATGTCCATTTAAAAGGTAAATGGTCCAAAAAGTTAATTACGTTGAGCTGAGCATTACAAGTGTCCACTCATTACCAGTGACATGTAACACTGATCTATGAGGTGATGCTGCGGCGCGGCTCAATGGGAGGTTAAACACGGGTCAAACAAGCCACATGGTGTATTAAGAGCACGATCTGGTCACGGGTCAGACGTTGGTACGCCAAATAATGAGTATTGACAAAGAGTGGCGTCATGCAGAGAGGGTTAAAATGTAAATATATCCATAGAATTGATTGAACTGTGATGGATCCCTGAATTTTCCACCTCACCATTGGGAGAAAACCTGATGTCTCTTTCTGTTTTTAAAAGACTGTCCGTGCCTCAATTAAGGTTTTGAAGATTGTTAAAGGTAATGGCTGCGCTGAAAAGAAAAGTAACAATATTACAGATACAGTTTATTATTTGGGTAAGGTTTTGAAGAACAAGCAAAGACACCGGCGTGTATAATAGGTTCGCTCAGGTAAATATTTGCTCAACCTGTCATTTTCCATAGTGAATGATCATTCATCTGGAATTTAACAGCTTCAACTGGGTCAATACCACTAAAGCCTCAAAGGCCTCTGAATCGATGTATTTTTTCTCCCCTTTTGTGTTGTCCAGATAAACACACACACACACATACACACAGACAGTGTCAAAGCAAACACTGCATTAATATTCAAAACAGCCAGTGGGTGAACGTGTGTCTGAATTTCAACAGCTTGTTCTTTATTTGATTATTCCTTCTGCCTCCCATTTCAGTAGCCGCACAAAAGGAAGAAATGCCTTCCTGACGCCAGTAAAAACCCTCGCCACCAGGAAAAACACGCCGCCCATAAACGCTCAGCGGCAGCGCTCAAAGCGATGTACACACACGTTGAAGAGGAGGGTGCAAATAAATGCAGCGCGACATATTGACATTTGGATAGAATGAAAACATTTAATGGGCTGTTTTATCCACTGTAAACAACCAGAGAGGAAAAAGCGCCGCCGTGTTTGTGTTTTTGGTCCTGTGGCTTTGAGCGCTGAGAACAGAAGCAGTACAGTAGGCAGAGGGGTCAGGATGCATAGAGTTTCCCCTTGGAGCGGGCTTCTGATATTACCCTTGACAGTGTAATGGGACAGAGTGCTAGCTGGCTTACTGCCTTGGGCGTCTAATGGTTACAGCATTGATATACATGAGGCCACACAGAAAGAGAGAAGAGAGAGAGAGGGAGAGAAAGAGAGAGGGAGAGAGAGAGAGAGAGAGAGATAGTGGATACAGCTGATGAGTAGATGGTGGTGTATGCAGAATTCTCTCTCCAGGCCGCCGCTAGATTATCATCTGCTCAGTGTAATCTGATACGGAGGGGAAGCCAGCATCAAAGGCAGCGTCAACGCCTCATCAAGGAACCCAGGCTGCTTCTGTCAGCCTCTCTGTCGCTTTCTCTCTCGCTCGCTCACACACACACACACACACACACACACACACATCAACATGCGTGTAGAGATGAACACAAATAATGCATGCACACAGAAAACACACTCAGTACACCCACACGCGGAGCCAAGCGGAGGGCTGGGGAACTCCGTGTGCTTCTGACAGCCTCTCTGTCTCTCTCGCTCGCTCGCTCACACACACACACACACAACTGCAGAAATATACATATACCCACAGAAACGCACATACACGGATGAATGCACGCACGCACACACGCACTTTCTTTCTCTGTCTCTCTCTAACACATGCCCCCCCCAAACACACACACACACACACACACACACACACAGACACACTCACTCATCAACACATGTGTAGAGGTGAACACAAATAATGCATGCACAAAGAAAACACACTCAGTACACCCACACGCGGAGCCAAGCGGAGGGCTGGGGAACTCCGTGTGAACCCCGCAGAGATAGATGTCACGATGGCAGACTAGATAAAAATGAATATGGAGTTTTCTGCACCGCAGGTTGGAAAACAAGACATTTCCATGCACAAGTCACACTGAGCGACTGCGCGCTGACGACTTTCTGTTTGTTTTGGGCTTCGCAATGTAATTATTTGGCTGCCATTTTCCGATGCCGCCGTTCCTTCAGACGCTGCCGTCGGTGCTATTAATCAGCCGCACTCTCAGTTGGAAACTCAATATTCAATAATGATTCAATAAAAACTTTTCAACTCATGATTATGACTAGCCAAATAGAACAGAGGCTTTTTAACAATTTTTCAGGCTGCCTTGGATCTTTCTTTGTTCCATATGACTGCTAGAGGATCCTTTTTTTATCCAAAGAGCACGCAATCGGTAGCATTAGAGGCTATATGAAGCAATCCACCCTCTTATTTGTTTTCCATGTCTCCTTCCTTGTGTCCTTCCTTGTTTCCATCCTTGTTTGTGGCTGCGTTTTATGTGGCCACAAACAAGGATATCAAGTACTGAAAGAATTGGTCATCTGAGGACATATTTACAGAGGTGTCATTCCTGTTAATATGACCTGTAAAGGTACATAGAGTTTCATTATGTTCCAAGACGGCGATTGATAAGTCATATTGGCATAGAGGGTCATTCCTATGCTGGAAGAGTAATTTTTCCATACTGTAATTTTACTAGACAAATTCTGTCTTGCTTTTGCTTGTATTTTTTATTTTGTCCATTTATGTTATGTAAAGCACTTTGAGTTGCATTCTATGTATGAATGGTGCTATAAAAATAAAGTTCTTATATTGTTATTATGTATGTGTTTTTGTTGTAAACCCGGATGTGTAGATGCTATTTGCACTTTTTGTTTGGCTTCATAAATTAAGAATCATTTATCTGTTTTTCCCTCTGTACTTCAATGTACAGGAGGAAAAAGAAAAGAAAGTTATTACAGGAGTTATTGCAGAGCAAAAAATAAGTGTGTGGAATCAGATTGCTAAGGGAAATACTGTATTTCTGTATGTGAGCAATGTGTGACTCACAAGTGTATGTTCTTCAGACCAGTCATTTTCTAAGTTTCCCCTGGGATCAACATTTTCAAGAGAATGTTTCTCAGAACCCACACAGATTTCATGGGCTGCTGTTATCCTATTAGTCTATTAACCAATTAGCTTTAAGTATATTGCTCAGTCTCTCATACATTGTAGGAACTTGAGAATACTGTAGCTGGCTTCTTCAAACAAAATGTTTAATTTCCTGTCAAAGCCTATCAACTGTGTGTCTGTGATAAATTGTGGACACATTTTAATCCTCCCATGACCAAATAAAGAGTCATAAATTAGTGTCTGAAACATCATTTCAGACTCCTACATATTGGATTGTAGTCCAAAATGATGGCTGGAATAGGTGTGCTGTGGTCAATGGCGCGTTATGATAGCTGTTCAGCTCTCAGTATAGTTGAGAGTTTTGACTCATACAGACTATCAGAAAAGGAAAACCATTCCTGAGATGATAACCACAGTTGTATTCATTTCAACTCCACTCCTCTGACTTTTCTGTTTGAGATTCAGGTGCCAAATTCCTTCTCTGCCAGATATCATCTGCATCTGGTGCCGCCGGCTACTCTGCATTTTCGACACCAGTTTGATCATCTGTTCTGAATTTGAAATGCTCCTCACTCAAAATTTTCACCTTGAGAGCTTCTGCCAAGGCACCGGTCACGACGCCTCTCCCTGCTCCACCTCCCCCGGTGTGAGTGAGTGTGTGTGTGTGTGTACAGTATGTGTTTCTGTATGTGTTATTCCGCCTTTGTGTGTGTGTGTGTGTGCTTGTTTGTGTGTATATGTGTGGGTACACGTGCCTGTGTGTGTGTATACTGGTTGTGTGTGTAGATGTGTGTACCAGGCGGACATTAACACTCTCTCAGTGTCAGTGACTCTTCCTAGTGGGGAAATGTCAACAAGCCGCTGACGGACTCAACATGACTGTCCCTATAAGGCACAATAGCTGTTGCTGTGTGTGTATCTGTGCTTGACAAGGTGACACAGGATACAGGATACAGTCCTCTAGTCCGAGAGTGGATGACTGATTGCCAGTCCTGACCTCGGTTATGCTCAGTCAGTCCTATGGAGGTGACCGTGATTATCTGACAAAATGTATGTGCACTCACACACAGACTAGACTAAACAGAAAGCAAGGAAGACAAAAGGTCATTGACTGTTGAATGATAAATTTTAAAAGCAGATGCTTGGCTTGGGGGCTTTTGTCTAAACACATCCTGCCATATGTAGACCTACACTTCTTTGTCATTGAAACGAATGGACACTAAGGCTTATAGGCTTATGCAATATCTTTCCTTTTGAACGCTGAAGCAGAAAACGTGTGCCTCCCTGTGTTGCGTTAAGTGTCAAAACATACACAGTCCAGAATAATTGCCCTGCGTGCCTCTGCCTGTGTTTACGCAGGGAATACAATGCGTTCCCTTCCAGCTGAGCTCTCCCTGTCCCCTTGTTTAATAGATTCTTAATCAAACTGGCCCCCCCACAGTGACTTCTATAAAAACTTCACCGTCCATCAGATCACTCAAACGCACGTCAGAGGCCTGCGTTTTACCGGGAGCCAATGGCCAACCGCAGCCATACTTAACCATGCTGAAACATGGCTGAGAGATAGCGCTGTGAAAAACAGTGAACAGCACAGGTCTTTATTGGTCCCAAGGAGACTTTTTCTATCAAGTAAATAAAGCCAGAACAAAGGCACAGTCCATACGGTGCTTGTTTATCGCATAAATTACATCACAGTTTGTCCAGTCATTACATAAATTACACAATGGTTCATCCAGGATCCACAATATTACAAAGGGGCAATGATGTTTCCTAAAATGCAGTTCTCCCTCCCCTGAGTAGTTTAAGCGTGAATCATTTCTTCCACTTTGTAGTCATTAAACGTGAAGGCTCACTAGTGTGTGTTGATCTGCTTCAGCACTAATGGACTCATTAACTCCAAAACACTCCAGAGGGACACCGTGTCACCCATGTACACACATGTAAGTACATATACAAAGTGTGTACATGCAGTCACGCGCACACACACCACACACACACACACACACACACACAGTGTTTCTATGCTCACACACGTACACACACAGCCTCCAGCAACATTCACAGTAATACAAACTCAAAAAAAGCTTGCAAGTGAAGCCCATAAGCCAGTTTTCACTCAGATGTACAGACAAGACAGTGAATTTTAATGATTACTCAGAGAGGAGCAGGCTTTTATGTGAATGAACAAAGGGAATCTCCTTCCTCCTCGCCTCCTCTCTGCCTAAATCCTATCATGTGCCACCATGCATCTCCCACACGCCTGTTTCCAAGTTACCAACAGCGTCGGCTGCCAATCCGGCTTAATTGCCTCCTGTGTAAAGAGACGGCTGAGGAGCGCCGAGCAGAGCGAGCTGTCCTCGCCTTTCCTGCAGCTCTCTCACCGCTACCGTGGCGAAGGAGCGACTCCACCTGAGTACCACACAATACCGCTGGGAAATCACACAATAGTCTAAACCCAGAGTGAAACTTCAGTACCCCACCAAGAGACCTACTGTACGCAAAAGGAATATCCCTCAGCTGTAATTAAGGGACTTTTAATGAAAAGAAAAGGCAAAATCTATTCATTCTAGAAAATTGGCTTGTGAAGAGATTCAATTTAAGCCCTAATTGACACTAAGGGGGGTAAAGGATATGAATATGAAGTGTTGAATAGAATATGCCTTGTTACAGATGATAAAGTGAAAGAACAGAGGGTAGAACAATAAAAACAGGCAGTGTTTGCTTTACAGATGAAGAGCAGCTTTCCTCACTAACCTTGGTTGAGCCTGGAGAAAAAGAAAGGACTAAGATCTTCTCGTTCGCTCCCGTTCAGACAATTACCCCCCTGTTGCTCCTCGTTCCCTCTTCCTTTGTTGCGTCTCCTCCTCACAAATAGATCCTCCTCATCCTTGGGAGCAGATTGGATTTAACAGCTCATGAGGGAAACCAGGCGGGAGAGGCAGAAACAAAAAAAAAAAAACCAAAGAAGAAAAGAAACGCACTCTTTCCCCCCCCAAGTCCCTTGCACTGTATCCCAATCCGTTAGAGCACAGCGATTGAGAGTGTGAGTAGAGGGTGAGTGAGGGAGAGAGAGATGAAGCGATACTGTGGGCGAGTGAGAGAGAGAGAGAGGAGGGAGGGAGGGAGAGAGAGAGGAGGGACAGAGAGAGAGAGAGAGAGAGAGGAGGGAAGCTTGTGTGGAGAGTGATCCTCCTTGCGTACAAGTGTTTATGGATCTCTCTCTGTTTCTCTCTCTCTCTCTCTCTTTTTCTGTCTCCTTTGCATGCATTCCTCTTCAACAGAAGCCACAAGGTCAGTCGCTTTTACAGTAACAAGACTTGGTTTCCTCTTGAGGGAAAGACTCCCTGTTAGTTCTCTGCTCAACTTCCCTCGTGAGTGAAATTACCATACATTTCTTTTTGCTTTTAAACCTCTCTCACTCTGTTTCTCTCCCTCTCTCTCTCTCTCTCTCTCTCTCACACACACACACACTATCTCTCTATGCCTGCCTTTAAATTTATTAGCATCCCAGCAAGAGTTAATCTGATCTCCACCCCAAATGCGCTGCCTGTCCAGAGGTTATTCCATTGAGTGCAAATGTGCTGCTGGTAGAATTTAATTTCAGATAGACAGTACAAACATAAGCACTAATCCACATACACAACAGATACTGCTGCTATTCGCATGCATAAGGAATATAAATGCAAACATACATGAACCGATATAAGAAGATAGAACTGCATCGCTTGCAGACAAACGCATTGGATGCAAAGGATACTAAGTGTACGTCCATGTCAGTGGCGCGCGCACGCACACACACACACACACACACACACACACACACACAATCAGACGTCATGCATGGCTTTGCATCTTCTGATATTGCTCTTACCATGAAAATATTTCGTAGATAGAAGGGAGTTGAAATAGAAAAAAACGAAATACTGTAAATATCTACTACCATGAATACAATGGTAATTAGTCATTAGTCAGGCTACAACCCCCAGCTATTAAACACATCCATTTGCATATACATGTTGTATTTTCTCATTTTAGGATTTCACTCCTCTGTTATTTTAATTCCAGTTGTCCTTATCGACACTTTCAGGCCTGATAGTGGGGCAGTATTACATTTAAAGCATTTAAATCATTGTTAAACAAAATTGAAAGATGTATTTTGTATGCCAACATTTACATCTCCATTGTCAATAGACAGATAATCCTGAGAACTACCAATTGTGTAATGCTAATCAGGCAGAAAGACAAACTGGTATCATCACTGGTGAGTTAGCCTTGCAAGTGTGTACTTACGGTACATGCTGTACAGTATCTGTAATACTCTGCCTCTCTTCTCTAATCTACTTCCTGATGTGAGATGGCAGCCTAAGAGCCTAAGTGTCTCTCTTCATGGGACTGGGTATGGTGCATACTTGGGTGCATACACTATACACGGAAAGCAGTGAGTGGGTCAATCAGGTCACACACATCAGCGAAAGGTGATTTAGACACCAATCTGACACCTTGCTCAATTATGCTGATGAAGTGTCAGAACGTCATGAATCACACAGGCACACACACACATACACCTCACACAACGTGTCAGAAGTCCACGCTCACACACACACACACACGCACACACCCTCATACGAAGTGATAGAGAACCTCTCCAGAGTGAGAAAATGAAGGGTATGAGCATATGGCGATGTCATCTTGACGCTGACTGAGCGAGCAAAAGGCGCTCCCATGGAGCACGGTGGGTACTGTGCCGTCTTGGCCGGCGGGTGGCGGTCCGGCACACATGGCCACGTGCAGCAGGAGGAGGCGGCGGAGGTGGAGGAAGCCGTGATAAAGGCTAGTGTCTGTCACAGGCAGGATGGGCCTGCAGGGAGCCTTGAGGCAGGTTGAACAGGGAACAGGGAATCGGGCTGTATGATGTTCAGCCAGGAGGAAGCATGCACAGGAGCGATAGAATGCCAAGCTTCCGCACACTTAATCGTCTGTGTGTCTATTTGTGTGTGTGTGTGTGTGTGTGTGTGTGTGGGCATCACTTTGTGTGAGTGTTACGTGTGTGCCTGTGTCTGTGTTTATCACATCATTACAAAGCAAAACCACAAATGTCTCTCACCGTCATTTACAATCTAGGCCACAACAACATGGCAACTTTTGCACTGTATTCCCTTTGCCTCTAACATTCAATGCAACAACAGACATTTAACAAGTGGCCTAAATACTATACAATAATTTACTTAATCATATTGCATGCGCATTGCATGTGATCCAAACCTCTATCTTTAAATGGCTCTGTCTCTAAATTCAAAATGGGAAAACAAACATCAAATATCACCATCATAACATTACGAGGATCGCTCAAGGAGCTAGGACGAAATTCTTGCTGGTATTGGCGTTTATATATTGTGAGCTTACCCACAGTTGCGGGACAGTAAATATTACACACTTCCCTTACAACTCTTATGAAATATTGAGTGGCTTGAAATGTGCTCAGGAAATGAGGTCATGATAAATGAATGCAAAGTAGGGGAAGCTGCATGGGTTGTTTGCTAGCGGCGCTCGTTTGCTAGAATAATGCATTTGACGACTGTATGATATCAGACAGCGATTAAATTGATATCTGCTCGCAGGTAGATCAGCGCCATTTTGGCTATGGGAGGGCAAGGATGAGAGTTTCAGCTCCAGGTATACTGCACATGCCTCCTCAATGGATGGAAGCGTCCGCTGAGTTTGGTGGCGGTCGTGTTGATATGCATGGCTGTTATTCATGACAAGCCCCTTCCTTGCCTTGCTTTGTCCTCCATGCAGCTGGGCTCATTCATAATACAAAGGGCTGCGAGCATGGAAGCGTCCATCGATGAGTTCACCTCTATTATCCCTGTACCTTTTTAGAGAGGGAATTGAAAAGGTTTATTTTGCTCCAGCTCCCTTTTCTGTTTTTATTAAATGTTCCTCCCTCCCCTGTGAGATTCAGATGATACAAGTAATTCTTTCTAGTGTGGCCTTCCCTCCCTCAGCCAAGCTCTGGGAGATTTCTTTGAATCGTTTTAGGAGGGTCCATAAATGTAGAGGATCAGCTTACACAGTCCACCATTAAACCTGCAGGGTATTTGATACAGATGTGACTTTCAATCTTCAAAAAATGAGATTTCGGCTTAGCTTCGCATTATATGGTCCAAGCGCAAAGAAACGGCTTTTTGAAGAGGCTTGGGTGTGTGGTTTTTTTCACATGGGCTCTTTCCTCTCTGCGAAATGGACCGCTTAATTTGTGCTGGGTAACCTTCCATTCTAGGGTTGAGGTTTTGCATTGGTGGTTTTTAAAATTAATTTTGGTTCCTAGGCAAAATGAAGCCTGGCTATGAATCACTGGACTGCAGCTGATGCTGTGTATGCCATGGCAGTGAAGGGGAGAGTGAATCTTCTTGTCAAGCATTTCTCAGGGGCCTTGCTTAAGCGAACAAGATGGAGGTCAGAGAGGCCATGGGGAATTGTGTGACTTTCTATATGTCATAGCATGTCCTCTGGACTGGAGCTGCATGATGCTAATATTAGCAGCCACTCTGTTTCATTCTGCTGACTCTACCAATCCTCAAATATCACCTTATGGACATTTAGGTGTAGTTTTCTTTTTGCTTTGGTTGAATTCCAAAGGCCACCAATTGTTCACTATAAAATAAACAAAATCTGGCAATTTAAATACCAGCCTGCTGCTATTTAACTGCTTAACTGCTACTTATTTTTCTTTTGGTGAGTGGGCCTCCACTAGGGGGATCTGGTGAGCCCACACCGCTCACGGTAGTCATGACGCACAGGTGCTGGCACTATTTTTCCAAAAAGTCACACACAGCATCAGCTCTCATCAGCAAATCCCCTGATGGGTGGCTGTCCATGTGCCTTTCCTCATTCAGGGAAGTGTGTCCTCCTAATTGCCTCGAAGGCATTGTTGCTCGTTACAAAGCTGTAAACCCCATCTTGAAAGCAATGGGGTGTCACTTAACATCAGCAATTACAAGATTCAATCATAAACTGCTCAGCCATCTGAAAAATATTAAGATAATCATTTCTCTCCCCCAAAAACAAACAAACTCAGTGAACACACTAATATGCTGCTGAACAGGCGGCAGTTTTTATGGCCCTCTTTGAAATCTTGTTATCCTGAGCTGAGCAGCTGCATTTCTTACCAAATCTACCGTCTGAGGGGAATTATGAAGTGAGATTACATGCATATTTATAAGTGAAAAGCGCGGAGAGAAAATCATTGTCATTGTTGCAAAGTAGAACTTGAAATGGCATTTTTGGGTCAAATTATTGTTTTAAAATGCCACGATCATAATTTAGCTTCTTGAGTTTCGGCGTGTGCATTTTATGGGATTCCGCTGTTTTCCACACAAGTGCTGATGCAATCAGGAATAAGCTCCAAGTCTACTGTTCTCAGTTTGAGCCTTTTTAAAAACTTACCACTGCAAAATAAATGGAAAGTCTCACTGATTTTGAGTCATACCTTAACTATGTGGTTGTTGGGGTTTTTTTTAAGATTATTTTTTGGGGATTTCAGCCTTTATTTGATAATTCACAGTACAGAGAGACAGGAAATAATATGCGACAAAGGTCCTGAGCTGGATTCAAACCCAGGACATCGCGGTTACATGGTATGCTAGCCACCAGGATGCCCCCAGCTATGTTTTGTTTGCTGTGAATCAGTAGTATGTCTAATCAATGACATCCCCTCCTGCAGGTGCAGTGACAGATCGGTCCTGGCATTGCACTGAAATAGCTTTGCTCTCATAGATTCACAGTGCTCAGACTTTGATCTTTCCTGGTTCTGCCATTGTGTTGCCAAGCCTCAGGTCAGCTCTGTGTCATTATTTTTTCTATTGTACCATCGGCTCACTCAGAGTGGTTTGTCACACTGATGCTGTGCAACAGTGGCTTCAGAAACAACATAAACACCCTCCTGATGTTCACCCATCTGTGTCTTCTGCACAAAAGATGTTGCTGGTATCAGTATTCCAAGCACTTATAATTACTTACTCTTACAAAAGATTTGACGGCATAAACAAATGATGGTATTTTCTAATTGGTAGTAGGTCATTTTGGCTTTTTCCAGCATCTTCAGCTGAAAAAAGACTTTTACAGACTGGATCCTATATATTTTTTGTACTGATTTTTTTTTTTTTTTCAAAATGGATATGAAGCATCTGGATATGACCTCTACATATATACTTAAGAGAAATGGATCTGTACACTGTGCTGTAAGGCCCAAGGTCCAAATATTTTTTGTGCAACGTATTCAAAAGGCAGAGAAGGCCAAGAGAAACAACATAAGACAAAGGACAGATCCATAAAATATTTACCAGCTGTCCATAGTACATTTGCTCTTTTCATCCTCGTCTGTGTATAAACAACAAAGCCTCAGAACATTGCCACCTATCATGATACTTCACTCTGAAGGCTCAGTGGGGAGAGGAACTGCCAGTCAAACTGATAGAGACTGATGAAACAGGAGGTCCAGTAAATTTTGCATGAGTTTTTGGGAAAAGCTTTCAACATGAATTTGGTTTATATGAATATGTGCAATGTCCCTAATGTAAAAACCCACTTGCGGCCAAAACAAAATAACAAAGCTTACCTCATGGTCATGGTCACCGTCACGGTCGAGACATTGTTATTGCTATCATAAACCATTGGAATTACTTTTATGTTTGTGAATAAAGATGATGCATTATTACAACAATACTCCCCTGAGATGAAGTTGTTTTTGTACAAAGTTTAATAGCTTTTCACCTCAAGAGTAACCGTGTCTTACAGAGTGATTGATGCCTTCACTGTTGATCTGGCCCGGGATAATTAGTGAGAAAACAATGCAGGGATTCTCAGTGAGTGGGATCAATTCCACTTTCTGCCAGAGCCACTGGCTGCTAAAGATTTCCTTTCTCTTGTTTTTTTTTTTCTTTTCAGCATCAATAAGAAATAAAATAGCACTTCAGGACAGGAGGCTGTAAAGATGGCAATGGCTGTCGTATAACTTATGAACAGCAAGCATGAAAATTAATGGATTTAACTGATTCTGTGACAGGCTTTAACTTGATCACTGATATCATAGTATAACGGAGCGTGAGAGCGTCGGAGAGAGAGAGTACTGAGAGTTAAATAGTAGGGTTTGGGGGCATTCTGCATAACAACTTAATGTTCACATTCGGAGACAAACACCAGAGACAAGCACACTTCCTGACAATCCTCTCCATGACCTTCTGTCACCAAATAAATCAGTAAAAGATTTTCTGGTTCCTTCAGAAACAGTATGAACTGTCACTGATAAAAGCAAAGGCTAATTAAGAAAAGAACCATGCACTGTCTGACTTTTTCATAATTTAAATTTGTGTCATATTTTTAATAATGCGTTTCTGAGATGTCCCCTCATAGTCCCAGAGTGGAAGTAAACTGAACCTCATTCAGGTGCAGTTTTTGGTGCTTCAGGATCCGTCTGCTTCCCCTCTAGTAACACCAGCTGAACTCTAGCCTTGTGTTGAGGTCAACATTGCACGCTCCTGTGATCAGTCTCCACAGTATTTCATAGCTCAGTCTACCGGACCATGCCACCCCTACCGATATGCAACTAGGGTGAATTACAACTCATTCTGGCAGTAACGCAAAAATGTTTAATAGCAACATTAAGCTACAAATCTTTTGAGGCAAAGGGCTTTTGTTATGTCTGCCCGAGTCAAATCTAATACACCTGGAAGTCTGGCTCCTACTCTTGGCTCGTGTCTCAGCCGGTGATTCACGGCTCTCCGGCTTGTCGACCCAATGTGCTCTCAGAGAGGAAAGATAGATCTTCCGCTTGATGAAATGACCCCCTATATCAGGTTTTGATCAGAGCAAAGCATTCTGGAGCAGACACAAAGGAAGCTCAGCCAAACTCAATTAACAGTGGCAGCAATAAAGGAGCTTATGATACTCATTTATGTCTTATCTCGTAATGTACTGTAGTCTTTCATTTATATCAATATTTCCTTGTGGATCCTTGTTCAGTGTGATGAAAATGGTTTCTGTCTTAGACTCCTTGCTGCCGGGCCAAAATACATTATATGGGTGTGTGGGGCTAGGACACAAATTGACCTCCTGACCTGTACATTTGTGAACACCTCCACAGCAAGAAATCACACTTTGCTAGTCTTGCTGCTTCTCATCTCCAGTTCCTAATTATCTTCTCTAATCCTCAGTGCTTGCCAACTTTTACAGTTGGAGTAAATATAGGCTGAACAAAATGAGCTGTTTAATGATTATGTCCCTTCCCCACCCCCTCTTTAGCAAAGGCTTTAAAATTTTATTTTCTGAATTTTGTTTCCCTGAGTTTTGTTTGTCCTGAGCAATTCCTATTTCCTTTCCAAAGCAATTTTCATTAGATTAAAAGGTGTTTTTACATGATTTTACAGTTACCAGTTGTTGCCTGTCTGGACAGCAACACCTTGCTAGTTGACTGGATGCCATCATCCACAGTTATTGATTGGTAACAGAGGAATGAATGGGTTTTAAGAAGTCATAGTGTGTATCAGTTTTCCCACATAGACCCCTTTGTTAGTAGGCAGAGAGAGCTGTGATGTAGCTACAACAAAAACCAAGTGAGTGACAGTGCATGACTTTGTTTTGTTTGTTTTATTGAAGTTGGTGGTACCTCTGAAAGGGGAAATAAAGACTGTTTAGTCGTTGCACTATACCCCAGCGTCTGTGTTCATGTGTCAAATAAGAGTCCCAGTTCTGGGTCTTCCTTTGGTTTCCAACTAACGTAACAGCCTCCTGCGTCTGAAACAGAGACAAGCAGTTAAGCTGTGATGATCTTAAGCAGTTAAGATGATTGACACGAACATTAACTTCCGTTGAGGCTTTACAGCCAGTTCTCCGTGAGGCCTCCAACAGGAAGAACACACCACGGCTGTCCACGTTGCAGAGGGACGATTTACATTATGTTTACATTTGAGGCTTTTAGAGACGTACTTATCCAGAGGGACTTACACCAGTGAGAACTTATAGTGAGAAAGCAACAGTTTGGTGTCTTGCTTAGTGACACTTTAACAAGATGCATGGCTGCTGCTGTGGGGATGAAATCTCTCAGGTCCTCTGTAACCACTGGGCCACCCTGACACTCCGGCCCACAAAACCACCAGACTGCTGCCTTTCCTGGACAGAGCTCTGGATAGAGTTCCACATAAAACCCAAAGGTGCCTCTAACCTGCCAGCTCTGGTTCTCTTACCACTCCATTGAAATTTTCTTTCTAACTGTACTGCCTATTCTACTGAGTTTGGCAGCTTCAGTCCATGTTGCAGGCAGTGTATCAAAGAAGATAAAATGTGACCAGCAGAAAGTGAAATGTGACCATGTTTACCATGCAAAAAACAAAGAATGCAACAATTTTTAACGTAGGATAGACATGAACGATTATTAGTATCCTTTGGGTGGTAAATGGCACTGCTCACATAGTAGCTATATTTTCAATGCCGTGATTTAGACAAATATCAATTTGGAAATTTTCTTTAAAGACCCCATGAAACAGCATCTTTACTTCCTTGATTTTATGTATTTCATGTTGAAACAGGATGTTGGAGCGGGACATAACGCAGTGAGGGATCATTAAAAAAGTGTAAACCTGTGGAATATCAGCGAGGGAGAGAAAGGTGGTGGGTCCAGATTGTTCAAAAATATGTGATGGTTTCATTGGTTGGAATTTTTATTTACGCCTACTGGTGCAGCATGAGGTCAACATTAAAGATACACTGTTTTCCAGTGAAAGCGAAAGCAATGGGAGTTCATTTCATGGGGAATTTAAATAAATGATGGCTTTATTTTGTAAGACTATTACCTGCAAAGTGATGAACTAGACTGTACACTTTATTATCACATTACACAGTAATGTTTTATGGTTTTGAAAAAAAAGAATTGTTTTCTTCTGAAGGAGAGTTGTATTTTATAGTAAGCTCTAATGGTGTATATACTGTAGTGTCAAGGTACGTCATTGTGTAATGCTACTTTTGAATATTGTCGTTAACAGTGTTTCATGAGGTTTGGCAGGCTGGACATCTTTATGTGTGCCAAATCATAGTCAATAATAATAATAATAATCAATGAATAACAGCACAGCTTTCGTTTAATGAAATGAAAAAACCTACAACATTATTCAGTCAGCAGTAAGTTAGACTGGGATGAAGAGATAAGTGAAGAGGAGACATCTGTGGTGAAATTCTTCTCTGAAACAGCTGTTGATTAGACCATGAATAATGAGGAGCTCTTTAATAGTCAATCAGCAGAAGAGCCATTCAGTGTGATTGCGGCTGGTCGTAAGGGCAGCTACTCAGCCACATTCAAGAGACCAGCGTGTGTGTGTGTGTGTGTGTGTGTGTGTGTGTGCGTGTGGAGTGGGTTGGGGTGGGGTGGGGTGTTGGGGGGATGAAGTGGGATAAACTAAATCAAGCAGGTGTGCAGAGGAGACGTGAGGGAGACTCTGGAGCACGCTCCTCATGACTGATGAGTTGACCTCTGACCTCAGCATGTGTGTCGGCATTGGAAAATCCCTGTGCTTATGTGGAAGATGTTCATGCACCTAAGCCCCATCCATTTTAATGACTTAGGTTCATGCATTGATGACTGTTTACCTTCACACACGCACAGGGGGCATATTCGGTTTGGGATTATGCGATGGCAAACCTTATTGAACAAATGTGAACCCAGCCCATCTTTTATTCCCAGGCTCTAATAAGATGGGCTATATAAATCCAAAGATGGTTGTGGTCTATTTATAAAAAGTAAGCAAACAGTGAGTAAGCAAGTAAGCATTGGCAAGTTGGAACTGCTAGGGCTGGTTTCTGCACAGATAGTCCTTGATTTCCTTTAATTAGGATCACCAGAAAAAAAGCCATATATATAAATATATATCTATATTTATATATCAAAACAGCTTTTGAATTTTCATAGTTGAGAAGAAGGCTTGCTGAGAACGTTAAGATGCAAGATCATTATGTGTGCCAGCTTGCTTGTAAGAAAGGTTATGTAACTATAATGTTGCCTTTTCCTCAGGCATAAAGGAAGGACTTTGAGCCACAGGAGCTGGAAGTGAAGGCAACCTGATAGTCTGAAGTGTGTGTGTGGTGGAAGAGAATGAACTGTATGGATTATTAGCATTATTCATAACTATTGACTCACTAGCTCACATTCCCTGCGCTATTGACTAGTTTCAAGGTGGTATGTGTGTGTTTGTGTGTGCATAATGCTGAAGTGTGTGAGTATCGACGTGAACGCATTAGCCATGTAATATTCAAAGTCATCTCATGGCATATTTGTGTCTGATCAAAGTTGAAATGTATGCACAGGCATGTGTGTATATGAGTGATGTTCCCAACGTGATTGTCAGTCGTGTGCTGTCTGATTAGTGTCACACACCATTTGACGAGTGTCTCATGGTATATCATGTAGCGCTGAGACTGACAAGAAGACCTTGGATGAGTCAAATGTGAGCTCATCTAATTACTGCCACCGCAGATCTCAGTCACCTTTTCTGTCAAGTCAGATCATATTCAAAGACCTGTACATGTGAACATGCATGTACACAGGCTTGTAACACACACACCATAAGTACTCCCTTTTAGCATAATTATTAAAAACAAATAATGCACTTACAGCATTCTCAAACATACTGTAACTGGGAAATATAAAAAGAAAACAAATACAATATTGCATGTGTGCTAAACCCATAAAAACTCCAGATTGTATGGCCACATGAACAGTTGTCAGATGAAAACCATGTATCTTGAAAACAGCAACAACAACTTTACAGGAATTCAAAAAACTATAGATTTTTGAGGGGTTTCATAGACTCTAAGGCCATTCATCTTGCTTTACCTATAAAGGACCATGTAAACTACTGGTCCTCAGGACTCAGAGCCCTGCTGGTTTTCACTCTAGCCATCTAATCAGGAACAATTTTTCACCTGGGATGCAAGGTACATGCTATTAATTGCAATTATCTGGTAGAATAGAAAATCAGCAGTGCTGTGGGTCCCTAGGAGCACTGATGTATGTATGTATGTAAACCTTTATTTACACAGGGAGGGGCATTGAGAGCAAGCTCTCTTTTTCAAGGACGCCCTGATGTAAACCTTGCATTTGAGTAAAAATAAGAGCAAGTAGGATTTTCTCAAACGGCAACATCCCACAAGAAAGGCAGTTTGGCATAGTGAGTATGAAGAGAGTCCTTCAACTGGAAAGCCCGGGTTCAAGGTCACATGACAGCAGGCATCTATCCTGCTGTAGTGTCATCGAGCAAAACACTGACCCTTCACCAGCTCCAGGGGCGCTGACTTCCCTCTGGAGGAAGGCAGGCACCAAGAGAATTTCTTGTAATGGAATATGACAAAAAAAATACAATCTACCAAAGGAAGGGCGAACCTGAATTGATATTCTACTTTTGTTCTGTCAGCTCATCCCTGAATTAGTTTTAAATGGTGTCCTTGGTACTCAGCCTACAATCTTGCAGTAAAAAGCAGGCTCCTCTCATACATAACCATTGTTATTCTGTCCAGGGCTTGGGCTTGGCTACACAAGATAAGAGAAATAAAGTGTCAAATCAACAAAGACTGCACCATCAACAAAAAAGATCATTTACGAAACCAACAGTTTAATTTTAATAGCTCTAGGGAAAGAAAAGGGACTACTGGGCATAGGAAAAGGTAATTAAACAGTAAATTAGGGGAGGGGCATGACAATAATTTTAAGTAGCAAAAAAAAAAAAGAGTGATTGTGAAAGTACTTTCCAGTACTTAGAATAGATAAACAGCTGTTATATAAGCTTGCAATGCAATAACAGACCTTGGAATTGCATTAAACAGATTCTGCATTCAGTGCCGATCCCACCACACGCTTGGTCAGCTGCTCTTGCATGCTAGTCACATACTGCTAAGCTAACTCTTCCTCCATTACTTTATTGCGTTTCAGGGGATCACCCTAAATCAAGGCCAGGAATCCAGTATCTCTGAGGCTGACAACTAGGAAGACAGAGGGTTGTGAGATTTATTAGAGGTATAGATCTGATAGCCCACAGCAGACCTGCAACACGTCATTTACTGAGAAACGTCACAAGCAGGGACATGATATAAGCCCGGTGTAAATTCTCTGTAATTATCAATCATCTTTTTACTCCCCCTTTTTTGCTGTGACAACATTTAAATTATCGACACTTATGTGAATACAGTGCAGCTCAGGGGACTCTCAACCTCAGCATTAAGTCACTGCCGGGGGGGGGGATTTCACAGGGTTGAGAACATGAAAAGAAATATAGATATTAAAATATTATCATGTACATTATGTGCATGAGAAATTTTGAACCTTGTGAAATAATGTCTGGTGAATTCATGGCACTTTGCAACCTCAAGGCCGAAAAGGGAGAGTAAGCTTAAAAATCATCTTTTCGTGTCACAGTTCACTGATTTCTAAGTGCTCGCCCACTTCATGTTAGTCACATGTAGGCCTGCCTTTGTTCTATAGGGTCCAATGGTTATCATCCACATAGAGGACGAGAATCATTGGAAAAGCCTATGTGTAGGCGACTGACCAACACGTAGGCCTAGAGATGTATGGCATGGAGATGTGTAGGAGTCTGTTTGACCACTCTGTAAGTTAATCATTTTCATATCACACTATAGGAGTGCTGATTACTGCAGTGCAGAGCACATAAACAGGTTCAGTGATTTCACATATTTCATCTGAGACTAACCTTTCTCAAAAAGCCATACACTCCCTGGTTGTACTGCTAAAGATTACTTTTCAACTTTTAAGTGGAGTTTTCTTTGGCAGCGCTGTGTATTGTGTATTGGTTTCCCAGGGATCTGAAGAAAGGCACAATTCTAATCATAGCAACATATTCACACTATAGCCTTTGTTGAGCGAACAGTGACAGTGTGTAAGTGTTTTGGATCGCCTCGGGGAAAAGGAAGATAAGCTTTGATCACACACACACACATGCACACACACATGCACACACGGGGACATATCGTGTCTTGTCTTTCATCTGTTCTGTTTGATTCCATCTGTCAATAACTAAAATTCAAGGCTACATAGACCTCAGGGTGTGTTTGTTTTTGTGTGTGTGTGAGAGAGAGAGAGTGAGAGAGCGAGAGAGAGCGAGAGATTACTGTTACCCCCCTCATGGCCTGAGGAAGCGGTCAGAAAGGCCTTGGAAGACGCAGACAAGGTGAATTCAGTTTGATTCGTCATAAATCACAATACTTTAACTCAACATGACATCAGACAGACACAATGCAGGAACTCTAGCTCTAGGAACAGCAGCTACTGCATGCAGAATACATAAAAGTATCCAGTGCATGCTAACCATTCTGAATGCTTTTCAGTTCCTGCACATCTTTAAAAAATAATAGAAATAATTAACAATAATGTTGAATAATAATTTCTACATATTTAATTTTATAATACTGAAACATACACATGGATGGATGCACATGTGCTTTTTTGGTGTTTACTACAGTAGGTAGATTTCACTGTTGCTCACTGTCATATAGGCTTATGGGTAATTTCTGTATTCTTACTTCCTGGTGAGTGTTCTAATCATTTAAAGCATACACATTTTTAATTATTTTTTTATAGTTCATTTTTTTTAATAGTGAAACGTCTACTGATCAGTAGACTGTGGGAGGATTTGGCCACAGCCCCCTAGTCTCTTAAATATTGGTAGATAAACACACACCTACACACATGCACACACATGCACAAGTGCACATAAACGAAGGAAGAAGGAGAGGAAGAAGCCAAATGCAGTTTGATTGCTCGCTGAAGCAGTGATGACAGATGAGGGTTGACGGCATGCAGAGGCGGTCTTACCATTAGGCAAAGGTAGGTGACTGCCTTAGGCCAGAGAGACGCACAAAAGACAAGAATAGAACTAATACAAACTACCTTTTCAGCAATTTAAAAGAAATTTACGTTATAAAAAACATCCCTTTTTTCATTACAAAAACATATTTCAGTCCTGGGTTACGGCCACCACCCCTTCCTTACTCAGTCAGGCTACAGTGGGCTAATACCACATAACTTCTAGCGTGATTTTGCCACTTGACTTTAAGCTCATTTTCCTTGCCACTGCATCAGTCGCTGCAAGACAAGTAAAAAAAAAAAAAATGAAGCTACCCAAGTGAGGCAGACAAACAAGAAAAGAGAGAGAGAGTAAAATAAGAAACATGGTGAGTGACAAAATGTCAGTATCATTCTTTTCCCAGTCAGGAGAGATCAGCTCCAGTGTGCAATCTTTGCCACGGTACACCAGCCCTTGCATACATACTTTACTCAGCTCCAGATTGAAGGTCATGTATAGAATGGATGGATTAAAAAATGGTGAGGGTTGGGATTCAGGCGGCCCCATGCTTGCCTTTGCATGGGGCCGCCAAATAACTAAGTCTGTCCCTGACGGCACAGACATCCATCAAAAAATTACAAGCTAAACCTCTCCTCCTTCTGAAACACATGATAAATCCAATGTCTCGTCAGACTGATGAAGCAGAAATGCATTTGTAGAGCTCCACCACTTGACAGCCAATTGATTTGACACACTTCCACTGCATTCTATCAGCATGTTGCCATTTTAAAAGTAATGTTTCCCATAATTTTGTCATAATTAGATGACAAAATATTAATTTTTAATTAATTAATAGTTTAAGTAATTAATAGTTCATTTTTATTATTTCTGCTTTGTCATCTAACAGTCTCCTTTAGTATCGAACTTCAATTTCACACAACCTCAATTAGCCCTCATCAAGTGTAATTGACACAGTGGTTTGAAAATAGAGTCACTAGCACATTACACATTATACATCCATGCATATGTAAGAGAGAGGAAAGAAGGAAATAAAGCATGCATTTTTTACTTGTGTCTGTCCCTTGTGTGTGATGTGTTTGCATTTTATTTATTTAATCTGCATTATGATGCGTGTTTAATACATAGTATACCGCAAAACAGAGTGCAATTAGCAGAGCTGGCGAGGGACGTTTCTTTGATGTTAATGAAAAGAAATGTTTGAAGAAGAAGGGGAGATGCTCACCAGTAGAGTTTGGTTGCCATGGCAGGGCTGACGCAAAGACAGGCGGATCCATACACACACACAAAGCACTTGTTGGCTATTTTAAGCTCTGCAAGACTCGGTAATTTGGGAGCTCCATTTTTTGACCATTGTCACCCTGGGCGCAGATGGAAAGAGAAAGAGGGCTCAGAGGCTGGCAGGGGTGGAGGGTGCGGTGTGGGGTGAGAGACAAGCGGGTGGGCGTAAAAAGGAACAGAGCCCAAAGTGGAGGCAAGGTCAGCGAGGCCACTTGTTAGCCAGTCCACCTTTGCCCCTCCGACACTCTTTCATCTGCTTTTACAGAGAAAGCCCTCATGTAGACAGACGTGCACTCAGACTGCCTGTTGAACTGCAGTGTAATCTCACAGGCATTTTCACAGCATGAAGGAAAGTTTCGCGTCCCTTTTGCTTCCAAAAGAAACAACCTGAATTGTCATGCTTCTGTTTCCTAACACAGATCTTCCGCTGCCTCAAAATCGTTCACAAAGACTATATTTTTATGCTTAACATGGTGTGAATCACAGTGGGGGACCTTGTGGCTGTGTGTGTGACATGAATGGACAGAGGCTTTCGTGACTCATTCAAGTATATTCTGTACTGTATTCATATATTGTTGCAACCCACACAACATTTACACTGACAGCAGAATTTCAGCAGTGGACAAATGGCACTTTGGTTTCCCTGTGAGATGGGTGGGTGGAAGAAAGATCTATTTTAGGAAGTGGAAGCTTTGGCTTTTCAGACATCAATTAGTCTGGAAATAGCAGCAGTCAGGGAGATGATTACCAGGATGAACCAGTGGGGAGGCAGACACCTGCGCCGGGGCTGCATATACTGAGCTGAGGCAACTGTCTCGCACATCTGGGTGAAGTCACACATACTTGGATGCCACATGAAAACCTGTGAACTATTTGGTCATCCTTTGTTTTGTCTTCTCCAATTATCTCAGCTATCAGATAGTCCTTGTTTTGTCTGCTTTACTAGCAACTCTAAATAGTAATAACAATAATAATAATATTTATTTAAAGAACAGAGGTACTTAACAAGATAACTAAAAATGTGACCAATAAATACAAACGGACAAACGCACAGAATAATTAAAGCAAAAATAAAAACAGAATCCAGACCAAAGCAAGCCTTTTTGTTTTAGAGTGTTTAAAGGACAATGAATTGGCTGGCCTGATCTTGACGGGCAGGTCGTTCCAGAGCCTAGGGGCTTTGATGGAGAAAGCTTGATCACCCTTAGCCTTCACCCTAGACAGTACAATGACCAAAGGAGATTTTCCCAAGGATCTCAGAACTCTTTAGGGGTTAAAAGCTCAGAGATTTAGTTATGCTCTAGTTCAAAACATGACTTAAAAGTGATCAATAAAATTCTAAAATCAATCCTAAATTGCATTGGGTAGCCCGCAAAGTGAAGCTAAAATTAGGATAATAGGTTTAGTTCCTATCTGAGCATTTTGGTCGAACTATAATCTGAATATACTCTGCTAGGTAAGACAAGTGTACAGGCAGTTACAACAGTTAAGACATGATGAAATAAAATAATGACACAAATCACAGGTGATTCCAGGTGATTAAAACACAAATATTTTGTTGTTGTTCCATTTGTTTTGTTTGAGTTATAGACAACACAGCTGCACCACTGACTTAACATGTTTGTCCAGGCTTAGATTGGAGTCAAAAATAACTCCAGGATTTCTGAGGATTTCTGGACTTCTTCTGGGCCAAGATGGTTTTGGAATTGGGCACAAATAATAACTTGGGCCCAGTAATATCTTCAGACTTGTTCATATTCAGTTGTAAGAAAAGATACATCCAGCTCTGAATATCGAGAAAACAGTCAACAACTGCTTCATATCACTTGGATTCATACTGTAGGTAGGTGTAGAGCTTCGGCATAACAGTGGGAACTAATATTATGTTTACGAATAGTATGACGCAAGCGTAGCATATGGCGTAAAGGACTGGGCCCAGAATAGAACAACAATGATGACCTGAACTCCCCAATAGCAACATAGAAAGTTCTATCCAACAGATTAAAGGAAAACCAGTCTAGAGCAGTACCAAAGATGCCAACCCAATATTTGAAATGGTGAAGTAGGAGAGCATGATCAACAGTGTCACAAGCTGCACTTACGGCTAGGAAAACTAAAACAGAGATACATTTTCCAGCATCAGTAGTTAAAAGCAATTCATTCATCATTTTAAGATGAGCAGTGAATGAACGTTACAATTATCCCAGAGTGTTTAATTCATTTCATTCAATTCATTTATATTTTTGTTGAGTTCATGCATTTACTCACAAATTGGACTAGTTTTTTGTGGTCCCGTGCTTTTCCAAGTATAGATATCCAGATTACAGTCAAAGGGTCCATAGCTGTATTGGCTATTTCCCAGCCCTAATCAACTATATTTGGGCCTATCAGGACTTTTCAATTTGATTTTTTGTAGTGGTTAAAAGCTCTCCCTGCCCTGGTTTTTATCACTAATCCCTGTGCTTCGGGAGAGATTAGCGACTAATCACAAAGTATTACAGTAGACAGCCTGTCTTGATTCTCAGAGTCGATGGGTGCAGGTTTAATTTCAAGTTTGGTGTGGACACACTGCTACTCTTGTTACTACTACTCCCATCCACCACCCTGACCCCATTGCTCCCACACCCAACACAAATGTTGCTACAAAAGTGATTTCTATGGAGAGATACAAGAGAAAACATGTATTAACTTGCAACTGTGCTGTGTATACCTGCACTTGCAGCTGACCTGTTGCAAACGTATCAGCCATTACAATTTACATTCTCTCTTATCTAAAGTTAAGATATATTTATTCATTTGAATTAGAAATTGGCATAAATAATAAGGTAGAGCAGTTCAATCCCACCACACTGTTCAGGGGAGACTCCTCATTACTCCCCAAACCTATACATGCAGACTGTGAGGATATTCCCTCCCCAGTTCCATCTAAGTTTTTCAAAACACTGCATGGAATAACAAGGCTGCTGTTTGTGCCAATGGCAATTTTGACCTTGCTGTGGATCAAACTTCAAATCATCATTAGAGCGCAAATGGCTGCCCTTCAAAAAGAGTGAGAGAGGGAAGGAGAGAGAAAAAGAAGAGAAAGTTTAGAGGGAGTTCAAAGGCAAGAGGAAATATGAACCATCTGTGCAAGCCCCACTTTCTTGGTCGTAAAAAGCATTTTTGTATATTTTTATTCCTAATAACTAGGCACCGTGCCTTGTGGCAATTTTCAGACATGGTCTTCAGCCTCTACTGGAAAACAAACAGTGAAGCAATTAGACAATGGCAAAACATACAACTTAGAACAGTTACACCACAGTGAAATGCATCTGTTTCACTGGGGTCAGACTTGGTTTTACCGTTGCTAGACTGTGTCCTGGCTGTAAAAATCTGCTCTCAGTTATGCACAATCTCTGTGCTAAAAGGCAGTGGCTTGAAAGCAAATGTTAGTGTTGTATTATAAGAAGAGAGTTGCACTTCATACAAATGGCAGAGATTCTTTTCACAGTTTCCCCTATATCTCAGGGAGTTCTTACTGTGATAAAACTGTTCTGTGTGTTTTTTTTTCTCTCCGTCAGAAACTGAACGTGTTTCCATGGCAACCACACTGCCGTTAGCCAGCTGTCCAAAGTGAGATAACGTGGCAAGCAGAGTTGAGAGGGAGTTCTATAAATTCCCATTGTGATCCCGTAGATTATGGGCCGCTGTTGTGTTGGTACTGGTGGTGCTGTGTGTTTACCTGGCACGCATCGCCTGGGTCCCATTCAAGATGGCTAGCTCATCACTGGCGTCTTGTTATCAGATTTTCTGTGTGGTCCTTATCAGAAAAAAAACACAAGACCAGACAGATAGAGAGAAATATTAAGAAGACATTTGGACTAAATCAGGTCAGATTTATTAATTGTGTATTTTACAGAACAGCTTTGTCAAAAATGCAAATAAGTTAAAGTTGTATATTTTCCCTCAGTCTTGTGTGTACTCACAGAAGGAATTTCAAATTTGATCCATTACACCACTTATAATTCATCAGTAGTCCTTAGCATAATTGTTCCCATGAGTTTCCCATATATTTAACAGCCTCCCAGACAAAGTACGATTGCACTGTGCCAGTGCATGCCCTATGGCATGAATGTATCAGATAGGCCACCATCTGGCAGCATGTGCAATATTTGTCCTGCTGTGTTTTGCAAGTGCTCCCGCCGAAATGGCATTTGTAATGTAGAAACAGCTTGTCTGAGACATACAGGCCTTATTTACATGCTTGTCCCTAAAGGCAGAAGCCAGTTGGCAAGCAGCTCTGTCTAAATTCTGTCATTTTGTATGAAGGAATGAAGGTAACACAAGACACACTGTTGTATACAAACTATACAAATGCACTGCAGGCATGCACACACACAGATATGCACACACATACAAACACAGACATACACACACACTGAAAGAGCTTATAAATGGTACCTACTGCCAAGGTTAGTATTATGAGGTATACCATATAATTTAGCAAAAAAGACCAATAAGA
Organism: Centroberyx affinis; assembly: GCF_046629955.1. Lineage (NCBI taxonomy): Eukaryota > Metazoa > Chordata > Actinopteri > Beryciformes > Berycidae > Centroberyx > Centroberyx affinis. The sequence goes on from NW_027280806.1 coordinate 502,318, forward strand.
CTGAAAAATGTGCATCCCTCCCCTCTAACCCTCTCAATGTCTAATAAGTTACCATGACAACCAGCAAGTGGAGTGGATTGCCCTCGTTGAGCTTGAGCTCCTTTTTGTTGAAAAGGTTTCCCCGTTTCTCCTGTGGTCTGCCATAATCACCTCCCAATAATGCTTCGTAATCTTTGTGGAAATGAATATATTTCCCATGACAATGTATTATAAGCCATGGAATAAAGACATTTGAAAGCTATTGTGTGGAGATCAATTTACAAGCCAACCACACTGACTCAGCATTCACTCTTACTATTTTTGAAATATGCCAGCTGCAGCAGCATCAGAAAGGCTAGTCATTTTTGTGACGAAATTGCATTTTTTAATCACAATGTCAGTATATTTAATATCAGAGTAAGTATGTGTATCCTTGCCTCTTCCATGTAAACACTGCAACAATCCATTATTTTTGCAATTTCATACCCTGTGAACAGTTTCTTATTGGAATTGTTCCTAATATCTGTAAACACTGAGGACCCACCCATGCAACAACTCCTAGCATGTCCCTTATCCACACTCCACCACCTGCTGAAGAGCGTGAGAAACTGAGCCCCGTTTCACCGCTGTAATCCCCTTTTAATATGCACTTCATAATAATAATGAGCTGCTTGACTTCTGATACCACAATGGCTTGAATCAGATTCAAAACCACTTCTTGGTTTGTAGTGCTCTTTCTCTGCCTGAACGACTGCAAAACTTTATTCTGGTACTTTGTATATGACATTATACCCCCCTTCTCTCTCTCTCTTTCTAACGTCTGCCAAGGAGACACACATCTCATATGGCGAATCAGCTAGTCATCTCCTGACACTTTGATCTGAGTAGGCTCCTACTGACTACTGAGGGGGCACACAGCATCATTTACCACATGCATGCTCTACAGCAAAGAAAGAACAGAGTGAGACAGAATATCTTCCAGTTTGTTTCCGCATCACTTGTGATACAAACTGTAGAGATATTGCTTGAAGCTTTGATAGCATTTAACGTTCTTTGAAATTTTGGAGAGAATATGGAGACACCGGATCATTTAAACTTTACTGATTCTGCGAAATGAAGGACATTTGAAAGCCAAACAGAAAAGTTAAAACTGAGTTCACAGACCCACACAGCTACATAGGGGACTTAAATATCAGTGACAAGGCATGTCATTGCATCATAAAATTGTATTTGAATGCATCATTCCACTGATTTTCCCCATTAAATCGCTCCTATTAATCTCATACTATGACAACCAGAACAAAGAGTGTGTTCCATGTTAGACACTGAATCGTTCTTTTTTTCCCAGCTACATGAGGTTCAAAGACCCAGGTTTGTTCGTGCAGATGTAACATATTCAAGGATAACTCAAAAGGATGAGCGATGTTTTTATTCGCTCTCACTCTCAAAGGATCCCAAGGCCTGGATAGGAGCAACCGCGTCCCATGTGGTATCCTTCGCTTAATTATGAACCTCTGATTAAAATTCCCTTCATCTCATATGGCCTGCATCATAATACTGAAGCACACAGGTACACACAAGCACACACACACACACACACACACACATGCACACTCAACAGCTGACATTTCAATATCGATTCCTAGCTTCAGCAAGGAAATGAAGGATTGTGGCCACAAGACAGCAGGGAAATTTATCAAGGTGAGCTCGTGACAAATGAGAGTGACAAATATTGTGACATAAATGTCAATGGTCATGTGTGACATTGGGGGCACTGTGCGCTTCTCTAACTAGAAGAGTAAGCCATGTTATTATCTCCTCTTCCAGCTCAAAGGAGGGACCAGCAGGGCATCAGCCAGCTAAATGCCACATCTGCCCTGCCAAAGCACGCCGACGGAGCGCGCTGACAACCCCACAGTGCCAGAGACTGGCACTGCTTTGCCAGTCCATTATAAACTACCCGTCTCAAGACTGGCGGACAATAGCTACTGTCATATTGTCACCCCAGTGACTCGACTCCAGCAGACAATGGGCACATCACTGCTGCTTGGATGTGAGTGTGTGTCTAAGTGTGTGCGTGTTTGGAAAGATAAGGAAGTGTTACCTGGACCTTTTCTCAGCCAACCGAGAGCCTTCTTCGCTCTACTCCCCACTGGGCTTTTCTCCTCCACAGCCATCTCTTTGGTGTTCAATGCCAGAAATACCCCATTGTTCGGGGAGAATCATGTGTTCAGGATGGCCTGTCATTTTCACTTCATTAGTCATTGGAAGGCAAAGAGTGTTATTATAACCTGCATGGAAGCGCAACAGAATCTAGCTGCCACCTTGAATGAATGACAGATATCAAGCTGTTTGTGTTAAGATCTGCGCCTACATGATGCTGCAGATTCTAAACAGGTCTATCATTCCTATCACTTTGTGGAAGATGTATGAAGGTTTGCTGCGGATGTTGAAACTATAAAAAGTATTTTTTGCATGTTAACTGTATTTTTCATACATATTTGTATCTTTATATCTGGCATCATTCACCACATCTACTTTTTTCTGAATTACAGGGAGAAGACTTGAAAGCCATGGGGGGAAACGAGGAGAAAAAATGTGACAGTTATTGAGGGATTATGCGTCATCATTGACATTTGCAGAACATTTTTATCGAGCTGTATTCATTATCTGGTGAATTACTCCCTTTTTAGCACCTAATCAGCCCGCTGCGGATTAGCTTCAGCTCATGTAAAATTTATTTCATGCTTCAGCTTCCATGGAAGCGGGGTATGAAAAACCACTCCGACCGGTGAATGTGTCACAGAAGTATGTAAATAAACGGCGCCTGGGATAGCTGGAATGGTATGCAGAGACATTATTAAGCATAACAAACACTCATTCAGAAATACTATAGCCACCAAGTGCTCTAAATGCACTTCCAAAATGTTGAAAAAAAATACAAAAATAAAAAAAAACACAAGAAACAAAATTGTCATTGGATGATGTCAAGGCATTGCTATCCTTAGCCCTATTTGGTATTCTTCCTCTGTTTTATGTTACACAGACAAGTTGCACTGTGACTGACCTTTCACTGGTGAGAGAATTGAGTTATCCAGCAAGCCTATTTATATGGAGGACAGCACACTATTAATATGTTAATACCTGCCAATGCTTCCCTGCTTCTCATTAAAGAAAGGAATGGCCTGACCTTTGGCGACAACCTGCCAACAAAGTCAAGCCAACCTAATTTAAGAAAGTTGTTTAATTTCAATTGCCCTTCGCACCAGGAGAACGTCAAATGCACTGGGTAATACACTGACAAGATGTCAAGTTGTGATCTGCAACACAACTGTCTGGGTGTAAGCAACACTTCCGTCATGATATAGGGCCAGACTGGTATGCCAGAAATGAAACTATAATATCTGTAATCCACAGTTGCCTTGCTTGATGAGAACTGATTTGGTGTTATGCTGTTGAATTAATTAGATTTCAATGCACAGGATGCAGCATAATTACCCAGCATGCATGGCAATTCAAAAGGAAGTAACAGGTCATCTATGACCAAAGACACAACTAACACCATCCAAAGCACGTTCAGTTCCAGTTGACTCCTGCTTCTGAATACAGGGTATGTCCAGCAAGGTCTTCTCCTAGGTTCCCACGCCCAAAAATCCAGAATTGTGAATTTTATTTCTATTGTATCGAACTTGGCAGGCAGGTTCTGTGTTAGAGGTATATTTATAGTGCAATCTTGGAACCCATCGTCTATCGGTTTGACGACGATTAGACTCTGGGGGCGACGGCCAATATTTCGGGGTTCCCGTGTAGCCAGCGGACATCCGGGCCAAGACTTCCTCTTCCGTGCACTGGTCATTGTTTACAGTCTGTTTACAGTTTTTTAGGTCCAGACGACATTTCGGCTAATCTCTATAAACAGATATCTACATATGAGACGTCGTCTCTCAACTCCAACTCCATTCTCGCGTCTCAAGTTGCTAATCGGACTGTAAACAATGACCGGTGCATGGAAGAGGAAGTCTTGGCCCGGATGTCCGCTGGCTACACCAGAAACCCCGAAATATTGACCGTCGCCCCAAGAGTCTAATCGTCGTCAGACCGATAGACGATGGGTTCCGAGATTGCATCCTACAATAAAATGAGGAAAACTCTGTCTGTCTGTCTGCATCCATTTTGTTCCTCAATGGGTTGGCCAATCAATCTGAAACTGCACATGGGCATTGAGCATTGGCGTAGGCACGGACTGACGAAGCAGATTTTTCCATTTTCCCAAATTTACGCTGTTTATGCACATTTTTGGCAAGTCTGTGCGGAGTTGTGGCGTGCGCATCCCCGGGTATGGACTAGTATTGTGTAAAACGGGATTTCCCTTGCCTCTTTGATTATAAAGGAGTTGGATGTGCTCTTAACATTGTGAAAGTATCAAAACGCACAGTAGCCAACTAAATCCACACAATCCATATTAGCAAACAGAGCCTCTAAACGAGCCGTTTGGACTGCAACTTTGTGGCGTCACAAACATACGCTCATTATCGTTTTTATCTCACGTTTCACTCTTGAAACAGTTAGCCAATCAGAACAGAGGGGCATTAATATTAATGAGCCTTAAAGACACAGCAACAGAAACAGCCTGTTCTTGGCAAGACTCAGAGAGATGCTTGAAAAGGAAAAATGGATTGAGAGTGTTTTTGGTACATGACACCACACAAACAGCTTTGAATGGACCTCAAGACATAAAATAAAACACTGGAAAGTGTAGAATATGGGACCTTTAAATGAGATAAGATAAGATAACATAAGATAACATAAGATAGCACTTTATAACTAACTTCATCCACTATCAAGCCAGCAAGAATAAAAGTAATAGGAGTTCTGGTCAGTTTTCAAAATAAAACCATTACTGATGAGCTCACCATTTTTTAAGTAATACCACAGTGAAAATAAAGAATATATCTCTGCATAAATCTGTAGTAAATTAACATATTTTTTGTTATTATTTTTGTGCACCCCAATATTTTTGTTTTCAAAACTGACAAATTTTAGGCTTTATTTTGAAGGCAAAATCACCTATCCTCCGGTCTTATCCTGGTTATCTCTGGCTGCTTGACACAGCTGCTGCCTGTGTTCCTGGAGGCTCTATGAGGCCAATTGTTGACTAATTACTACAAAAATGTGATAAATTACGTTTGTTGGGTAAAAACTTGTTTCAGACTAGTTTGATGTAGTCGACAGTTGCAAATGTGCAGTTACATGTCAACGCATAATTCTAGTCCAGAACAGCGAGGTGTTCTCACTGTCACTGTTCTAGTGAACAAAGGGCTCTGCTCTATGGATAAGTAGGGCAGCATCATAATTTATCCTGACCGGTGTAATGGTGTTACTGCAAATTACATTACTACCACTGATATTAAAAATGTAACAAGATTTATTCTACCCAGCTGATGTTGAATGAATGAATGAATTTATTTATAATGTATATTCTAATGAATGGTGTCTTTGTTGATCAGTCTATTGTTACAATTATGAAACTGACAATATTACATTTTATAGTATAATTTGATCAAATCTGAATAATTGAATTATAAACACAATATTTAAATAAACCTTTAAACTAACTACATCTTTGTGACAACCTATCAGAAGACAAAAGTTTCATTGTGGCAATATAATGTAGTTAGCCTGGAAGCTCAAGCTATATAACATTGCCTTTAGTCTGACACACTGAACATTGGAGTGCACACATACAAACAGGGACCAATATAGTTCTCATCTTAACAGCTGGATCAAAGAGAAGCCACCAGGGAGCAAATCCTTTAAAGAGGACATTCTACTGCTGTCTCTAGACCTTTTGAGAATATCGTTATCAAGGCCAGAGACATTATCATGTGGGATATACTTGAGATATAGAGGACAATTTAGCAAATAATGATAGTGCTCTTGGGAGACCAAGTTGACTCCATTGATCCACAGGCAAGACTTAATTACCTTTGATTTTTTTTTCGTCCAGAGTTTCTCCACATACCTGATGGCCATCAGTCATCTCCGGTGACTATGGCAGAACGCTGTGACAGTGACTCATGGACTACGGTGATTAATATCCAGGCCTCATTGATCCTCGGGGACTTGAAAGGCGTACTGGGGAAGTCTATAGATATGCTAGATATTATACATATCATATCTGCTGGGACAATGCTATTCTTGGAGTAATTGTATTGGAACCAAAGGATATCATTTGATATTGGTGAAAGTCTCTGTAGACCTAGGCATGTGGACAGCCATTATATATGATTTATAAAGATGTGTATATGATTTATGTAATCTTGAAATGACCCTTTATCTAAATAAAGAAATTTAAACATAAAAACTGACTTGGCATAATGACAGCAGGATTCCATTCCCATCTGTCCAGTGCTACTCAAGTCATCATCCCCTGACTGAAATCTTGGCACTATGGTTAGACAGATGAATGAAGTGGATGAAAGTTGAATGGCTGAATTATGGAGTCTCAAATTCTAGTTTCAGCTTCATGATTTAGATGTCAAAAGCACAGAAGGCCAGCCTCCCTGCAAAGAGTCAATCTCTGGTAATGATTTGACTGACTCAAAGGTCAAACTCCACACACTGGCTATTCATAAGGTACGAGTCGTGCTCAGGGAGCTGAACAGTGTTGGCCAAAGTGAGGTGGCTGCAGTAATGAAGATTGTAGAAAATTCCATTGAGTGTTATTATCACTTGATATAGGCCAAGCAGTATGGACTGGAAACTTTAAATGATGTCATCCACAAAGTATGTTGCATCCCAATTCACCTCTCTCTTTATTTTCTGTTCCTGAGACTCTTAAGTGAACTTCCTATGAAGCAGCAGATCCTAAATGTACTCTCATTTCTGGGAACACACAAATGTTATTGAAACACCAGTTTATGAGTGGATAACTTCCACATTCATTACAGTGTCTGCATAATATTGGACTGAGGCGCCTCTCACACCAGCCATGGCATGAAAAGAATGGTAGTTCAGGCTGCTGAGAGTTCTCTGTTTGTCTCATAGCACATAGTTACTGACACTTGTGTTTAGACAGAGCAATAAACAGAGAGAAGACTGAGGTGCCAAACTAATAGATGGACTCAGAGGTTTGATAAGGTGGCTGGCAAATGGGACTCCATCTCTCCTCATTTTAATGACCTCTCTTGTGTGTTTTAGCAGATATGGAGTTTGAACACTGTTCCGACAACTCAGATTTCCAGTCATTACACCATACTTGTTAATGTGCACACTGGTGTCAAATCGCCGTTTAGACCAAACATATCCAGGGGAGAAACAAATCTTCAAACTTTTTCCTCACTGATTTAAAGTTACAATGTTAGCTAATTTTCCATGCCATATTATAGGCTACTCCTAACTTAAATATAATTGCTGAAACAATTTATTTTTATTTTCTTGTATTTTTATATCGCAATCCATTACCCACTGAGAGTGTCCTGGAATTTCAATGGGTGGGGAGTTTTAGTTCCAAACCGGAGTATGGGCCAGAAAGTGAGGTTTAAAAGCCAGAAATCTCAGCACCTGACAAGTTGAGTCACCGATATTGATCAACAACCCTATCAAACCCCTGCAGATATATTATGGTCATTTTGGCTGTAAAAATCGTACCTGTTGTCCCTTTAAACTTACTAAATACTGGACAATATTTTGCAAAAGAATGACAAGCAGCCAGTTTGACTAATGTACCACAGTACGATTTTGCATGCCTGGGTTTGACTGGCCTGCTAGCAGCCCAACAGGGACAATTCTGACACTCAGATTCAATACGCTTTGCTGGGATCCCTGGCTGACAAAACAATTAGCACAGCTGTGACACAGCAATGTGCAACATTTCCCCCGCCAGACGCTCGTCTTGACTTGACACTGATGGAGCATGGAAAGATACGCTGCCACTTCACAGGTTTAGCCCTGTCGTTCACACACCAGACTCATTAGCTAGCTGACACTTGGTGTGTTTGCACTGAAGAGCAGTACTTAAGGAGCGTATCTGAACGGTTCAATTAATACATGAGCTGTGGCATCAGGACAGCACTGAGTGGGATCTCAGCCCAAAATGAGAATGCTGAATCATGAGAACACACAAGTGCCTGAATCCTGAGATGGAAGAAACAAGAGCCCCTTGCCTACATGTCTTTCCACTTTTTTAAAGTAATGCTACCATTCACACAACACTTGAAATACCATAAAATTCCACTGTTGTCATTTGCCGGAAATTACGTTTAACCAGCGGAGTCACTGCAGTTTGAAAACTTGGAGGGTGATGACGGGCTAATGTCTTCGTCTGCGCAGACTCTATAGTGGTTTGTATTTCCCTCCTACAGTTCGACAACAGAGTGTCCTAACGTTGTGCGTGCCTGTCCCGTTAATGTTATGGCATTGTTCACACGTACGGTCGATACAGAACTTTACCAGTAATGTTACATTTTGAGCAGTGAAATTGGTGGAACTGATTTGCTAGCATTTCTACACCTGCTCCTATTTACACAGGAGCCCTGTGTCATACACCAAAGTTTTCTCAAAGTGTTTAAGCAGCTTTCTGAAAATACCAAAGATTTATAAAGCCCTGAGATAATCTTGAAAAGTTGTAATTTCTTTTAACTGTGATCGTGGAGAATCCCAAATCATCTTAATATGAAATCAACATCCAGAGGAAAGAAAAAATGGGTAAATAGCTATGCTTGGCTGAAACCAACCAATGTTCCTTCCAAGTGGTCTAATTCCATTGATTGTCTTAATTGCAGATACAAATGCTTCCCCAACATAACAATCTATTTTTGTCTACATGATCATTCAGTGGTCTGTCTCTGCCCTCAGCGTATTTCAGAATTCCTCTGGCTGCTGTGGAGAGCAACTAGGTTTGCCTTTTTATTATCACAATTATGGCAAGGCTTGATCAAAATATACAGACTTGTTGTTGAGACTCAGTAAAGCAATTACTACTCCGGTCTATAGATTCTCATCTTCTGTTGTGCGTACCAGCACCAGTCCAACAAAATACCATACATTTAGATATTGTACTCAATAGTTATAATTATAATAATCCACAAACATAAAAACAGTAAATTCAAATATTGTAGTGCAAATGCTCACTCATTTGAAACCATAATTTATGTTTCCTAAAAGCCACTTTGTAAGGACTAATTGTTAAGTTACTCATTTCCATTTTAAAATGACTCACAAAAATTAATAATGCTTCAGGGAGCAAGGCTTTGGCCTTAAGGGATCCTGACACTTTAACTCTACCCATCAATCAATGACTGTGCCTCTTAAAACTGGTCCAAACATTCCCTGTTTTAATTAAAATGCAGTTTTGTCAGTGACTGATGTCACCCAGAACACAGAAGCCATTAACTCGCTCTCAGAGCACTAGTGGTGTTGTCCAAGGGATGTTCTTAGAAAGCTCTGGCTGTTCAGTTGATTTCCCAAATGGCTGTAACAGCAGACTTAGAGCGAATCTCCCAGGTGACAGAGGCTGCCATTTTAAATGGTATTTGTTGTTCTCCTCAAGACCCCATTAAGATTGTCAGCTCAAGAGCCTCTGTTGAAATCGCAAAGGGAGAGGGCGATTTAGAAAGAAAGAGACCAAAGGACTGTTTTATCCATAACAGCTTCGGAATTGACCCTGACCACTGTCCTGTGGAGAGGATTTATTTCCTTAGAATTCAAACACGATTTACAGAAAAGAACAAATGTGGGCATGGTGGGCACACCCTTGTTTATAGGTTATTTTAAACCTTCATAAATCAGGTAGTCATCATTATCGATCATATATTATGTCAGTCTTCAAAGCTGCTTAATTTTCTGTCATCTAACATATAGAATCCTGCTTGATTTTTGTGTCTTTTACTTAAAAATAAAATTGTGCAAATATGGACAGGGTTGAAAGATGGTCTTTGAAGGGTGCTCTGATTACATTGAGAAATCGTTGTAGTACAAGTGACACAAAACAGCATCTCATTGGGTAAAGTCCAATACCTTGTGTGTGTCAGCTGCCACTCCACAATCTGATAGCACTGTTCTTTCTGGCCTGTCACAGAGTGGATTAGTGAGTCAAAAGCCTTTGATCAACAAACAGGCTTAAAAGGGACAAGACACTCCACTTTCCTGGAGGTAATTATCTTGAGTGTGTTACCAGGAAAATGACAAAGCCAGTGCCAAAGCAGTCAGCTCTCTGCTACATGCTATCATTTGCTTTCAGATAACATACCGTTACAAGGTCATACAAGTAAGCCACTGTTTTGCACTTGATTGTAAATTGAGACCTTGAAATTACAATGTTCCAGTTGACATTTTGGTCAAAAATAAGTTATTTTTATGATGTGAATGAAATTAGGCTTTAGTGGGTAAATAGAAAATCTTACAAATGTTTTATTATTACTTTTTGCTTTGGGATGTCAAATCTCAACATGTAAGTGTAATGACTTGAATCTACACTATGAAACCAAACTCAACTTGATCTTTGTTTTTACCTCCGCTAAGGAGGTTATGTTTTCGGTGCCGTTTGTTTGTTTGTCTGTTTGTTTGTCTGTTAGAAGGATTACGGAAAAACTACTGGCCCGATTTTCATGAAACTTCATGGAAGGGTGTAGCATGGGCCAAGGAAGAACCCATTCAATTTTGGAGTGGATCCGGATCCGACTCAAGAACAAGCAATAATAGCAAGAACATTGGCGGAGGTCTGCGCTCTCCGAGTGCCCTTCTAGTTTCCAAATGTCCAAATGTCTCTGAGGGGATTTCAGTCCTATCTCAATCAAACCACTAGCAAAAGCTCTCAAGTTTGGAAATGCAGTGATCTTCTCAGAGTCATTACACTTATTAGACCTGAGCAGAATTATGGTCATTAAATTCCATTAACAGTTGAGAGAACATCTGTTACCACAGAGCACTAGGACACTCTGTTCCTATTAAGCTACTTTGAGAGTTTTTACAAAATAAAAATAGATGCTTCTGTAAGCTCCGACTATTGCTGATAGGTTTGGAAGCCTCTTCTGATTTCATCCTTGGGAGAGAATGGCCAGAGGGAAAATTCACAGTCCCTTCACAGAGTGAACCTTAGTGATCCTGCTTTAAGCTATTATCTTAGGCTTGTCTAAGTGCATTTATTTTACTTTTATAAGAGTGGTGCTGTCTGTAAAGTGAGAAGAGACATTTGTTATAACAATACAGAAACAATCATTTCAGCCAACACATCAACAATGAACAGAATCATCCATTTTATTTTTCAAAAAGGACTCCCGGGTCTGAAGTGAAGGAAGGTTAAACCTAGCTCAGAAAAGCTGCGCAGAGCTAGCTAGTGTCTTCTTGATGTGCAGTGTTAACCATGGACATTTCCTCCAGCTCTAGAGCCTGCTGAGAGATGAAAGGATCGGACTTGACCTTAAGCCGTCTGCATACATGACATCATTACTGCAGACAGAGGAGAGTCCTGCCCACAGGCGTGTACGTGAACGTGTGTGTGTGTGTGTGTGTGTGTGTGTGTGAATACTCCTGTACTAAAAATCTTTGTGAGAGAACCAATTTTAATTTTAAACCGTCAGAGTGAGGACATTTATGTTACGTGAGGTCATTTTGGCCGGTCCTCACTTCTTCAAAGGGCTATTTTAGTGTTAGGACTTGGGTTTAGGGTTAAGGTTAGAATTAGGATTAGGTTAAGATTTGGGTAAGGGTTAAGGTTAGGCATGTAGTGGTGAGGGTTAAGTTTAGGGTTAGGGGATAGGGAATGAATGTAGTTAATGGATGGTCCTCATGAGGATATACTTTAAGTACAAGGGTGTGTGTTTGTGTGTATGTGCATGTGTAGCAAAGAACCTCCTTGTCAAAGAGAGAACACACAATTTCCAACACCTATCACAAAATCACTCAGAGCAAAAAGAAGCTTCTGAGCTACCACTTCTGCTTTGATTGGATAAAAAAAAAAAAAAAAAATTAAAACAACAAATGTTGCCCCCAGAACACATTCCAATAACTAAACCTCATCAGATGAGGGACATGTGCTATACCTTAGTTACTGAAAAAAACATTTTAATCAGATATAAAACTGCAATTAAATTTAACTCTCAGCTGGAATTACTACACTTCTTTAAAACCAGAATCAGAAGCCTTGAATCAGATCTCAGATCCATGCTTGTGGTCTCCCTGGAATAAAGAAATACAAGAACAGCATGTTGAATGATTTCTCTTAAAACAGCTTCCATGAAAATCTTCCAATTGTTTTTCAAATGTGATGTCTATGACATTTACAACCACTAAAAGGCTTGCTCCCAGAATATTTACAGCAAAATGTCAAATGCTGTTATTTTACCATCTCGCTGGAGGTGAAATCAGCGGGGTCGCCAAGGCTCTCATTCCAATCACAAGGCAGTGAACAATAGAATCCAATAAAAAGATTTTTGTGGGCCAACAAAATAAAGTAGCAGCCACAGGTGTTCTCATTTCAAAATCAATACCTGAGTAGAAAATGAGGCGCGGGTGAGAAATTGATGTGGAAAACAGTGCGTCTCCCTTTTCATCCCAGAATATCTTTGGTTTGCTTTTCATGCTTCTCCGAAAGGACTGTCCTTTGAAGTAATCAGTTTGCAAGTATATCCCAATTATGGATCCTGCCCTGTTTTGATTGGCTTGAGGTGCTGGGTAAATTCAGGAGGAGATGATGAGCAAAAATGAAATGAACGGCAGTAGAGAGGAGACGCCAACAGGCAAAGGCATGTTTTGACATATCAGTGAGCCAGGCAGCAAGACCAAAAGAGCCAGCAGGACAGCTGCAGCCTCTAAGGCCTGTCTCCTGTGACTGAGAGGAATGTGTTCACAGTTGCCACACACTTGTCACAGTTGAGACAGTGGCCCCCGCCATCCACTGACTTTGCGCAGGAGTTATGCCACCAGCTGTATTGTGATGAGTTTGATTGGCTACAAGATAGGAGTCAATGTGTGCATTTTTCTATTCAAACACAAATATGGAGATACAGTATTGTATGCACCTTACTAAGTTAATTCATGGTGAAAATGTTTGTGTATGCAGAGGATTGTGTGTGTTCATAAACGACTGGGCTTCCAGCTACTTTCCTAAGTGATAACAGGACACCCAGCTGAGCCTGAGTAAACTACACCCAGAGTTAAAATTGCAATACCAATTTTTTTGTGCAATAATTCAACTGCAATAATTCAACTGTGCAATACTTATTAATTATTTAATTATTTACACTGGTGTATGTATATATTGGAGTATGATGCATATTGTACAGAATTCTTATTTCTCTTATTCTATATTATTATTATTATTTTTATTCTCACTGTTATATATTGTAGTATAATGCACATATTTTACATATTTCTTACTTTCGTATTTCTATTTTTCTTATAATTTCTTATAATTTCTCTACGCTTGTATATATTCACTTCTACAATGTGAGCAGCTGCAATGTAACCCAATTTCCCCTCGGGGATCAATAAAGTATTTCTGATTCTGATTCTGATTCTGAAAACGCTGCACACGTTGGATGTTAACAAAGATGAATAATTGATATGTAGCTCGGATCCTGACATTTGAGAGCTGGGTCTAGGCAACCAGTCTAAATGGGTCTGAAAGGATATCCCTATTCCCCATCTTATCATAACCTCCTCAAATATACCCTCTGGAAAAATACGTATATTCCCTTGCCTCCCAAGATGGTGGATAGTGGATGATATGGGTAACCATAACTGCCGTCACACTGCTAGCAACAATGGAATGTTCCTTTTTAGTGGCTGATTTGAGCTAGCTGATTGCTAGCTGTAGTGTCAGGGGTGTTGCAGTAATAGGTGGGAAATATTGCAAACCTAGTATATGACTGGCTGCTGATGGGCAATGTCACCCAATAATTGAGCTGCAGACAACTTTTCCATGCAGACAAATGCAAAATTGAGTCCACTGGGTGATGTAGAAAGTAAGTGGACTTAGGTTGACTGGTTTCTTGAACTGCTTGCTGTGTGAATATAGAGTAAAGGACAGAGCAATTGAAATGACACTTTGGTCAAGCAGCACTTATCTATGGAGAGCATAAATGGGCTAGTTTTTTAATTCACTCTCAGATCAATACCAAGAAAACCTGGACAACAGCCTACATTGCCAAACAATGGGTAGTAAATACAAGAATGTGTATATTGAGGGAGACAGGCAACTCAAATTTTGCCCAACAAAATAGAGCAGTCATTCACTTCTCACTTAGCAAGTTGTGACAGCTGTTGTATTCATTGTGGTAACGAGCTGTTACTACGTCGGCTGTGCGCTTCCCACTGAATCCTGATGCAGGCTGTCAATTTCTCCATCTGAGGATTCCCTCAGCCAAAACGGTTCTGATACATATTTATATTTCACATTCGGTGGCAATACTGACTTTTCATCTGGCTATGCATGAGATCTTCCAAGTGTGTACATTAGCATCCTCCTCACTGTATTTACTTAGGTTCTGACACATATGGGGATGTGACATTCTGCATGCTCTTGTCTCTCCATCACATACCGTATAAATTATTCACAAGTGATCATATTCCAGTAGTATAATTATCACTGTCCAACACCAACACCTCAGAGCAGTTTCTTAGCAACTGCAGTTATCGGCGCATTTTCTCCTTCCACAACAGCAATATTTTCCTCTAGCCGAAACCAGACACATTGCTTGTGGAATTTATGAAGACACAGCACAGGGACTGTCCCCGATACAAACAAACACCACACCTCACAATTCAAAGCTATTTTATTATTTTAACTGTAGGCTCATATCACAACACAAGCTAAGATCACCACAAACATTTCTGCTCTTTCTCTCAGGTTACATCAAGCAACAGTGAGCCCAGACTAGGAAACCTTGGCTCCAGATACAGGGGTTGTAGACAGCAAAAAGTGAGACAACAGCTCAATGCTGGCTGGTTGAGTAGATCAAAAACCTCTGGACTGCCTTCTTCCATTATTCATCCTCCCTACAGAGCCGACTTGGGCTATGCATGTCAGCATGGATGGCAGACAATCCCCCCCCCTCCCTGCCTACTCCAGGCAGCAGGCTGAGCGAGTCAGCCTTGGTCTTAGTCAATGATCTGGTGGCTCAGATGGCTTTGTGGATGGCAGCCAGAGCAGACAGGAGGGAAGTTTAGAGGGGAATGGAGGAGGGAAATTGTTGAGGCTTTGATTTGGGAGATTTCAGGTCAGTGAATTGCCACTGTGAGAAGTTGCTCCTATGGTTCCTCCAAGGTGATCACACATCACAACATGCTTGGGCGAACATTTTAGTTGCCCCGTAGGGAGCCGCCAAGATGAGTTCTATGTTGCTCTCAGTCAGGAAGCTGTTATCTCTTAACATGGAGGCCATTTGTTGCACCTAATAGGGTTGGTCCGATCCATCGTCGATGGCTTAGAGTCATCGACCACTGAGCCCTCTACATCGCACCATCATGATTAAAGCACCCCCTTTGTCATCTTTGTCACATTTGGGACCAGCTTGATTGAAATACTGATTGTGTAGAAGCAAAACTCTTCATTGTGCTCCCTCTCTATCACTGTCTATCTCTAACTACATGTCCAGCTGCTACTTGGAGGAAGTTTTTCAAATAAGAGCTGACTGTTCAATCAACACAACAGCCAATCTCCTGATCGGCTTCTCTTTCGCACAGGATATTAAAGTTGGCATCTGCACAGTCTTCTGTTTTCCCTCTCTTTGTGTTTGTCGCACTTTCTCTCTTATCTGTACACCATGGGAACTTGGTGAGCTTTCTCTGCACTCACACTTCCACTGACATTTAAAGAATTGCCTCACTCTGTAGATACACACTGGTGTAATGCCTAACAATCCATCTCCTTCTGACTAAATTGCTTTTTCACAATCTGATGCAAAGTTGTATGGGGTGTTGACTGCTTTCCTGCTAAGCTCTTCACAGGCAGCCCTATTTAAACAAAGGAATGTTAGATGCAATTCAAAGAGCTGTTGAAACAATCCTGGGCACAGCAGGCCATTACAACAGCTGTTCACTTTGAAATGACTTGATTGTGTCACCTGCATGTAGGCCTATCTGTTACTTTGTTCAAGATTTTACATTAAAATTTGCATTAAAATGTGTATTGTGTTCCCTGCAGTCATTGTTGTCAAACAGGTAAAAATGTCACATACTTAAATGTAGTGCTGAAGTACCTCATACATTTCAGCCATTTAGCAAACACTGAGCCAGAGCAAAATGTGCAACAGTAGAATAAGGTGAAATTTCTGCACCACAACACAGGTTGACTATATACTGTATACTGGGCCTGAGTCAAACTACATGGAGTTTAACTGTCTTGCTCACGTGTACATCAGCAGTAGCTGACAAGGGAGGGAAGAGTGTTCACTTCCTAGCCGGTCTGAGCAAACCCAACAACCTTCCCTTATCGCCATATCACATTGAGTCACAAGTCCACTTCTCCAACCTCTAGGTTACCGCTACTATATCATGACAAAAGCGACGTCTAATGGACAGCATGTCCTCAATTCTGGCAGATCTGTTGTTTGAACTTAAGTTATTTGGCTTATGTTTGTTTGCCTTTATTTAAATAATCTCCCTTGAAACACTCTCTAGACTGGTACTTTCCTCCAAGCCCACTACTTGTTTACTTGATCCTATTCCTTCTAAGTTTATTAAGGACCTTTTTCCAATTCTCAGCCCACTATTACTACAGATAATAAACAGCTCTCTTATTAGTGGAATTGTGCCTTCATCTTTTAAAACAGGGGTTATCAGGCCACTCCTAAAAAAGCATAACCTGGACCCCAATTTGATCAGCAACTACAGACCAATCACAAATCTGCCATTCTTTTCAAAACTCCTTGAAAAAGCAGTGGCTCAGCAACTCATAGATCACCTTTCATCCAATAATCTGTATGAACCTCATTAATCCGGCTTCAGAAAATTCCACAGCACAGAAACTGCGCTGACTAAAGTGGTAAATGATTTACTACTTGCTTCAGACTCTGGCTCAGTTTAAATACTGGTGCTCCTAGACCTCAGTGCAGCATTCGACACGATTGATCACCATATTCTATTAGATCGTCTAGAAAGTTATATAGGTCTCACTGACACTGCTCTCTCCTGGTTTAGATCATATTTAACTGACAGATCTCACTTTGTTTTAACTGTTTAACTGTTCATCAGACCACAGGTCAGTTATGGTGTGCCACAGGGATCTGTGCTTGGCCCTATTCTTTTCTCTATTAACATGTTGCCCCTTGGTACATTAATAAATTGTTACAAACTAGGTTTCCATTCCTATGCAGATGATACTCAGCTTTATATCTCCATTAAGCCTGACGCCTGCCATCAGCTGGTGAAGCTGGAAGAATGCCTATTAGAAATCAAACAATGGATGTCATCTAACTTCCTCCTTTTAAATGCTGAGAAAACTGAAATGCTAGTTCTTGGTCCAAAGCAGATTAGAAACAAATTCAGTGATCTCACTCTGAACTTAGCTGGTTCCACAATTTCACAAAGCCCTAGTGTTAGAAATCTCGGTGTCCTATTTGATCCAAATCTCTCTTTTGGTAAACATATCAACGCCATTACAAAGACTGCATATTTCCATTTACGAAATATTGCCAAGATCTGTCCCATTCTTTCCATGGCTGATGCTGAAACACTTGTTCATGCATTTGTCTCATCTAGGCTTGACTATTGTAACACCCTTTTCTCTGGCTTAACTAAATCAACTATTAGCAAATTACAACTTGTACAAAATACTGTTGCTAGGATATTAACCAAGACTATAAAAATTGATCATATTACCCATCTTCTTATTTCATTACATTGGCTCCCTGTACATGCTAGATCTGACTTAAAGATTCTACTTTTAACTTATAAAATATTACACAGACTTGCCCCATCCTACTTATCACCTCTAGTCACTCCTCATATACCTGTTAGTGCTCTACGATCACAAAATGCCGCTCTCCTGACTATTCCAAAAATAAATAAAACATCAGTAGGTGGCAGGGCTTTCTCTTACCAAGCCCCTCTTCTCTGGAATCGCCTTCCTATCCAAATTCGAGAGGCTAGCTCGGTTGACTCATTCAAAAGTAAACTCCAAACACATCTATTCGCACAAGTCTTCAACCTCATTTAGTCTGCCCTAAATACTAAACTATAGTTATCCAGCTTATATTCAGTTTTATATGGGCATGGTTACGGATATGTACTGTATGTTACACATTTTTGTGTTTTCATCTGTATCCAGGTATGAATGTACAGGAGTTTTATGTGCATATTGTGTATTGTTGTATTTTACCTCACTTTTTATATTTTTAAATATTTCAAATATTTTGTTTATAATGTTTTATGTAGTTTATCTCACTTTTTACATTTGTATATATTTTTGCTAATGTTGCTCATTATTGTTGTATTTTATGTACAGCCCTTTGAGAAATATTTTGTGATATCGGGCTATAATAAACTTTGATTTAAAAGTTCACAGTAGAGAGAAACAGGAAAGAGTTGTGCGTCGCGGTTACATGGTGTAATGCACCTTAGCCAACTGTGTCACCAGAACGCACAGAGTTCATCTCTGTCCTCAATGTCTGTTCAAGACGACACATTTTAGGATATTAATTTGTAATGGATCGTAAGTGATTTAGTATAATTAAAACTTTCTCATTCAGAAAATGGAATTCTCCTGAGAAGGTTCTTCAGAGAGTGTTTAATGGATATGTGGGCAATTAACATGTAATTACTTTTCCAATTCAACATCAGAAATAAGCTGATGGATCAAAAATAATTATAAGTGAGGGTTGCTTTACCGTTTCATGCTATTAGACAAATGTAATACTGACAGAGGCCAATGATATCCAATTTAGTTTATCAGAAACCATGTAAGGAGAAGGTTTGAGCAAAACCAATTCAGAACTTTGTTTCTACAACTGAATAGGAAATGAATTTGTTGAGTTTGCTTCCAAAATACACGACACATTTTAGAACAGACTACCAGCAATGTGTCATCAGTGTCCTAAAATGCCCTTGCAATAAAGAAATAGAAGCATGGCCAGATGGCGTTATTTCTCTTCACAGTTAACTCATCCCTTTCTGTTCATACTATTCCTAATTGCACAGGTTTGATTTCACCTCTAGGTTCTATTCATCATTAGCATTCGTTAGATAAGCTTTTGGACAGGCTTCCTACTCTCAACATTTTCTTGTTGGCATTAAAATCTCTGTATTCCTAGAATGAATGCAGAATTAATCACTTTGATACACAGACAACTTAAAAACAATAAACAATAACTTATTATCATGAGTATTTTCACTTGAAGAGTTTTGAGTATTTTCTCAGTATGTGATTCAGGGCTTTGATTTGTCCATGTTTTTGTTTTTTTTCAAGAGTTTGGCATTTCTGCCCATACATCTCCCATTCATTTGTAATTCAAGATTAATATTTTACTGCTTTTTTGTATTCCTGGTCATATTTATCTTGATAAATGACAAAATCAAACTGTCCAATCCTCTTCTTTGTCAGTCTCCCCGTCTCTCAGGTCATGCTCCCTGAACGCCTGTGTGTCTTACATGGTGGAGCCTGGTTTCCAAGGTGGCTGTCCTGCCCTGTGTGTTTAGACGGTGGAATGAGAACCTGTCTGACAGGAGATTTGTCATGGATGTTGACCATGCGCTGACGCTCCATCACTCCCAGGTCTGTGTGTGTGCGTATGTGTGTGTGTGTGACCTACCTGACCTGCAGAGAAACCCTGATCAGTCCGCTCTTTGGGAAATAATAACCAGTCTCACAGGTTCAGGTGGAAGGTTAAGGCACAAATCCTATAATAGACCTGCCTCATTCCCTGTTCCTGCTTTCTGGTTCCTACACTGACATCCCCTGTTCCTCTACCCCATATGCCAATAGATCTACTTTCTGATAGAGCTGACTTAGGGATGTTGTCACTGAAGAGCTTTGTGCAACTAATGTCAAAGCCGGGTGGTTTCATTGACTGGTTTTCTCCCCCACAGTTCAAGTAGATGCCGATTATTGATGTTTTTTTTTTGTTTTTTTTTAAAGATCATGCCACGCAGAGTGAGTCGGCTGAGTTAAATGGCAAACCTGATGGAGTCTTTTGAATTTCTGGAGTGCTTTGTTTTCAAAGGATTTCACATTAACTAAGTGACTTGCAGTTATGATTGTGTGGAAAAATTTGCCATTAGCCTAGGTAGAAACAAGAAATGTCCTCAAGTATATGATAGAAGAAATGTGACATATGGAAAACAGCAAGGAGAGAAGCAAACAGAAATCACTCAAACACAGTAAGAAGAGTTTTTTGTGCCACATCCAACATGATGCAACTTCACACGTTGCAAATAACTAAAGATGACTGGGATAATTTCACAGTCATTTCCTGTGACTGGAAGAATAGCTGTAGGCCTATTAAAAATAAGACGTAGCTTATCTACAAAGCCTCAGTAAAAGACCACTTTCCTTTTCTGTCTGTGGACCACATGGCCATGTGATCTCAGAATAAATACTATGGGAGTCTCTAGATCTACTGGACCCAGAGGAGACCCATTTAGCTGCTGATAGAGGAGCACATATGATTATATCGCCTAAATTTGATTTGGACGAGAGGAGAGATGAATTGCACTTCTGGTGGCTCTGATTATGTTTCATGGGGGCAACCGCCGCAGCATCAGTGGGAATGTACTTGCCTTGCTATATTAAACTTTCTGCTTCAATATGAATTATGCATACCATAAAAATGTGAAAGTGGATTTAAGTGCCACGATTAACTCAAATTAAATAAAGTGGGGGAAGAAATGCTTTGTATGGTGAAACCCTTCTCATCCCAACCTCAGATATACAAATTGACAACCAAATAGCCTTAATAAACAAAACAGATATATGCCAATGCTAAATATTGTATTTATTCTAGGAGCTTGCTGGAATTTCCTTTCGGATAGATGAAATTACATAAATTTCAACTGCAAAGCAAACTGCAAATTACCTTCCCATTTCAATATTTTTCACTCATTTTACTAGTCTGAAAGACCCTCTTTTGCAAAGGACTCAGATGAGGGAAGGATGAGGGATTTTATTTCAGTGAAAAGTAACTACTTGTAATTGTGGAAAGTGACTAGTTGCAAGTTCTCTAGTTACTGTTCTAAAGTAGATTTCTCACTTTTGTTTAAGTTTTATTTTTAAACATTAGGCTAGGTAGTGAGTACAATCCATTGTTTACAGCGAAAGTCATTAACCTCCCTGACATTCGCCTTATTGATTGATATGATTAAAGAGGGACCATACCCAAACCTTATTCTGATAATGACCTAAAAGTTTACTTACAAGGACCACACCAAAACAAACAGACTAAGGGAGTTGGATAAATTTGGAAAATTAACAAAATCTTCATGATTTTCTGGCAAAAGTAACAGAGATTGGCATTTTCATTTTTTCCATAAATAGTCACACTGATTTCTCGCAATCTGAGAAAATTAAATGCTTTCCATTACAGGTCCATCTGAATTATAGCAGCCAAACTAAATAAAATCTCAACGAAAATTACACCATCAGGCCTGATCAGATTTAAAAGGAGATTGGCATTTTTTCCACAAATTTAATAGTGACATAAATTTTAGAGTCACACCTAATATTCGAAAATTATCGCTTTTCATACATAGTCACACCAATTTCTTGCAGAGTGATAAAGTTATACGCTGCCTGTAACAGGTCCATCTGAATTAGGTAACAGCTAATAGCTAAAGAAAATCTCAAAGAAAAATACACCAGTAGGCTTGATCAGATTTAAAAGAAAAGGAAAAAAATCAAACCCTTGCTTACAATTTTTGAGCTT
This sequence comes from Centroberyx affinis, assembly GCF_046629955.1. Taxonomy (NCBI): domain Eukaryota; kingdom Metazoa; phylum Chordata; class Actinopteri; order Beryciformes; family Berycidae; genus Centroberyx; species Centroberyx affinis. The sequence continues at coordinate 524,154 of NW_027280806.1, forward strand.
AGTTCTTGTGAAGGAAAGCATATCCTGAGCTGAGGCACCAACAGAGTCTGTTAACCACTCACCCCACGGTGTAAAAACACTCTCTCAGCAGGCATGGAGGTGGCAGGAATAGCAAGGAACTGTATGGCAAGGACATTAAGTCCCTTGAAAGTTTTCTTTCCTCTGCCACCAATGGGTGGGATGCATGGCTCATTTAAGTAAAGTCCTATCTTGTTTTGCTCGGCAACTGTAGTGCACTGGTCCTCCATAAAAAGAGTGTTAATAATTTGCTGCAGTGCTTTCGAGATGGGGCTCTCAAGCATTCCTGCAGCTTCCAGGGACTCGTTGGCGGCTACTTCAGTTAAATGACCATCATACAAATCAGTTCCTACCCGACTGACCCGCGCCACCCACACGACCAATCAAAACGTACCATTACCCAGTATATTTTAGGCAGGCTTTTTATTTAATTAAAGTTAGTAAATAATTTTAGTAACTTGTGTATTATCCACTCTAAAATAAAAATATCCAGATGTCAAAGGTTGATTTCAACACCCATGTCAGGTAGACTAATTAAGTTAGGGCTGCACAACAACTAATACTACTACACACTACTTCAATTTCCAAATTTGAAGAGGCTGCAATTATTTTATCAGAGTGATGGCTGCTCAAAATGAACTACTAAACATGGTATTCTGGTGCTGAGTCCTATAAGTTAAATTGCACATTGTAAAAAAAATTGTATTCAAACAGAGCAAATCTTAAGCTACAACATCCGTTTTTGATTAAACATGTTTCTTGTTTGTTGAAAAACTTAAAATATTGAAAAATTATATAAGTATGTATAAGTAAGTATACTCTGTTGCAATTTATATCACAACTGCAATATTCAGCAAAATAATCGCAACATGACTAGGCTACTTTGTTAGTGAGCTATTCTTACTTTTACTCCAGAAACTGTATGAACAAGTACTTCTACTCTGACTTGACTAAAATTTGCCAGAAGTCTCTACTCTTTTCACCTCTGGTTCTTTTGGAGTTTGTCAGTGTTTGCTACATCACACGTCAGCTCGTTCATCTCCCCAATGTTCCTTGACAGCGCAGGGTGTTACATTAGTGCAAACAACCTGAGACCATTCAATTTTTTCCTGGAATGTAACAAGTGGCGAGATGAGAACAGATGAGACACAGCATGAGGGGCATGGCACGGTGGAATCAACCTTGTGCCCTTTTAAACTCCCACCTGATGCCCCAACCTCAAAATCCTGTACCTTGTTAAAATCTCCTGTCTGGGCCCTGAGAAAACTACATGTCACCTCATGCTTTGCTATCACTGAACTATGGCAGAGCTTCACAGCAGAGGTATGACAAAATGCAGTCTAGGACCAAGTATCCATAAACTGTCAAAAAGACATAAAATACCTTTTGAGCATCATTAATAACTTGTGGTGACCATTTAAGAGGCCCTGTTACAGGAAAACAAACTTTCCTGGTTATATCTATTTTTTCAGTCTATAGTTTAGATGCATATGATCAAATATCTTTAATGAAGGCATTAATAAACTTGATTTTGGTGGGTAAAAAAGTTATTGCATTTCAAAAATCCACCCTTTTTTACAGACCGTTTTGAACTAACTCCAGCTCCCCTCACTAAACAACTACTAAATCATTCCAATCGTAGACGTTTTGCAGCATTTGAACTGGAACGCCTCCACTCAGCAGGTTTGCTTCATTTGAATTAGAGATGCTAGTGTTGTCGGCCAATCACAGTCCAATATTGTGACTGTTCTGCCAGTGAGGACTTAGCCTTCGAATTCATTCAATAAATACCCTTTTTATTAATCTATATTCGTTTGCTTAACATCATGGAGGACATTTTTCTCATCTTGAGCCATAGTATATTTGAAAACAAAATCATGAATACTGTAACCACCATGGTAGGCAGCATATAGCTAAGAATAGATGTCCTTGTGGAAGTCTTGTATCTTTGGAGGGGTTTGGTCCCTCGGACACAAACTAATCTAACACAATTCATTCAGATCATACTGAAAAATAAAACATTCAAGTGGCTTGATAAGATCTTCCTCTCTGTCATTCTCAATACAAGTGCCCATATAGACAAGGAAATTGTGCTCATTTCCTTTGATTAAGTGCTTTGACCAGGCTTGGACCTTTGCTATGGCTGTATAATAGGATTTTGAGAGAACCATTTCTCTGGGGATTATAGGGTTGGTTGGTATGACTCAGTGCCTTCAGTGCACAAGCCTCATAAAGTCAGTTCAATTTTTAAGAAGGTCGAAATACCTCGGAGGGGTCTGGTCCCTGGGAATAAATGCTTTCATACTGTCTACACATAGGGATTTTAATTCACCCCCAGGGCTAATTAATGAACAGATGGTTCTGGAAATACGAAGAAGTGTTAAGTCTTCTAATTTATCCTGCTCTCTTCTGGTATAACAACAAATAGGCTACAGTAGTTATTTTTAATTCTCAACCTATATTGACTTGACAAAGTCATGCTAGGCTGTATGGACGATTAGCCTACATGGAATTTCACCACTGAAAGGAAACATTTGCTCACATCGTAAAAAAAAATCCAATCAACTAAAAGTTCTTTGTGAAGTCTACTTTTGACTACAGTAGCTGTGGGTGCATTTGTTAAGAAAGTGCATGTCTAAAGGTTGGTCTGTGAGCAGGCAATAATCTTGTAAAAGAAATCCAATTAAAAGCACCTGGACCCTGAGGAAACAGGGGAGACCGATACCTTTTAAAAAGCTATTTCTGAAAGCCGCAGGCTACTGGGGGCTCTGCTTCTAATAGTCTGGAAGGACCTGGGGTTCCCTTCAGCCTGACAACCAGTGGATTGACACATGTACACATGCATGCGCCTGTATGCACACACACATATACACTGGCTTCACACCAAAACTATCAGACACTCCAAAAACCTGCATAATGACCCTGCACTACTCAATCCTTAAGTATTTTGACAGTCAAAAAGCTTCAAAAAAACATAGGATGGAAGCTTTCTGGTATTTAATCAGGACATGACTGCGAATCACTGCTCAGAGTAAAATAATACAATTTATGGCTCTTCTATCCCTACACATGACTGACTGCCCTTTAACTCCCCTATCAATCTAAAGAAGGGGAAACAGAGGAAATAGAGATGAAAAGAGAGGAGGAGACCAATCACCTCTGCCTGTGGGGTTTGCAAGGTAATTGAAGCTGAAATACAATCATGATGCGGCGGGGTGTCACGGTGTCAGGGTGTCACAGGAGGTAGCTAATTGGGGGCGACCCCTCGTGCACCACGCAGTGATTAAGAGGCAGATGGCATTAGAGGATTGGGAAAAGTTTAATTGGGTGTGTTGTATAAGTGGATTTCTTTTGAGGTTTCTGTTCATTCGTGTGATCTCTACATTTCTGGTTATCTACCAAGAATAATGGGCTAATTCTTCTGATCAGCTCCGAGGATGGAAGATGGGTATTCACATAATGGTGATGCAACAGGGATGTCCATAATTGGCTGGATATCAAAGCGTCTCTTTTAGATTTGCACCTGCTTTTTTTAATAGAATGGGCTGTGATGTCTCACTCTTTGAAGAGAAGCCTGTTTTTTTTTCCATTTGGCACATGTAGTTGTAACTGGATTTGTGACAAACGGGATCAAAATAAAAGATCTACTGCAAAATGGACTGCAAATTAGCTTGCTAAACAAAAGATCTGAGGAAAATAATTAAATCAAACTTCTTTTTTTTTGCTCTGATCTTGGAAAAAAATGTCTTCATTTGTAATGGAGTTCATGCAAATTACAATTTTCATATTAAACTTGTTAAAAGGGAAAGCGAGATTACATGGGCTATGTCTTTCATTTGCAAGGCGTTGCGTGGTAATGTAATGCTTGAGAAAGCTTTGTCAGCTCTACCAGTGACATCAACTAATCAAACATGATAGAAGCCTATAGTGTATAACATTTGGCAAAATGCATTTGTGTTATGGACTGAGTGTCATTATGAGAAGAATTGCTTTGTATGACGTGATGGTGTCTTCCTCCACAACTGTCAAACCTCGGCCTAGAAAGTGAAACCAATTCACACAAAAGGGAATATTCTCACACATTTCCTAAAAGAACTGAGAGACAGAGAGAGGATACACTGGTTTCCATAGCAATTGCCATCCCTGTCACATGGTTACCTAGGAACTAGTCATGTGATGCTGTGCAATTTATTCATTTATTTTTGGCAAGTCCCCAACTGTCGCTTATACAGAACAAAGCCGTTATTTTCTGACTGATGAATCGCCACTGAAATTTGAAAGGTCAGAATTTGTGAGATGTCAGCTGTCCTTTTAAAAGACACAAAACTCCTGTGTAGTTTGGGTAATTTGTTTGAGTGCCACAATTACATCTTAACATGAAGAAAACACTGTGTCATATGCAGGTCAAGTGGACCACACACAGGTAACCTCAACCCTGGAAATCCATTTGATGAGGAGTGACCAATGGTGAGTGGATGTGTATAATGGATGGTAAACGGCAAGGGAATCATGGGTCATACAGGATGTGGGTTAAAAGCAAGAATTGTCTTGAGTAATTGATGTAAATATGGAGCACTATTCCCAGCCCTAGTTTCATCTCCCATAAAGACAACAAAATGCTCCATTTGTCTGAAAGCATGATTCATGACAAAAGTACTACGGTTGGGGAGTAATACATTATATGCAGCTGGATTGCAATAATTCGATTACAAAATATTGGTACCTCTGATCCATTATAGTTACTGAAATAAAGCTCAAAGTAATTTAATTACAGATACCTTTGGCAAAATATATGATCATTTGTTGGATTGTTCAGAAACATATCTGAATGGTAAAAAGACTTGTAGATGTAGATTGTAGATAAAAAACATAAATATTTACCCACTAAAAATATTTACATCAAGGCTACAGTTATTAATCACATCAGAGTCTTAAATTATAATGAATTTTCTAGCTGATTTCTCTTTGAAGATATTGAAACCAAATTAAGTTCTGTATCTACCATTTTGTAGAATAATGAGGTAGAATTTTAATGGTAAGTTTGTGATTGGGAAAAGCAGAGATGGCAACAATTTTACAGCGACAAGTGTGGACAATGTGTGTGTGAGAGAGAGAAAATTAAGTGTGTTTATGTGACAGCAAGAGGTTCAAGAGAGCGCTCAAAGGATAAAAAGAATCTCTGAGCTCATCTGCCTGATGAGAAGACTGATTAAACCCCCAACCTCTGTGACACTCTGAAGCCCACCCGTCCTTTAATCAGAGATAACTGCAATTAAGATTCCCAACAGGCTGGTAAAAGATGATTGCACTAATGCTAATACCCAGGCATACTTAAAAAAAAAAAAAAAATGCCCCAAAAGAGTCTGGATCACAACAGACTATGCATTCATATTAGGCACAAACACCTTCATGACGCACCCAATCAGTACCAAAAGTTAACCATTGCTATTATTAAAATTACAACTAAAAATGGTTTATCACATTGCTAGAAAATTAATGGACTTGAGATTAGTGCTGTGATACAGTAGGAACTGTAAATTCCTCAATTACCAATTTATATTATTCTACTTTTCATCCACAAAATGAATCTACTCATATCCTGTTTGAGAGTGACCTCTACTGTCCATGCAAGTATATCGCATGACCAAAACATGGCATATGTAATAGTAAAATTATAGTTTTATATGTATAGTTTTTAGTCAAATGTGTTGGGGGGGGGGGGGGGTTGAGAAGAAATAAAGGAACCCCAAGGGCTTTATAAATACATTCCCACACAAATAAAGAAGAGACACAAGATAACAAAGAAAGGGAATCACTGCAGCTGTCACAAATGCACAACGACTGAAATGTAAAAGGCCTAATAGCCGTCCAGATTATTTAAATACGATTAGATTCAATGTTGATGATCCCTGTGGTGGTTTTGGATCGTTACAATAGTAGGGATAAAGATATAAAAAACGAATATGCAGTAGGGAAAAGGATATAAAAGCGAATTCAACGTAAACCAACTACTGCGGACAGTGTGAACAACTACAACACAACAAAGTAAGACGTAATCAACGCTTCCGGGTTTACAGGTTCCTGCCAATCGCTGATCGTCAAAACTCGCACATGTTACTACTAACTTCCTGTTTCAGTTTTGTAATTGTATTTCTTTCCACAGTATATCAGTCTCCTTAGAGACCGTCAAAAATTGCCAATGCCGACTATATTTCAAGTCGTCACGGCGGGGTATTGGGTAAAGTTTTCAACTAGCAATAATCGCGCCTCGGATAAACCTCATAGGCTACGATACTGCCACTGCGCAAAGCTAACTCCGGAGTGGGACCGGGAGGGGAGCCTCTCCGCTCGATGAGGCTCTCTGTTATGGTTTAAACCGAACCACCTTCGTTTAAACCCACATTTCATTTAAAAAGTAACCAACCTCTGTGACACACTGAAGCCCACCCGTCCTTTAATCAGAGAAAACTGCAATTAAGATTCCCTACAGGCTGGTAAAATGGTAAAAGATGATTGCACTAACGCTATTACCCAGGCACGCTTAAAAAAAAAAAAAAAAAAACCTAGCCCCCGAAAGAGATTGGCTCACAGCAGACTATGCAGTCATTAGGCACAGACGCCTTCATAATGCACCCAATCAGTGCCAAAAGTTGAGACCATTACAATTACATCTAAAACAAAAATTAATGGACTTGAGTTTAGTGCTGTGATACAGTAGGAACTGTAAATTCCTCAATTACCAACTTTCATCCACAAAATGAATCTACTCATATCCTGTTTGAGAGACCTCTACCGTCCATGGAAGTACATTGCATGACCAAAATATGGCATACTAGTAAATTGTTGGTGAAGTGGTTGGAAAAATAATTAGAAGAAATACAAATTATGCCGGTCAGACAAAGGAACACCAAGGGCTTCATAAAAACATCCCCACACAAATGAAAAAGACACACAAGGATAACAAAGAAGGGGAATCGCTGCAGCTGTGTCACAAATGCACAACGGCTGAAATGTAAAAACCCTGTAGCCGTCCATAGATTATTTAAATAAAATGAGATTAAATTGTGATGATCACTGTGGTGAAATTGGTATAAAGATAAAAACGAATTCAACATATAGTAGGGACAAGTATATAAAACCGAATTCAACGTAAACCAATCATTAAATGTTTAACCTACAAGTTCCTACGTGCTTCCTATTTCTGCTTTAAAAGTGCATTTCCTTAGACAATATATCAGTCTCCTTAGAGACCGTCAAAAATTGCCAATGCCGACTATATTTCAAGTCGTCACGGCGGGGTATTGGGTAAAGTTTTCAACTAGCAATAATCGCGCCTCGGATAAACCTCATAGGCTACGATACTGCCACTGCGCAAAGCTGACTCCGGACTGGGACCGGGAGGGGACCCTCTCCGCTCGATGAGGCTCTCTGTTATGGTTTAAACCCAACCTCCTTGGTTTAAACCCACATTTCACTTAAAAAGTAACCAACCTCTGTGACACTCTGAAGCCCACCCGTCCTTTAATCAGAGATAACTGCAATTAAGATTCCCTACAGGCTGGTAAAATGGTAAAAGATGATTGCACTAACGCTATTACCCAGGCACACTTAAACAAACAAACAAACAAACAAAAACCTAGCCCCCGAAAGAGATTGGCTCACAGCAGACTATGCAGTCATTAGGCACAGACGCCTTCATAATGCACCCAATCAGTACCAAAAGTTGAGACCATTACAATTACATCTAAAACAAAAATTAATGGACTTGAGTTTAGTGCTGTGATACAGTAGGAACTGTAAATTCCTCAATTACCAACTTTCATCCACAAAATGAATCTACTCATATCCTGTTTGAGAGACCTCTACCGTCCATGGAAGTACATTGCATGACCAAAATACGGCATACCAGGAAGTTGTTGGTGAAGTGGTTGGAAAAAGATTTAGAAGAAATACAAATGATGCCGCCCAGACAAAGGAAACCCAAGGGCTTCATAAAAACATCCCCACACAAATGAAAAAGACACACAAGGATAACAAAGAAGGGGAATCGCTGCAGCTGTGTCACAAATGCACAACGGCTGAAATGTAAAAGCCCTGTAGCCGTCCATAGATTATTTAAATAAAATGAGATTAAATTGTGATGATCCCTGTGGTGGAATTGGAATATAATAAAGATAAAAACGAACTCAACATACAGTAGGGACAAGAATATAAAAGTGAATTCAACGTAAACCAATCGCTATCCCACATGTTATCAGACGGTTTATCTCTCTGCTTTATATCTAAATTCTTATTGACAATATATCAGTCTCCTTAGAGACCGTCAAAAATTGCCAATGCCGACTATATTTCAAGTCGTCAAGGCGGGGTATTGGGTAAAGTTTTCAACTAGCAATAATCGCGCCTCGGATAAACCTCATAGGCTACGATACTGCCACTGCGCAAAGCTGACGCCAATATGGGACCGGGAAGGGAGTCTATCCGCTCGATGAGGCTCTCTGTTATGGTTTAAACCCACATTTCATTTAGAGAATACGTCTTCCTAGCACATCCAAAGCACTAGACTCTGGAAATGCGCCGCTGGTTTAAATGTGCTTGTTTTAAGTTTTTAATGTAATTTCAAACAACCACCATGGCGCAATGCATTGTGGGACCAAAACGCTTCCACTGTAGTAGCTGCAGCGCTTTGGCCGCGCCCCCGCGAACATTATTTCTTCACTAAAACGTGTTTAGTGTCGTAGAAGGTTTTACAATTGATAGACGTGAAGTAAAATTACTAAAATTGCATCCCACACTGTCATTAAACGAAGAGAAGACCAGATACCCAGTAAAATAAGCCGCCTACGGTGGCCCATTGGCTGAATTTCTAATCGCGTCTTCCTTTTGGAGTCTGGCATGATTTCTCACACCGAGATGAACAAAAATACAAAGTTTAGGTTGGATATTAGATGCATAGCGGACAGAGGAAATTCTATAGGCTAAATGTAGATTAGATCTGATATTTCTGATACAAGTATGCCGCCGATATATTCATCAAGAAACAACCAGACATAGCATAAACCACAGGAAAGACATTCTCCTAATCCCAAATCTCCTTGATCCAACCCGCTCCCTCGCCGACAAGCTATGCTTCTTAAACGCCACCAGATGGCAGTATAGACCCTAAATCAACTGCTATATTTTTCTGTGAAGGCCTGTTGGTTTCTAAATGATATATTAAAAACTAATAGTCAAACAGCATATCAGAATTTAAGCATATTTCACAGAAAACCCAACGACAGCTGTAGCACAATTTCACCAAATCTCACCCTGTGTTTACTGCCAAAGACAACTTTGCATGCTCAGGACAACGTGCATCCTCACCTAGATAACCTGACTGGTGCCTAATTGAATTGATTTATCACGGTTCAAACTCCTTCAAAATAACACGAAATAGGGTACGATAAAGCAAAAATGGCACTAGTCTGCATGTACCTGCCTTTGAGCCACGCATGCAGCCGTGTTGTGCCATGCTAGCTGGCTCAAGTACCAGGCTGAACTTTCTCACCTGCTCGCTGTTGGCCGCTGCCTCCTTGAAGTTTATGTCGCAGAAATAGAAACTTGCACTTGGCGTGGAAAAAAACATGAAAAAGGCTTGAATGTTTGTCGAAAACGTCGAGAGGTTCATCCAAAATAAGAGCAGTCGATGTGGTTAAGTACCCTACTAGTACTTTTGTATTTAACGCTAAGATGCTCTGGGTGATGCGGGCCTGCAGTTGACCAGTTGTGTAAGAGAGAGAGAAAAAAAAAAAAAAAGGTTAGACAGGAAATTGATGTAACGCCTTAAACATTTTCCTCCTTTTACTTCCTCCCATTTCCTTTTAAGCAAATAATTTATTTAAAAAAAATATATTTTAATTAGTAAATTTAGATTTCAATTTTTATATCCAGGCACTGGGCCAGAGGAGATTATACCCTGTCAACTATGGGAAATATTATGGTTACAAGCATTTGACTCTATTCCCTCTATTCCACAAAAAGCTTGAAAAAGAAACAAGCTGTAAGGCTGTTGGCAGTGAAACATGAGTTTTTCCCATGATCTAATATCTTTTCATCGGTTAGCTTTGTAAAGTATAATGCATAACCTAGGCTATGTGTATTTTCATCATATCAGAATATTCCCTTAACAGTGTGCGCTTTGCCCAGTGTAATATGTGTTTGTGGTACAGCGCACACCATAATTTTACTGTGTCGTTATTAGAAGACTTTTCACTTGTTGTGAAGCTTCAGAGGGATAATGCAGGTGCTTTTGGGTGCTCAGCAGATAAGCAGTGGCGTGCCAGGTGTTAAAGCTGCCTGCGCTGACACATTAGACAGGGATTTGCTCCTGCCAGAATGTCAGGCCAATGAGGCTCATAGAGGTAGGCTCGGATCACCGTCAGGGACAGGTAAGTACGCAGATAAGGGGATTACACCATGTTTGCGCCACGTAATCTCAAATGAATCCTGCCAGCCTCTGTTTCATCCTAACCTGGAAAGCTCAAATTTCTCTGTTCGCAACCCAGGAAATGTATTACACTAACAGAGTTCAATTCACAAGATGATCCTTTTAACCTGGCTTAAAACATTCGAGGACACATTGGGTTATGGTCATTTGACAACTGTGACAGTAATAATCTCCTTTAATTCTCTGAGGTGCCCGATTACTTTTTTAAATTAGTATTTTTCCCTTTCTCATCAGCTCTACCCAGTCAAGCAGTGTGTGGGCTTTGTAATCACCTGGGCCATGCCATAAATGAGATCTGGTTCGGTGGTCCCTCCCTGCGAGGCTTAGACTTGACCTGTTGAACAAATATGATTCTGTGAGAGCAGTTGAAGTCCCCTTGGGCCGTGCAGCTCTCCCCACTGGTAGGCACAGAGATGAAAATAGAGTGTAGCAGATGGCTTAGCTGTTTCAGCGAATCAGCACAGGCTGCTGGGCAGCCCACATAATACCATGCCATCCAAAACAGGCTCAGTGGGCAGTCCATAGTCTTCAACATGCTGAGAGCCATTTTCCCCCTGAGCCATCAATCATGGGGCTTTGCCTCAAAACATACAAAAAAAAACAAAAAAACTAAATCAATATCATCCTAAGGTCATGATCTAGCCTATGGATCAGCTTACACCATGTGGAGCAACTCCTAGTAGGTTAAGTATGAGTTTTGGGTTTGGGGAAATGCATGGCTTGCCAGTAAAGTCCATAGACTGTGTATGTGCCAAGTGGGCTGATCCAGTTTAGACCACACTGTGCAGCCTTCTCTCTATAATCACAATTTCCCAGACCTTATTCTCAAGGACACACAGCCTCTTTGAATTACTGATCAGTTGATTCAGTAGGGAATGGAGATGGTGCACGCTTGTGTGTGTGAGAGTGCGAGTTCATGCAATCAGGTCTGCGTGTATGTGTATGTACGTGTATGAGTGTGGCTGAATGTATGCTAGCCTGTGTGTAATCTGGGCTGTATCACATCTGGCTGGTTAAGGACATTTATTGATGCTTAGAGTCCCTCTGTCCTGTCCTAGAGTGGGCCACCTGGACAATACAGGATGAGCTGGGCAAACTGTGATTAGATTCTGTTGTGAGCAGAGAGGAAAACAGTGACATTTTTCTTGGGTAAAGTGACAGCTCAGCCAGTACAAGGGGACATCTGATAAGAGAAGACAAATGTCCTTTATGGTGCCTTTTAGTTTCTCCCTCAACTTCCAAGTCAAAACCACTGTGGTAAATTAGTCTTTCAGATTCACTTCAGAATGTCACATAACGACACTAGACACAATATATATCTACAGTATACATGATATTCAACCAGTATCCCTAAACATACACAACTATTCTGTCTCTCTTTCTCATGCACGCACACACATAAACACACACACACGCTCACAGACTGTTCACACCAACCCACACACTGCTGCCACCCTGCTATTCCCAGCTTGTGGTTATTCCCAGAGTGAGTCAGAATGGCACCATAAGCCTGTCTGTCCGTTTTATGCCAAACCTGATGTCTCCTTGTCGCACATGCCGTTATGGGGAATCGGAGCTCTGCACACAATATAGTTAGGCTTCTCAAACACCCTCCCCCCTCCCTCTGTAATAAGTCATATTGACAGTTGGAGGTGCACTTAGCTAGGCCAGGAAGCCATTCAAATCAGACTGTTCTCTATACGCTTTAAATAACCTTCTTCTGTCTCCCTGTTGAGTCTTTCTTCATGCCTGGATCAGTCACCACCATGACAGTTTCCTGTGTCTGCGAGCTGCCTCCATCTGTTATCTCCACGTCTTTAGCTTTCAATCCCGGAAATATATCTGGCAACCTTCACCTGCTGACAAAAAGAGTAATAGGCATCTTAGTTCTTGACAGTACAGTCGCATACCAAGGGGAAGAATGTTTGCATAGTAAGGGTTCAAGAGGCAGGACTCTGATGTGCAGAATAATACAAATTTAGTAATTTTCTACCTTTGGAAATGCTTTAGGGTACAGGAGAACTATTTGTTAACAGTTTGTTAACTATTATTTATTGATTATTGTGGTTTTGTGCACCTCAAGGGGCATAGATCATGACACTAACGTGGCCATTGACATTGCCAGGGTTGACTGTGGCCACCTTTGCTACAAATGTATGCAGTGATGGTACTGTAAAGCTGTTTGGATGGAAGCCTAGACCAAATGGTTTTACCTTCCAAATGGCATAAAATTAACACTGCTTCATCTGTGGAAATCATATGTTTCCTGCTTAAGATAAGACTGTTAGAAGATAAACTATTAACATTTCAGTTCCTGCATAAGCCAGTTGTATAAAAAAAATCATCCATATACCTCCCAATCTGTACTTTAAGTGGCCTCTAATATACTATAATATCTATAATATGTTTAGCAGCATGGTGTTGGTGAAGGCTTATTGTTGATGCTCATGTATGCCCCAGTGTGCTGACCTTGCCAATGATACATGCTGTGAATAATTATTTTCTACTAATTTTACCCCAATTCCCCATTATCTACATGCTTAGAATTAATTAAAAACTGCATTTGTCAAAACCCAAACCATGCGAATGAAAAATCATTACTCTGGTTGTACCTTATGCAATATTAACCAGGCCTAATACAAATCAGAGCACAGGTAACACATAAGTTATGTGATATACAGTACTTGTAAGTTGCTCTGGATAAGGGCGTCAGCTAAATGCCTAAAATGTAAGTCAAACAGGAGGATCTAATATGTCAACCAACAGTTTGTTATCGTGTTAAACAACTTGCTAGTTTATTCCTTCCAGTATTTATGCACTCAGTAGTTACTATGCAGAGTAAATAAGCAACTAATATTTCAGAAATCGTGCATTACGTAAGACTTTGTGATTCTCTCCTTCATGATTGATCACTCCTTGTGCAACCTAAGATAAAATGTTCCCTTTGCTCATTTTGATTTACCCAGAGAGCTGATAGGTAAATGCTCATATCAGTCAAACAAGTGAGATTTGATGCAGTTGTTCTTTTGGTTAAATAAATGCTTCGTGAAATGGTTAGAACATTAGCTTTGCAAAACTGCAGGACAAGATAGGTAGGCCATTTTAATGTGTGAGAAGCAAAAATACTAGTGAAATCAAACACTGATATCATAAAAAATTATGACGATTAAAAAAAAAGCATGCATTGTAAAACATCAAAAATGAACTTTTGACATTGAGGCTGTTAAAAAAACTGCACTGCAGCCAGTAGAGGGCAGTCTATCCATATGGCTAACAGACTCTGGACTATGAACCTTGAATCTGATGTAGATCTCGTGTGACCACTCAAGAACATGGGATCATTATGAACTACTGTACATCATTATGGACAACCCATATGCATACTATAACATAAATTAGGTTGTGTAATGTGTAAACAGTCAGAAGTTTCAGAACCTGGACTGGCTGAGGGAGAGTGTATGAGAAATGACACCGCTGGACACCATCATGATAACAAATCATCATTATTCAGCCAACATAACAGCTAAATGCAGGAAACTGGAGGTGCTAGTAGCCCAAACCTGACTTCTGCTCCACTTTAATGCATTTAGAGAGCTCTGAATGGCCCTTCTTGGCTGCCACCATCCCCTGGGCTAGCATGGTCCAAGACTCACCAGCCTCATTACTCTTTAGACAAACAGGTTTGGACATATTGAACTCAGACCCCAAAACAACCTTGCTCTAGTCGGCCACTTTCCATTCTCCCGGCTCTATTTGTGATCAGGGAGTGTTTGTCTCTCTCACTCTATCTCCGGGTGTCTGTTTGCCTGACACTTGTCTGGCTTGGCCTACTTTCTCCTTGATCTCATCAGTCAATGTGAGGACCTGTGAAGGCCATCTTCCAATCTTGCTCTGTGTATCTCTGCCAGCACTGTGCCTGTGTCAGCAGTTAGGGACTGACTCACACCCACGCAGTCCCCAATCGTCCCTCCAGGGCCCATTGGGCAAAGACGGCACGTCTCCCCAAACAGACAGCCTCATTTGCATGGCCATAAATCACTCACAAAACTGACACCCAGCCACACAACAAGACATGAGATGGGGCCACAAAACTCAGTGTGCCAAATTGCAGTGTTATGTGAGATCAGGCTCTGAGGCAGGAATAAGCTTTTCATTTAACAAGTTGGGTAGTGATAAAGCCAATCTAGTTTGAGTGCCACATGCACAGACATGGCCCATAGCTAAGCCCTTAACTGCAATGTGTCATGAATCTGGAAATTTCCAACTGAAAAGACCAAAACATATGGCTCATTCAGAAGTTGTGACATATTCACAAGGCAGTGAAATGTTGTCATGCTTTCTAAAGGCTATATTGATTGCAGCGCAGCAAAATGATAGGTTTTGTGATTAAGCATTCAGTAGCTTAGGTATAACAAACAAAGAGACCAATAATTTGTGTTACAATGACTACTAATAAGTCTCTTGTAAGGACATAAATGAGTGTCAGATATAACACGATGAAATATAAATGAATAATTAAGGAATAGTTGTTTTCAGAAAAAACATTTTAAACTGCTCTTTGAGCAGTAATCTGTGTTGGATTGCATGAAAGCATTTAAAGATTTATGTGCAAGTCTCCAGAAGAGCTCAGATGGTGGAGTTCGACTACTATTTTCTTGTCGATTCAATTAAAAATACATGTATTTATTCCCGAGGGGGCAATTAAGCCAGCATAGTAAAATAAATAAATAAATAAAGAGTAAATGTGCATTAGACTGCGGATTTTATCCTAAAGAAACCCCATCTGAGAGCTTTTTTTTATTTATTTTTTTACATTTATTCTATTTATTTATTTTTAGCTATGACTTAGCCTAGTACAGATTACAGAATTATATAACTCTCTATACTGTAGATGGGGCGGCAACAGTGGGTGCAGTGAACCCTATGTACAAAACAATTACAAAACAAAACCTTATACATTCACTCTCTGTGCTGACTTTAAGTAACTGAAATTATAAAAATTAAAAAAAAAATCCTAATTTCTGCTGGGGACGCCCTGGAACCGCCCTCATAGGACCCCTGGTGGTCCCGGACCCCACTTTGGGAACCACTGCGCCGGGCTACGACTACTGCTCCTCACACGAGGCGCGGAAATATCTGGTGCGTCGGCGAACAGACGGCACAACTTGTTCTCGTTTCCCCCCTTTTTGCTTGGCGCTTGTTGTCCCCCACAGTCGTCTGTTTTGGTTTTTTTTGCCGGGGATCTTTCCTGCGCACAGCGTGGAGTGGGAGGGGAATATTTCCTCTCCATGCCCGGTCGCGTCGTTCCTCCTCCAGTGCGCGTTTTCCCCCCACTAATTTCCTGGTTCTCAAACGCAATGTCAGTCAAGGCGAATGCGTGAGCGGATCCCACAGGTGTGTTGCTGCCAACTGAGCCACGGCTCCTGAAGACACACACCTGGAATCACCATGTGACTCGGCACCTGGGCGTGGAGAAAGTCCCTGATATTTTCACAGACTCTTTTGTTGAGGAGTTGCCCGTGTCGCCTTTCAACAGGAATTGCCAATTCGGTCAACCAAGTAGCCTGTTTTCTACGGAATAGTGCCTTTCTGAAACCCTCACAGGACGTGCGGGGAGAGTAAAATGTGAACTTGCTTACGGACTTCTTTTTTTATTTCGTAAGGGGGGGTTGTCGAAATCTGGACTGTTCCCGTTTGTGCAACTCCTGTTTGTTCTTTTCCTCCAAGGTGAGTTCCGGGGAAGCTGGTGTATCCCGTTACAGCGGGAGTGAGATGATTTGTTCTGCGTTTCACGGCGATATCCATTTAAAACCCGTGTAAATCTGCACATTAAGTTTTGATACATACACCATAACGATGTTGTGTGCGTGCGTAAAAAATCCCAAGGGACGCTATGTTAGTTACCCTCTAACAACATCGCTGCTCTTTACACGGTACTTGACCAATAGCATGCCTTATTCCTCGTACATTGATCGTGCCATTCCTAAGTATTGATATGTGATTGGTATTCTCAAAATGTACTTTTCTGCTAACAAAAAGAATAGAAGAAAGAATGTTTTATGCAAACCTAAGCCATCATTTATATTTGTGAATGATTGTGGCACTGGCCGTGTTAAGAGCTTTCTCAAATTTCTAGCAGCTGCACTATGTGATGATAGTAAAGGATGTGTGTGTGTGTGTGTGTGTGTGTGTGTGTGAGAGAGAGAGAGAGAGAGAGTGAGAGAGAGAGAACTGTAGTTTCTGGACCGCTTAAAGGCATCTTTGTAGTCATTCCTGGGTGACAAACTTGTTCTCACCCCTAGCCATGCATTGCACCTCAGGAGCATTGCAAACCACAGCATCTGCCCAGTCACCTCACAAGGAGCTGTCTGTGCCTACACACAGGCAATTTCAGTGAGAAATGGGCAAGTGAACTATATTCCTCACCTCTGGATAGTAGCCTGTACATCAACAGCTGAAAGAACAGAAGTCGTAGTGAGCATTGCCTCCTGTTTGTGTTTTTTTTTTTAATCTCTTTTGTGGAGAACAAGCCGGAGACAGAAGCCCTATTCATTTCCCTGTTGAATCTCCTGTGCAGTTCTGTCAGTCTGTATCTCTCTGTCCCTGGCGCGGCCCTCAACAGATCACTGTACTGCCTTGTTGTCTTTCTAAATCGTCCTTTTATTCACAGCCCTACCATCTCCCACCCCCTTGCATACAGACCTACTGTACATGGGATGCTCCATGTCCTGCGGATTATCCCCTTTAAATAACATTATACAAACGGTCTCATAGTGGAAATGGATTAGTCCGGGCAGGGGGCACGTGGAGGCAGGAAGTACGGCTGGCGGGGTGGGCTGGCGGTGGCGACTGGGAGGGGGTTAGAGTTGGGGGTCAGCCTCCGGGTTCCTGACTGAGCAGGGATGGGTTTCCAATAGATGCCATCTGCTCACATGGACACACACAAGCAATTGAAAACCAAGCAGGTTTCTCTTCCTTTCCCTCTTTTCCCCCCCATCCTTCTCTCTCCCCCTCACTCTCTCTGCCCCACAATGCTTCATTCAGGGTTTATCTCTTCCACTCTGAATAAATAGAGACACCTTATCTGTGCAGAGGAGAGCGGTGATAAATGTTTTCTCCTGCTCCCCGCAAGGGTGAAAAAGACAAGCATACCACACTTCTTCATCGTAGATGCTCTTTTCAGGGCAAGTGAATAGGAGACATTTCTCATTCAGGTCACATGCTAGTGTTTCAGGATTCTGCAACAATCCCAAAAGGCTAATGCGAGCTCATACCCTGTAATACAAGAGAAACAGAGGAAATAACAGACAACAAAGCAGGCATTTCCATTAGCGTGTGTTTATTTTTTTTATTTTTTTTCAGTAATAGGCAGCCCAGCCATGGATGCTGCTGGCTCTGGAAATGAAAGTTTGTTGTGAAATCCATTCAGAGTATTTTTGGGTCCACGAAAACAGCCATTGGCAAGAAACGGAGGTACTGAATTATTGGTCATTGAGCACTCAGCTGTTAAGCCCTTACATGTTTTGGGTTAGCCAGAGTTCATGCTGTTCCTTTTTAGTGTTGGACAGTTTTCTCAGATAGTTTAAACTATGTTGTCTGCTGGAGCCAAGCACTGAATTTCAGAGAGTGCTGCAATATTTTTGAGGTCAAATGAATTTGAACTCTTCCTCAGTCTCTTTGTTTCCTTTGCATTGGATTACGGACTTCTGTCATTTTCATTTTGAAAGTAAAGCCGTAATCCTGGTAAGCAAGAAGCAATCCCATGCTTTCTGTCTCCAGCTTGCCAACAAAGCACTGCAACATTTTGTTGTACAAGTTGTTTTTATTTACCTTATGCAGTAACTAATACTTGATTATAATATAATATCACATAGGTTCATAGCGAGTGGCTGATTTGAAATTGCAATTTGCATCGTCCCATTTTCTTATTTCCTCACTAAAAGCAACACATTAAGAATTATGTAATGCTAATCATTATCATATTACTATTTCTGTTAGGCCTACATCCACTTTAAAAAGGCTATTGTTTGGAACAATGTGACCATATCCTCTTTCTTTAACATGGACTGAGTGAACTTAATGGTCATAAATTGGGTGTGGCACTTTCCAGCTCACATGAGAAAGGCCCATATGCAATGCCTTGTACCTCTCGCTTATCTAAAGCACACATTGGCTTCACGGAAGTGTGGGCAGATGCGTGAAGGGCGTGTCAGTTTGGCATTAGACGGCTGGTGAATCTGGGGAATAGAGATTTCCTTCAGATTGGAGATGGGCTCGTCTTTTTATGTTTGAGGATTATCCTATGATGAAGGGACGACATGCTGAGGTGGGTTTCTGATCTTATCTCCTCTGGGTTTTACAGCTGCCACCCTTGCCCTTGGACGTCATGGCCTTGTCCCAAACTATTCCCTCCTTGCCTATCCTTTACCCTTCCCTCTGGCTCTGCGTGTCGTGTCGCTGCGTGTATTCCAAATACCGAACCCCTGCCACTCCACTCCACTCAACTCTATTCCCTTCCCCCATGAACTTCAGCTCAGTTACAGCTGATAACAAAGCCGGCGTGGTAATGACAGACCTACGAGGTGAGATCACATTCATTCTCATGCTTTCTCCCTCAGCAGCAGGCTGTGAAGCTGGGCTGTGTTGCGGGGGTTAGCAGCATTGCCACAGCGCCACCCCCCCCCCCCCCCCAAAAGCCAACCACCAACCACCTCATGCAGCTCCAAGTTCACCACCATCCACGCTTTAACCTGGATAGTGGTGAACAGCAGGCTTCCATGCCAAGCACTTCAGACCCAGCCATTATGGTCAAGTCCAACTCTGCAGGGTTTACTTTTACCTCTAAAACAACCTTGACACTTTCTCAGCCCACACTATCTTTCATCCTATGCCGATGCCCTCCGCACCATGCACTCAACCTACCGTGGCTTACTCTCTTCTCCACGCTGCTGCCAACTCATGCTGGTTTTCTGACTGCTACCCACACTACTTCACTCTGGAATTCATCTCTACCTTTAGCCACTGTGACTCTTCCCCAC
The DNA here is from genome assembly GCF_046629955.1 of Centroberyx affinis. Taxonomy (NCBI): domain Eukaryota; kingdom Metazoa; phylum Chordata; class Actinopteri; order Beryciformes; family Berycidae; genus Centroberyx; species Centroberyx affinis. The sequence goes on from NW_027280806.1 coordinate 543,696, forward strand.
ACTCAGCGCTCAGTGCACTAGTCAGACAGAGCACATTATGAATATTGTAAACGTGCTCACACTCCTGAAAGAGATAAATGATTTAGTTTGGGAGGGAACTGGCTTAATTGTTCTGTTGAGAGGTTGCGGGCAGGATGTTTTGCACGAGAACGGAGACATCCTAATATTTCAAAACCAGGATAGAGCCGGGAGGGCGAGGGCTGCCATGACGTGAGGCATGGATAGTGCGGTGGGCAGCTATTTGAAAGAGTTAGCCCAGAGGAAAACATGATCTCCATTGGTGTTCAAAAGGCAGTATTTGGAATGACGATGGTGTTGGCTGTCAGGAGCCTTGAGGTGGCATAGCTGAAGATTGAACACTAGTGATGGATACACAATACAGACATCCGCCTCACTCGCCCTCCCCTCTCTCGCATCCCCATGGCAGCTGAACTGACAGGCTGACACAGACACACAGTATAGCAAGGGCTTTTGATGCTACCTGCTCTCTGGAGGCATGTCAACCAGCCCACCCATCCAGGCCACTGGCAAAAGTTCACACCCAGGCATTTTGCCTGGGACGAAAGAAGCAGGCATCTGAAAACTTCTCAGCAATGAAGAGTGCAAGACAGGGTCACCTTCATTTCTTGCCTGGAAAATCTTAGTCAGATGCTTTCTTCCTGCTTGTTTTGGCGGGAGAAAAGAGACGAGGAAGCTAATTTATTTTTTGCTTTGGTAATTGAGCCTGGCACATAATGCTAGTCAAAATGCCATCCATTTAAAGACTTCACAGAGAAGTCGATCATGCCCGCTTCAATCACTGTGATGTTGACAGGGAATGTTTAGTCCGGCTCTCTGCTTCATGATGAAAAGAAGACCAAGAGATCTCTCAGACTTGAACATAATGAAGATGAGTTGATGCATCATTTCTGTGCAAATTGGAAGCGCTTTTGCAGCATTTCACGGCTTGGTGATATACTGCCCTCTTAGATAGATTTGAGCTTGGAAGTAGACTTAGACTTAGTTGAGGAATAATTGAAAACGTGCAGACCCACTTACTCCACCTGTAATGCATTTTCACTGCACTTTTTTGTTCTTGAATGAGAGTTGCTCCGTTTTGAGTGCCGTTTAATCCTAGCTGAGGCACCAGAGGGTGCAATTCATTTTTATCCATGTGAGTAATTTCACAGTTAATCCTCAAACTGACCAATTTACTCCCGCCAAGATCATTTTTAATTATCACCTCTGCTTTACAGCTAATATGAGGTCCAGCTGGTTTATGTTAATATGGTAGTGGCCGTTGAATATTGGCCCTCTTCCTTTTTTATTTTTTGTATGCTCACTGGGCGATTAATTATGAAGTACTGAACATGAGCCTCAGCCAGGACTGGTGTGCGACAGATGCATGAAGGGTCAGTGCACTGGCAGCAGCTGGAAATCAAGGTCACATCAACCTGAGAGAGCGAAGGGGAGATGACGTGGCAAGCTAAATCTGAGGAAGACGGGAGGAGGAGAGAGACAGTTGCTGCAAGACTAACTTTTTATGAAATGGATGGTGGTTTCAGAGATATATATACCTGTTTGTGTCTCCACCAGACACAGCCTCCTTGTAGGGGTGCACAATTAATCGAAAAAATATTGAAATTGCAATGTTGACTACTGCAATTTCCATATTGCAAGAGACTGCAATTTATTTATTTAAAATAGGGAAAGGTTTCTACATGGCCTCCCATACAGGGTGTTCATGCGTGGTGCAGAATCCCTGATTTGCAAAAGTAAGTTGAATGAAATCTATAATTCTGTTCAAACTGAGCAGGTCTTTATCATTAGCACCTCATATTTTCCCAACCCCACAATCTTTTTAAAACTTTTTTATTAAGCAGTGATAAAAAATGATGTAGAAAAGTTTATTTTTTGTCAATATCAAGCCATCCTACTTCCATGTCCTTGTCTCTCCATAAATGAGCTCGGTATCGTGGCCTTTCAGTAGCCTGTGGTCCACAACGGACCTATTAAAACAATTCATACAGGAATTGTTCAAGTTACAGAGACTCCAGTTAAATGCCACTGGCTCAGCCGCCTCTCATGTGTAAACTGACAGACTCTCTTGTTGTAGCGTTGGACTGTTACGCTGTCTTACCTTAACAGCAACTGATGTTTTCTCGTGAACACCGCAGACTAGTTGTGGTCGTTATGATGTTAGAGGTGGGATTAGCTAAGGTAATGCATTAACAGTAATGTACGTTTTTAAGAGAATATGAAATTTTATTGATCCTGGAGGGGAAATGATGCTGCTGATGATGATGTTGCTGCAGGAGCAAAAATAATAGGATCCAGCAGGGGCAAAAAGACAAGCAGAAGTTAAGCACACAAATAGAATATAAAATCAGCCATAAAACCAGTAAAGATACGTAAAGACAGTAAAAATGTTGTGGTCTGGAGGTCAGCTTTTTGGTGTCAGTGTTGGTTAGTCGCTGTCGGATACATTTCTGGAATGTAAGAACAGCAGAGCGGACGTCATGTTAGTTTAGCAGGATGAGCCAGGCCTCTACCTTGGCGTTGGCCTTGTAGAGTCTGGGGGATTTGCGGTGGAGCAGACACAGGCCGGTAGAAGTGCATTCTTCTCCGCAGCGGTGGTGAGCTGCAGGAATCTTAGCTATGCCTATTAGCCAGCCAAACCCGGACAGCAAGCCTGACCGCTGGAGCAGTGTGTATGGAAACACCCACTGCCCTTGTGTTTATAACTTCCTGTTTATGCTATCAATGTCTCTATCTCTTTGAGCATACTTGCTATTCCAGTTCCCTTTTATCAGCGTAGCAGAGTCTCTATCCACTCTCTTGTGCTCCTCTGTAACTTTTTTCTCCAGTCTTCGCTGTTTTTTTTTGTTTTTTTTTTAAAAACTCTGTTCTTTGTCTTTTCTTACCCAGTGTCTCTGTAGCCTACGTGGATATTAATCCTGGTATTTCAAACCTGCCCGGGGCTTGGAGCTGTCTCCTGAAATGCAGATCTGTGGAGGTGTCATCATAGCTCTGTGTCTTGGGTGTCTGCACTTGCCCCCCAGCCTCACTCTCCTATTCACGCAGCCGTGATGACATGCATTATTCCTCACTGACTCATCTGGGCAGCCTCAAAGCCTCCCAGTTTTGGTTTCGCCTCTCAACTTTTGCGGGGAAAAAAAATGAAGTTTGTAGAAATTTTATGCTGGTGTCTGCAACTTCAATGAGACACGGCATCTGCATTTTTCTAACCCCTGCCATCTCCTCCCCCATCTGTGTACAGTTTGTTAGACATGTGATGCTCATGCGGCTAACTTGCCCTTCGCGCACGATTTGTTTTTTTGTCCTGTGGCACTATGTTTCCTGAGTATTTCCCTTTCACAGATCCGTGTTTACAGTTGCTACACACTGGGCTTTCTGCCTCTAACTAAAGCAAATGACAGGCCTAGAAGAAATGACATCACAGTCTCAGCCACACGACCCTGAAAGAATGCCTAAATATTTACAAGCCCTCACAACACATGCTACCTTACCACTCGGCCTCCCATTTGTTCTGTCTGTAAGTCTTTAACTCAGCCGTGCGGTCGTTTCCTACTGCAGTAGCTACGTCTATTCTACGTCCTGTCTGGGCTGATCCCACGTCATTGATCCCTCCGTGGAGCTGGGCTCTTTAATTACAGTCATTAGCTGGAGTAGGTCTGCTGCTGGGGTTAGAGAACCTTATTACCAAGACCTTGTCTCTTTCCTCCCCACACAGCACACAGGCTAATGCTGCTCGCTAGTGCGTTCTCTGAAAACAAGCTGCGTATGCCCCAGCAGTTACAATGTTTACAGCAAACACGCTGCCAAATTGGATCCCCAAATCGCAAGCCTCTCCAGTAGATGTTTTTTTCCCCCCTTCCCCTCTCATTCTTTTTCAATTGGATATGGGGTGGAAGTGCGTGGTATTCCAATAACAGATTGTAGCAAAGTGGGGTGTAAGAGGGCATGTCAGTCTGGCGTCGCCTGTTTATTGGTGGCCCGGTGCCGACTGCAGTGACCAGGCCAGAGTAGCCATTTATCCACCTCTCCAGACCTCCATTAACATCTCTGTTCTATCTGTCTGTAAATCTCCCTGTTCAGAACTATACTTCCACTGACAAGTCCCTTAGCCAGTGTTTTTGTTTTTAAGGAGGTTCTGTTCTGTTTCACTCCCCTTCCCTTGCCTGTTTTTGTCTACAGTCTAGATGTCATCATGCATTCCTCTGTGTCTAATGTTTAATTAGTCATATGGAGTTGGTGTCTTCTTTGGGTAATGGAAAAAGTGAACTCACATCTTGGTCCCACTGGGTCTTTATAGTGTCTCTCCACCTTCTAACTTGAAAACAAAACATTTTCCCCCTAGAGCGGCGTGCTAAAACCGCACATCTGCTCTGCACATAAGATGTAAACAAAACAAGTCCTAATCACCAAACCCAGTGAGATTATCAAATATAGCGTGTTGCCACATAATAAACTCTTGTGTTTTCTGTATGGAAAATCTGATCAGATGGAATTAAAGCGTCTTGATCTAGACAAACTATTCATCTCATCTGGATCTGCAAAGTGGTGATGCACAGGATCTTTGTTGGGCCCGACCAACAGCACAGTTCTGGTGTAGTGGCCAGGAAATGACACTGTTGTGTGCCTCCTTGCTTATGACTCACAAGCTATAACTGTATGTTTGCCTTATCAGTGCAGTAGTACTTGAGAGGCTGGTGATGCTGATGTCTCCTTATATAGCCCAGGCATAGAACAGCGTGACCTGGCTACGGACACAGGGATTTTTTGGAGAACTAGGTTAAGCCTCAGAAAAAGTGATGCAGTGCAAAAAACATTCTGTCACTCTGGCCAATTCCTCATGCTATGTCTCGCTGTTGAGGAAGTGTTGAAAGGTTTCTGGGTCAAAGTAAGCTCTGAGGTTCTACAGCCAAATGACAGAATACAGGCCCGTCTTTGTCTAGCGGCATTCACCTCATGTCCGCTGAAGCCAGTGGCGCTAATGGCACATGAGCTAAGCTAGGCCCCATATTTCAGTGCGATATTAGCAGCAGCAGACCACCCGTGGAGCTCAGACAAATAAAAATCCCATTTCCGCTCTTTCTATCGGTGGTATTAAGAGCTGGGGATTGTGCTGTTGCCTGAGTGCCAATGAAAAAGCCACTCAGTGTGTGAGCAGTTAAAGCCCTCTCAGCCCAGCGAGGGTGAGGTCTGCCTTCTGTATGCATCGCCCCAGCCAGCTTGATCGATTCACTGTTTGCTCTGTCTTGTCTAAGTGCAAGCTCACACTCCCCGCTCCGCCCCCAGAAAATAATCCGGACTTCGACCATCGCTGCCTGCTTCCCCTAGGCTTCCCCGCTACACACACACAGACACACATAAATGTATACACGTACAGTGAGTCCACACACACTCGGACTTTCTGCCTAAGGGTGCTGGGCAGCGGAGGCATGGATCCATGAATTCCTCATAACACAATCTGTCGGCTGATCAATAATTCAATTCTATCTGTGAGCAAGCATGTCTGGATCCAATCTCACCTGCGCCTCCCTTCGGCCTTCTCTTAACAAGGTGGGTGTTGTGTCCTTGAGCCGGGCTCAGCTTATGTCTGTGTGGCTCTGTGTGTCCTTGTGTGTGCTGATTTAGTTGGCTTTAGTTAGTTGTCAGCCAGTGCCTGTGATACTCCATGGTAGTGTATCCGCTACCCGTGTGTGTGTGTGTGTGTGTGTACACACACCTGAGAGCCTATGGCCATTGTGGATTAGACAATGTTCGTTATTTCAACTGTGTGCATCCCTCGTCCGTGTCCACAGCAGTGTGTGGATGTGTGTCCATCGACAGTCAGCAGAGTCGGTGTATGTGTGTGTGTGTGTGTGTATGCATAGTCCATCTCTCCCTCCAGGCGGCCAGAGGAATCAAAGGCGTGGATCTCATTAGAAGGTATGGAGCCTGTGGAGAGGCAGCGGCTAAGTCCTCTGATTAGTGGGCTCAGGCGGGCTGCCTGGGTGCTGGGGGGTCGGTGTGCGTGTGTGTGTGTGTGTGTGTGTGTCTGTGGGGGGTGGGGTGGGGGGGGGGTCCACTCATCGCTGTCCCTCTCATCCCTTTCCAGCCCACACCTGGGGGGCAGCGTGCCCAGCACTCCTCCTCACCGCAGGCCTCAGCCCCAACCGACAGGGTCACGGACACACACAAGGACACAAATTTACCCCCTCCTCCTCCCCATCGTCTGCCCCACTCTATCTCTCTCACTTTCTATCACAGTCTAATGGGCTGTCTACTTCCAGTTCTGTTTTTAACCCTCTTTGAGTGTTTTATCAAAGGCCACATTCAGTTTCCATTCCAGTGCCGGTCGCTCCCCCTTACATATCAAACTGCACCAATAGGCCGGCGAGCAGCTTTCTGGGTCGTTAGTGGCTCGTTCCAGGGCCCGGACTCCTATCAAAGCCAGCGACCATGAACCAGGGACGACTTTCAGCCAAGGGCAAAGTGTGTGTGAGTTCGAGTGAGAGAGACAGGACACTTCTGAAGGTTGCCTGACTTTGGACAGTTCCTCTCTTTCCTCTGAATGGTCTTTCTCTTTACTCCCTCTCTCTCTCCCTCTCCCTCGTCCCCTGTGTGCCTCTCCGTTTAATGCCCTTCCAGATAAAACAACGCCAGTAAACTTCCTCTTTGTTTCTCTCTCTCTCCTTCTCTCACTGATAACCACGCTATCTAAAAGTAGGCCCTGGCAGCACTCCCTGTCTATTCTCCCCCCACTCCACCTCGCGCCCTCCCCCTCCTCTCTCCCGGTATGTTAGGGTGTATTGTGTGCAATCAGTAGATGGGGGTAGAGGGTGTTTTTTTTTTGTTTTTTTTTCCTTTTTCTTTTCTTTTCCGGGCCTGCTGGAGGAGAAGAAGGAGGAGGGAGCGATTGCGGATGGAGGGGGCCGGCGCGTATCTGCTGACTGTCACTTCCATTAAGCGTGCTGTCCTCACCAGCCTCCCCTATATGCCCAGACTGGGCTCTGTATAAGCCAAGGTCCCCTTTTGTTCAATGCCCAACCTTTCTAATCCGCAAACCCTCCAGTCCACAGATATGCTGTAATTACAAGGCACTTTTCTCTGTAAACTTTTCCTACATGAGGATTTAGATCATTTTTGAGGCTTATTTTTGTGGCCGTGTGGAGTTTGTCAGAGTCGAGGGGTGTTTATATTTGTTGGTGTAACTTTTTGGCCTCAATTTCCCCCGAGAGGAGAGAGAGAGATGAAATCACAATGGTCCACACAGCGCTGTCTAGCTTCCCCTCCACTCTCTCTCTCTTCCCCTTTCCATCTCTCTCTGTCTCTCTCTCTCTCTCCGTCTCTGTCCCTCTCGGGCTCAATCAATTAATAAAGCTTGACATTTATTGGAGAAAACAAATAAAAGCTCTTGGTTTGGGGATTGTCTCGTATGCAAACCACTCTCCCATGTTTCTGTGTTTGTTTACATATCATTGGACGTCCTGCTCCCTGGACAACAGCGTGCTGCCAAAACCGAGGGACTCAAAGGAATTCAGTTTAACGCTGTGCAAGTGCCTTTTCTAAAGGGCAGTGCAGTGCCTCTGGTTGTCGAAGTCTGTTTAGCAGAATAATCAGTGCTTTAATTAACAAAAGTCAGTTCAGAATATCAATTATAGCTTTCCTTTATCTGCAGTCATGTCACACCAAAAAAACAATTATGACTGATTGTGGGTTGTTATTGTCTCTCATGCTGGTGATAATTAGTTACTTTTTAGCTTATAAATCATACTTTTTTCACCAAGTAACCCCCCTCTTGCTCTCCCCTCTCATTTGCGATTATTTTGTAATATTAATGAGTGCCCCTCCCCTCCCCCTCGTGATGAGTTTGGGAGTCAGTCTTTGTGGATGTTGTGTTGAAGGGTGAGGGCAGTGTGTTTCCAGCGAGAGAGCCTCAGGGGTTCGCTATCATTTTCTCTCAGTCTCATCCCAGTCCAGACACGCTCCTCATTCTGGAATGACAAACATCTCCGCAGCACTCGCTCAGACTAGAGCTCAGCCTCGCCGGCTTGATGGCGCACAATCATCTCCACGCACACACACTTCACTCAGACACACTTTCATACACGTTCACACATTCACAGTCTTACTCTTTTCCTGCTCTCTATTTGTCTTTCTCTCGCTCCCAAACACACTCACACAAATACATAGACATATATATACTCCCTCAACTCTCCTGTCACTCTGAGAGTACCGGGCTGTGGGGCTCCTTTTCTTCTCTGGCTGGGGTAATGACATGGTTGTGGCTCTTGCCGCGGTCCCTGTGAAACACCAGATCTGTTTCGCAGCCGCACCTTTCTGTCTGTTTGTCTGGGTGATGGAGAGTGTGCTGTCACCTGGAGGTGTGCAATCAGCCCACAGTCAGTGTGATCACCCCTAGCCTCCAGTGGCAGACCTGGACCACTGGGAAAAGAAAAATGAAGGTGTTTTTTTGCCACATTTATTTATCTCGTCTGATTAGAACATTCCTCATGTTGTTTTTAATTTTTCTCCATGTTTGGAAAAATGAATCGCACTTGATTCTCACTGAAACATAACCAGAGTTTGGTTCCCTTCCAATTACTGCAGAGTTGTTTGCATTTGTCGGTTGACCCGTCCAGAGTGGGTACAGGGTGCAGTGGAACCAATTATAGCAGTGGGTTTTGTGCGCAGTAAGCATAGCGTGGTGGTAGTGGGTGTGATGGGTTTTTAATGGGACTCAGCCACAGTCACAGATGTAAGGCCTTGTTGTTTTTGGTGATGGCAATGGCCAGCGTGTGATAGCCAGGCCAACAGAGCGCAGTCCAATTGAATCTATAACCGACCATTGAGATCAAGGACCACTCACAGCGGAAGGGTCAGGGCTTGGTTTCCCAGTAGCATTTTAAATCAATCTTTTGTTCCATCGTTCCATGGAAATGCCACAATGGTCACATCGCCAAAATGTTTTGCAAAACCCAAACCACAATAAAATGCCTGTTTTCATATACAAGCAGTTGCTGTTGGGGTGAAGCACCACACCATCCTTTGGACACATTTCAGTGTAGGCTTTGTTTGGTAGCCTTGTCCAAACACTGACTGGAAAAAAAAGTTAATTAAATAACCCCCTAAGTTTATTTTCCCACACTCATAATTGATGCACCAAGTGTTTGCTTATTCACGGCAGGACTTGAAAAAGCAGAGTCATCCTTTTAAAAAGAATTCTTAGGATAGTTATCAACTCTTGAATAATGGAGGCTTCCCCTCCTCCCTGTCTTTAGAGCCAGTGATCATGTGCCTGGCTAGTGGCTGTACCGTAAATGATATGGCTTGGGCCATTAGCTAGATCTTTCTCTGTTCATACCGCTGGCTTTTCCTGATAAGTAAAGCAGACGCAAGCGCTGACTGAAGTGTTTTCTGCTTATTAACCATACTGTCATGCGCTCTTTTATAAGGACGCGCATTAGTCTGAATGCACGGCATTGCATTAGCATTCTTCAAGCAGTGCACATTGGATCGCACAAGGCTTGACCATCTAAGAAATGAATGAGGAAATGCCAGTGCACTAGTTTTTTTGCTTAGCTCAGTCTAGGCTATCGAAGAAGTGATTTGTATTCGTGCAGCCTCGCAGTTCCCTGCCCTGTTTGTACTAGCCAATCTAGACAGGGGGTTGTTATCAGAGGGCCTTGAATGAAACAGCTGCCTAGCACTCCTCGCCACGGCTCCGTTCAAGTCCTCCTACGCCTTTGAAAATGTCGTGTTCTGCCCGTTGTGTCAGACACCGTGCACACTAATGGCTCCTGGCCCTGATCCAACCTTATCCCATATTCTGAACCTGGCCCTGGTTGCATCAGGCCCTTCTCACAACAAGGAGACTTACCTGGATCATGCCAGCCAGCAGCCAGCTGCTGCTAGGGGAAGAGCTTTCCACAATGGTTTAGGCATTTGGAGGATTAGCCCTACCCTATGGACTGCTCCGAGAGGGGCTGGCTAGCACCTGCCACCGCTAACACACTAATATCTAGCGACGAGAGCTTTTCAGCAAAGCCCTGTGGGTTATCCACACAGGGTATTTCACTTTACAAACAGCACAGTCACATGGAAATGGCTTTTCCCACTGTTTTGGCTCTACCCTCTCCCTGCCCTTGACTCAGGAAACTGCTATTGAAATCAAGAGCACGTACAGGGTTGTCAGCCCCATGTAGCCGCTAGCAGCTAGCCTAAGTACATCACCCTTATCTATGATGTCACTTGCTTCCTCCCCTGTCCATGCTTGTCCGAGCCAGGTCATAAGCCACCCCCTCCCTCCATAGACCTGTCTGTTTGACTGTAATGCAGTCTAAGCCTTTTGTTGAGAAGGGCATTAGCCTATATTTGTGGGCACGGGCGCTTTGTCATCCAGACCTCGGAATGGCTGCTCCAGATGGGTGATTAGTCACCACTGTGTGTGTGTGTGTGTGTGTGTGTGTTTGTGAGAGTGTGAGAGATGGCTATGTGTAATAGCTGCTCCTGTGTGTATGCAACCAGAGATCTATGTGATTACAAGGGGATGAGACAGCTTAAATGAAGATAAAACATGGGTGCTTGTATTGGTGTATGAAGTGTGGTTCTGTACGTGCATTTGTGTGTGTGCGCACGCATGTGTACTTGTGTGTGTTTACTATTTAATGGCCATCATACCCCCGTACCCACATCCCCAATGCAATCTCATCTCCAGTAAGTTGCTCTGACTCGGCTAGCTGGGCTTCCATCAGCGCTTTGGAGTGCGGCTCTCATGCCTGTGGGCTGCTGTAATGATAGCTTTTGCAAAAAAGCCCAGCTGTTTGCTCACAAAGTATGAGAGTGAAAATTGAAGATGAGGAGGATGAAGAGTAGGAGGAGGAAGAAGAGGATGAAAAGCATCACCAGCCCTCTATTGTACAGCTGCAGTTTCATACAATTTCACAGAGCAGACCGAACAAAAGCAGGAACACGTGCGCCATGAAAGATTAATTGGTTGCTGTTAGCTCTAACGCTCATCATCACCTGCAACAGAGAAGGTAGGGAATACAGGAAAGAAACGTGTTGCATGGTGTTGCCAGGATAATAAGGCACTGAGGGGAAGGACTTTTTTCTCTCTCTGGCCGCTGGCTGAGGAAAAGTTTCTGAATCCAAACGCACCAAACTTGGAAATTGATGCTGAGATGCTGTTGTTTTGTGTTTACCTGAGCTAGTTAGGACAGTGACGGCTCATCAGCTGGCACTGATTGGACTGTGGACATAGTTAAATGCCCATTAGAGTTAGTGTGGGTGTGGGTGTGCATGCATGCGTGTGTGCATGCATACAAGTGTGTAACTGTGTGTGTGTGTGTGTGTGTGGTACTCTGCTGCCCAGACACATCTGCCTTGCTTTAATTAGTTTTGCCTGGCACAGGGACCCACCAGTCTCTCTGGTGTTTAATAACAGCCTAGACAATGGGCATTTATCAAGGTCTAAATACAGCTGAAGGATCTTGCGTTCATTTGGCCAAAACTACCTTAACGCGATTATGTTCTTTTTATTTTCTGAAGCTGGTTCCAGAGAAGCTGCTGTTGGCCCTGCGTACTGAGGCATGTTGAAACATGAATCTTCTCTCGGCTGCACATTTTTTTGACTCCCTTTCTGTCCTCTTTCTTCATTTTCTCCCTTTCCCCTCTCTCTCACTTTCTCTTTTCGTCAGTCAATGTATTAATATGTTATGTGCCCGACCCAAATTCCCAGGCCTTTGAGTGCTTCTAGGGCTTCTTCCTCTGCCTTGCCCCCTCTGCTCCTTTTGATCAGAGCCGTTGTGGTGAAAAGTCTCCCAGGGAGAGAGACAGAGGCTATACTCTGTTGTCTCCTCAATCAGAATCAGTAAGAGGTCCTCGGGAGCAAACAGCCCCGCTCTAAATGCCTCCTCTTTCAAAGTCTCTGTCTTTCCCTCTCCTGACTGCTACGGTTTCTAATCAGGGCAGGAGATTTTCGCTGATGAACCAATATGAGCCGACAGACACCCTCCCCTCCCTTCACCTCTCTTCTCTCTCTTCTTCCCCTCCATCCTTTCACATCTGTGGATGTTACCTGACGAGACTCATTTGTCAAACCCCCCACCCCTCTCTTCCTGTCTCCTTGCCCCAGCCACCTGATCCCTCCCTCCTGTTGTTCCACCAGTGCCAGCAGAGCTGAAGAGACTGCTGTGTGTGGTTGAGTGGGTGGGGAGACAGACGAGACAGAAACTAAACTGAGCAGAGCTGAGGTGCGTACAGGTGCAGCTCCTCTTGCTGCCCGAGGGGCAGCTGTCAAAGTCTCTTCCTTTTGGCCCTCATCTCTCCATGCCTTCCCCGCTGTGGCCTTTGCATCACTCTCACTCCAGTCTAAGCCCAACTCTAGCTTAGCACGTTAGTTTCAGGATAGGGTGGCCCCCGGGAGACTCAGTCTCCACTGGGAACATCCCTGCAGCTGCTGCTCCAGCTGTTGCCCTTCATCAGTCTCAGTGTAACTTGTGTGCTTCACATTGTATGGATATTGTTTTTGTTATTTTATCTCTGACTTACTACAAGGATAATTTCCCCATAAGGGATAATAAAGATTTCTACTACTACTGTAATATATTACATGCCAGCAGCACCTAAAAAAAGATGGGGAGGAATTCAAAAGCAGCAGGAGCAGCAACTAACGTTGCCCCCAAGCTCATTGCGCAAGCTGAGTGAATGCAAATGGACTTTTCTGTATTATTATTTTTTTTTTACCAGAGTTCCCCAGCCATAATAGTCTGCATGCCTAGCACAATGATTCCTACCCTCATATCCTCTCATTCAATTCTACAGCAAGTTCCTTTTTGGGTGGGATTGGCTGTCTGATTCCTCCCTCTGTCAGCTCACTGGAGGAGATTGCTTTGATTTTGGGGCAGACTTGACCAGATTAAATAGAGTCGGGCCGGGCCGCGTGGACGGGTGGCTCCCAGCCATCATCCCATTTGTGTTTCTCATTGTCGCCTGCAGCTCTCCTCCATTTTTGTTCTCTCCCCTTCCCTTTGTTTGCCTTACGCTTCTGCTCAGTATCTGGCCGACGATTGATAAGACCCAATCCCTGACAATGCTTGGCATGCAGTACAGGATCGGTGGCGATGCCGGTCATGCATTGTGGCGCGCTTGTGTGTGTGTCTGTTCAGGTTTTAGGAAGGAGATGGGATGCGGCTCACGTCATTGTTTATCTACCTTTCCACTTCCAGATGGCGCTCAGCATAAAGAATCCGCTTCTTGACACACACTCTCTTTCTCTCCCTCTCTCCTCCCTCATTCCTTCCCCTCCGCCTCCTCCTTCCTCCATCCCTCCCGCGGTTCACTCCGGAATATGGACTCGTTTTCAGGTCCAGAACACGCAGCATGAGACGAGGGGGAGGTGGTGAGAGAGCCAGGCAGGCAGACTGGGACTAGAGAGGGAGCCCTGGAATGTCAGGTGGTAGTCTCCGGGTGTTTCTGTGTGGGTGTGTGCTAAGACTTTGTGTGAGAACATATGCGCTAGTGATTGTACCTACGAGTCTGCAGCACTTGTCTGTCTTTTCATGAGCATTTATAAATGTGAATCATGATGGTGTGCATGCACGCGTGTGCTAGTGCGCATTCGAAATACGACGCATTCGAAATACTTGACACATTTTTTTAGAGGTCATTGAATCATAAAAATCTCGTCTCGGGCAACAATTGAGTCGGCCGGCCCCGGTCCTCTTGGCCGTCTAGATTGATGGACGGTCAATTCCAGCAGCGGGAGATAATCACAGCGTGTCAGCCTCCACCGATCCAAACTCTTATCTGTGTCTGCCCACTGCCAGCATGCCGCAAATGACCACAGGGACACGCATTTCTCTTTATTGTTCCCCAGCCCGAGGGAGAAAATGTGTTTGTGTGTGTACAGAACTTTTGCAGGCTGCTGTGACTGCACTCCACTGGAAGAACACATTCACCTGAAGTGCACCTTCACCACAGCGGTACTTCAACGAAACTCACCTCTCTGTTTGGAAAATGCATACACTTATGATAATGCAGCACTTTCAGATGTTTTTTCCATCTTTGCTCACCGCCTTTTTTATTTGAATTATCCACCGTCTGAAGTGTCTGCCGATAAGCCTTTTCCATGAGGGTCCTTTTTTCTGCACACCATTACTCAGAACCATCCGAAATGTTAAAGGTATCAGGTCGGATTCTGGCATTGTCCCATGGCACTTTCAGGTGTTTTTTTTTTTTTTTACCTCACACCTTTATCTCCCATTGCCTGCAACATCAAGTGTGATCAAGTAAGATTACTCCTCCTGAATCTGTAGTGCAACAGTGGACTTTGGTGAAAGCCTTCTTGTTTGTCGCATCCGCTCTGCTAGCTGAAGGTCTTTGAGGGGTTATTTTTCCCAGAGCGAGCTATGCTAATTGTGGCCTAATGGTGAGCTGTTACGGCATAGAGTGGTAAAAAGCAGTCGGTTGGTGAGCCTTTCCCGTGCGGGCTGATTACGCTGTCTAGTTAATGCACCCTCCTCAGATACAAATGGAGGGTGGTTATTGCATCAGGAGAGACAGTCAGCCTGTCAAAATCACCCTCTCTCACAGACAAGAGAGAGAGAGATAAAGAGAGGGAAAAGAGAGAGAGAATATATTCTGGAGAGCCAATTTCACTAAGGGGATAGAAGCATGGTGGTGCAATTATGAAATATAGCTTTCTGTTTCAATAATGACCTTTTTCCACAGCCTATATATAGCCCAGTGTAAATGATTTAGAGGATGGACTATAGTGTCATATAGATGGTGGCCTATGGATTCCTACAGAGAATAGCAGAGAGGACAGTTTCCAATGAAAAATCTTAACTTGCTGGCACTAAGTTGAGCAAGAATGGTAGAAATGACAGCTGGGGACTCTGGGGAAAACACTTCAGCATTATGCTTTTCCCAAGCAGTTGTCCTTATGCTGCCATTAGTCACTTCCAGCTCCTATACTTGGTATGGGTGTGGTGAGTGCACACCTATGTGTGTCTAGCGGAGTTGTGCAGAAGGGGCATTCTCATGTGGGTTGGTTCTCATCCACTATAATTAATCACCAGAGGAATACATGCTGGTTTTGGACCAAGTCTCCTCTCCAAAAAAATCTCCTTCAGCGCAACTTTCACTGCAGGTCACGCATGAGAGCCCAGCAAAGCTTAGCCTTGGCACTGCTGCCAAACACCCACACTAGCTGCAACAGTGCTTACTATGCATCCGTCTGGATAGGTACTCAGAGGTGGTAGGAGAGCCAACAGCTGGGCCCAGGCTGGGAAAAAGCTGGGGTCAGGAACTGAGGAACTCCTTCCTGACCTGAAAATATAAGAAACAGACAGTGGTGGAATGTCACAGCTGCTGTCCGAAAACGTGAAAACCAGAAAACACATTTGACCAAACTGAAAGCACGCACAGGAACTTGAGTTGAATTTATGCATAAGCACTTGCAACAATTACATATACACATGCACATATGTTTATAATGTTTTCATATGCACCAGCACACGCATATGTGCACTCAGAGTCCCTACTGGCTGGTGCTCAAGTCAAGTGTTTCCACGTCCTGTGGTCTGCTTTGTGCCAGGCAGCAGTACATCAGTATACAATCCTCCTAAATATACATAAACCCAGCATAGCTCCTTCCCCTTTCTCTGTAGCATATTCACACACACATACACACCATTCCCCCCGGCAATCGGTGAGGGGAAGCCCCCTGTGGTGCCAATGTACAGCCATGCCTGACTCCACACTCTTATTATCATGATTGCCTGAAAAAGGTGGCGGGACGCTGAGTCCATTCACTCTGCCAGACAGCTTCATAAAGGGGCTGCCGATGGTTCCCAGTGGGGCCCTCATCAGTGGCAGAGAGCAGTGAAGCGCCTCTGGACTATGCTCTCTGAAGTAAAGTGACAATAGCTCTCCTGCCGATAGAAGGAGAAGAGAGCAGGGAGGGTAGAAAAACAAGATGGCCGTTGAGCAATAGGGATCTGTTGAATGCCTCATAGGGAGGTCATCCAGGAAGTAATGAGGTGAAGTGCTGTAGTAGAGCAATAGCTGTCAATCAGTGGAGACATTGTTGTGCTATAATGAGCGCCTGGTGTGAGTGGAAAGGACCTACATAACTAGGCATTTTGGTTGAATTTGGATCACCTTTTAGCCTCCTTCTTCTTCTTCTACCGCTCCTCCAGTTGTCTCCTTCCGCCGCCATCCTTTTTTTCCCTCCTCACTGAGGCCTAGGCGAGTAATGCTACCCATGGACCATTTCCCAACCATAATCCAACATCTGTCTTGCACACGTCTTCTTGCGCTGACGTTAAAACCTTCACTTCTCCTCCTCCCTCCTCCTCCACCTTCTCTGTGCATTCCACCCCCTCCGGTAGCCGTCACAGCCGCTGAACGATTTCCTCTCACTGGGAGGCTCCTCGGAGTCACTGTGGCAGTGTCAAACGAGGCTCCTATTTAAGCTCATTAAATGTTTCCAAGAGAATAGGAAATCAATGGTGCATACCGGTGCGCGAGAACTTTTCTCTTAATTTAATTTCCCTCCCCCTTATCTGTTTGCACATCTCTCTCTTTCTCTGTCTCATCATTCTTGCTCGTTCCTCCTAGCCTGTCTTTCTGTCGTTCTCCTTTAAGTGATGGGGGGGTGGAGGTGTGCGGTGGGCGATGGAAACGGTTGCCTTCAGAAGCCATTTCGGTCTCTTATTCGTGACAGGCACCATGGTGCGAGGCTGTCCAGACTTTTCAGTGTTGTTTAGCACTCACCACACGGAGCACAATCGACTTGAAAGTTTTGCACACACTGACCTCAGCCCTGGAGTTTCTGCTTTTGTTTCGGGCCATGCTGTTAAGGGAACAGGTTTCGACCAGAACAGAATGTTGGAGTGAGAACATAGGAGGGAGGTAGCATGGCCATGTTTTGGGTTGAGAGGCAAGGATATGCCCCCAGTTTCAAGATATTCCCACCTCATGCTTCCTCTCTTTCTGCTTTTCTTTTGCTCTCTCTCTGTCTTTCACTCACTGTCTTCCTCTGTTTTGCCCATCTCTGGCTCTTGCTTGTCAGGAGCTTGTGTTTGATAAATTCTGCTGTGTGTGCTTGTGTGTGCGTACTTGTGTGTACATGTCTGGCAGGGCTTTGTGCTGTTTGAAACCATGCCTGGGGGCTGGGCCCACACCTTCTCTGGAGCTCCTGTAATTGCTCTTTTGGGGCCTTGTCTCTGGCTCCGAGCCTGTCTCCATCACTCTCACTCTGTCTGTCTCCCTCACTCTTTGGCCTCCTCCCTCTTTCTCGCCCTTAGTCCGACCCCTTCCCTCTCTTCTTTCACTCTATCTCCCTGCATGGCTCATTATGGCCGATCCCCACCTGCCCAATCTGGGAATTCTCTTTCCCCACACACACACACACACGCACACACACATACACACACCCAGCCACTCAGCACTTTTCAGAGCCGCCTGTCGCTCGGCTGGTTTGTGTGCTATCTGCGATAAAACAGCTTTGCTAATACTGTTTGGCCAAGGAATGGAAACAATGGCGCCTTCACATTTTTTCCTTCTGACCGGTGCAAACAGACTGTTTCCCATCTCTGTTCTGGCTGTCAGGAGCACCATTTTTTATAGAACTCCAGCCTTTCAACCCTAACTCCTGCCTTTGTATACACTGGCCCTGGCTGCAGGCTCCCAACCACAGCCCTAGCCTTTTCCATTCCAGCCCTCCCTCCAGCCTCTCACCCACCAGCCCCAGCCCCACTATGCCCATTCCCAGGCTAGGGGCTTGCATTGAAGGATAATGGATGTGGCCGGTTGCAGCTGCTCAGCGGCAGGGCACTATCAGAGGAGTTATCTAAGGGCCTGAGTGGCCTGTGATGAATGGCTGGGAGCTGTGTGCCTCCACCGATCAATAAGCCACTAGCACCCAGATGAGCTAGATGCCCCCCCCCCCCCTAACATATATCTCCCTCTCATAATCTCCTACTATGTTTGTGAACTTTTCCCTTCAATCCATGGCTTGAATTGGGCCATTGATCTTTTATCCTTGGCTTGCTTTAAATAAAGGGCCAGTATCTCCTCTCTACCCAAGCATGCAAGGTTTCTGACAGCAGTTATTGCTACACTAGCGGCACAGCGCGCAAACACTACTTTAGCCTGATCGAAGGGCCGTAATCGGAGAGGGAGCGGAGAAAATGAGGGAGAGTGACTGTGAAACTGCTACCCCCACTCTGGAGCGCTGCTGAGGTTACAGTCGCAAGGCTGATGCAAGCTGAGGTCCCGTGTGGATAGACACACTTGAAACGCAGGCACACACACACCAAACAGTTTTGCTGTCAGGGCTCATTGAGCACAACCTGTCTCAAAGCACTTCAAACAGCCCCACCCACTCTGTATTGAAATGGGATGTTGTCAGTTTATCCTCTCTCCTTTGTCTTATTGTTTTGCACACATATATGTGAGGTCTCCCCAGACCACCAAAGCGAGAGCATTTGTATTTCTACGGCAGCACAACGGGTGGGCCGTATCTACCGTAGGTGTTGGTTTTTGATCTGCTTCTTGCCGTGCACGCCCGTGCTCTGCCGGCAAGGGATTTACGATGAAAAGAGCCGACTGGAAATCTCTCTCTCCCCTCCAGGGACCTTCGCTAGTCTGTATCTTCCTCTTTCCTCCCCTCCTCATCTCTCACCTCTCCTCCCTCTTTGCTCCTCTCCTCTCTCCCTCTAGCTCTGATCTTCCCTCTGATCTGCCGTTGTCTCTGTGTCACAAAGAGCAGCTTCTCTGCCCGGTAATTGCGTGGCTGCCGGCCACCACACCTGTTGCTGTCAGTGCAGCGGTGTGGGAGAGGGGGGGGGAGCTTTGCCCTCTGGCCTGTCTGACCCTCCCCCTCCTTGCTGGGGGTCTAAGCCCGCAGGGGGTTGGCTGGAAGATTGGTGTGCATGTGAATGGAGGAGTGTGGTGTGTGTGCGCGTGCCAGTGCCTATTGTGTGTGTGGATGTTCTCACAGTTCATCGTGTTTATCTGTAACCTTGTGCTTCACCCCGTGTGTGTGTGTCTGCGTGCACCTGTGTGTGTGTCTACAAAACCTGACCAGCACTGACGGTTTGCTTTTTCTCTCCCTCTTCCTCTCTTCCCCTTCCCCCTCTTCCCTCATCCAGAGCCCAGGCCCTTAATGAAGCTGGGGGTCAGCGGCAGTGTGCGGCTAATTGGCCAAGTTTGCCCGGGGCTCCGGCTGCCTGTGATTGAAGTGTCCAGCGAGGGCCCACTGTGCAGCCGCTGCTGCACCCTGCTCTGTTCCACTCCAGCAGCCAAGACGCTCACAACACCTCTGTCTGCCTCTCCCTAGTGAGTAGCAATAGAGGTCATTCCCTTTTCACGTGCACGATCAATCTTTCTCCGGTTTGTTTTGTTCTTGTGCTATTTTCACTCAATGATGATTTCTCAGGCTCCCACATTACTATCCGGACCTGTGTATATTATTATTGCATCACCTGTCCTGCATATTCTTTCTTTCACATTTCTTCTGATTGACTTGTATCTCTCTTGTGCTTCATTTGCTTGGCTTTTTTTTTCCATTTTCTCTCTCTCTCTCTCTCTCTCTCTCTCTCTCTCTCTCTCTCTCTCTCTCTCTCTCTCTCTCTCTCTCTCTCTCTCTCTCTCTCTCTCTCTCTCTCTCTCTCTCTCTCTCTCTCTCCATCCTTTTCTATTTTTTAATTCCTAGACTTTCATTCTCACACTTGCAACTAGCATTCTCTCACTTTCCTTGGCTTGCGCCACCCTCACACTCTTCTCTTCCTCCTCACTTGCCACGGTGCGATTTGGGCAATTACCACGGTCCCCTACTGGCCAGCAGCCAGGAAAAACCAACTTCCAGCCCTGTTTTTCTCACGATGGGCCCAATAGTCCCAGCCCAGGCCAAGCTACATCACACTGTTCTGGGTTAACAGGAGGGGGTTGGAAGAGATGGGGAGGCGAGGTGCCTCTAATTAGTGGAGCTTCCACTTTCTACTCGTTAAGGCAGTTCTGGCTCCCATTGTTTGGCTGTCACAACTACAGTAGAGGTAGTGTGGCGATACTGAGCTCTGGGGGAAAGGACTGAGTAGATAGGGAGTACAGAGTGGAGGGAAGGGAGCGGGCGGTAGCTCTGCTACCCAGCAGATGGATGACCTGTCTCACCTGGGAGATACACAGGCAAGGTTCAGCTTCCTGCTCCCTCCAAGTGCCACACTACACCACACCAGTAAGCACACATTTTGTTATTTTGCTCATAGCACTGGAACATTGCTGGCTAGTGAGTGCTCAAGATCGTGTGTGTGTGTGTGTGTGTGTGTGTGTGTGTGTGTGTGTGGCAGAAAACAATGGTCCAATTATAAGTCAGGTCTTGGCCTACTAGTTAGGTTAACATATATTGTGTCAAAACTTTATTTGCAGACCAATAAAAGTTCCCAGGTTTGTTTATAAAGGACTACAAATCATTAAACCTGCACTGAAGCTCATTAAGTGAAGATTCCCCAACAATTA
Organism: Centroberyx affinis; assembly: GCF_046629955.1. NCBI lineage: Eukaryota > Metazoa > Chordata > Actinopteri > Beryciformes > Berycidae > Centroberyx > Centroberyx affinis. The sequence continues at coordinate 564,210 of NW_027280806.1, forward strand.
CCCTTGTTATTATAGTTTTATACAGACAGCTGTTACGGCTTCGTCTGTTCACACTTCACTCAACAGTGGAAAAACTACAGTTACCATGATTCACTCTGTCACTGTCAATATGTCATTGAAGTCATTGAGGTAAAGGATGTATTTGGGTTTGCCTACTGTTCATCTCTACCTCCTGGTCTGTGAACAGTTTCTGGAGTGTACTTTGAAATTCAAAGCTGCAAAGCCACGAGACTTGCTAGTTTCTTAGTGGGATGTACTGGTCCATCTGTGGAGGGCTTAGCCTGACAGACGGGAGCTCCTTTTCTCAATCTTCTTCTCCATAATCAGCTGTTTGCTTAGGTCAGATCGCTTGTGCTCCACTTTCCACCATCACACATTTCCTCCAGACCCACTTGCCTGCCGGCCTGCCTGCTGGTGTTAAATATATAGAAAATATGGCTCATTTGAAATGTAGGCTACCCCAGGTGACTGTTCAGCCTGTGCCGAATTAATAGAGGGTTGGAGACTTGGGTGGAGAGCTGCTTTGCTGAAAGTGCTCCGGCTACATTTGTGACCCAAAACACAGTGCATTAAAAATTCAAATGCCTTATTTTTGTCTTTTTGTTCAGTGTTTTTTTTCTTTTCTTTTTCCCACACTTCCATGTCTCACATCCCAGTAGACGGTGTAAATGTCATGGTAATGACATGCTTTTTGGTATCCACAAGGATTAGGAGGTGTCAATCATTTCTCCCGTGGGGCTTTGCCTTGGCAGAACCCCGGAGCAAAGGGGTGTTTGGGGATGAATGAATTAAGATGCACAAGCACGAACAAAAACTGTTGGTTTTTAGCGTCTTTTTTGTTTTGGGGGGGGGTGTTGATTGTGAGGTATAGTTACCTTTGTTTTCCCTTGGGTGACAGTGACCTTTGCTTTATCTTGTTGTGTTCATATAACAAAGAATACATTTGGTGTCAATTATGACATTTAGGTATTTTGTATGTTTGTCAAAGCACTTGTGTAAATGTCGACACAGTTTGGCACCCATATTCCTGTGTGAAAGACTGATTCACTTTACAGTATAAATTGTGCTAATTTGGAGGATATAGCTCAAAGACGTGCACATTTTTATGTTGAGTGCTCTAAAAGAGATAGTTAGTCGTACCTTTGACACTTAATATTCCAAAGGGAAAGCCAATGTAAAATAATTTTTCAAAAAAGCTCCACGTTTGTTTAGAATATTGCTGATGGCGATTTCCTAACCATGAGACTTTTGAAGTTGGTTCAGGTTAATCAAGTGAGGAGAAAGCTGTCCAACATCAAAAGTCCTTTTTATGATATTCAAAATGACTTACTCAATTTAACTATGCATCCCCAAAGATGAGAGTGAATAATTCATTTGTCACACTAAATCAAAGTGATGATCCTAAGTTAAATGCCTGTGATCTATGGAAAGTATGTTTGTCAGTGACAGTGTACCCAAGTGACATGCCATTGTTGTAATCTGAAGCAAACTGCTGCGGTGAGGTCAAAGTGGAAAAAAATGTGTACATCTTGGACTGGAAAAACTCATGGTCCTGTTATGTTTGTTTCATGTTGCTCATGAGCCACAGTTAGAGGCATTTGTGTTTAGTTTCCTCTGCGGCGATAAATGTATAATTCAATTCCAGGCATCAAAAATTAATCAACACCAAAGCAAGGTATTGCAATGCCGGCAGAGGCTAACACATTCAGCACGTGTAAAGCTGGTGAAAAGTGGTGCTGTTCCCCTCTAGGCCTACCTGCCAGATGATAAGCTCAATCGGCGTACAGGCCTATGCACACAGCTAAGGTCTTATGACCAGCCTACTTTTTGATTTTGCTCATCGAACGCAGCAAATGCCAGGTCCTTGCGGTACCGAAATAACTTACAACACCTCGTTCCTTACTCATCACCCCCATCCCTCCTCCTCCGAGTTCCCTCCAACCTCAACATGGTACTGCAGCCCTCCAGTATTCCATCACCCCCTGTGAATATCCAAGCTGTCGAGGCTGACTGGGCTGCGTCTCTCTTGCCAGGGCACGGTTGGAACAGATCCGGCCTCCGGGCCACATACCCCGCTCCACTCCAGCCCCTGCAAACAAGGCCTGCCCCGCGCAACTGTCATCTAAATGCTAAGCGCTTTGGATTGCCACGGCGGATTTCTTTTGTACATACTTTTATCGGTTTTGTGAGAGCGCTCGTCCTCTCGGAGTGTGATAGCCTTACATGCTTTGATGCTTGCCAAGTACGAGCCCATGTCTGGGCTGGTTTTGTGATTCAGTGAATGCGCATTAAATCATCAACAGAGACTTTGTAGATCAGCAGATGTTTATAAAAATCTGTATAGATAGAGATCCATTTTGTTTGGTTTCCCAATGTGAGGGTCATGTGTGTGAAAGCTGAGTTATGTGAAAATAGCCAGCTCAAGTCTGTTCTAGGGAGCATAGAAAATGCAGAGTCTAAAAATATTTGGAATCAGATCGGTATGCAGTTTCGAGTGGGGGTGGTGGGGGTGCTCAGCACATAGCTCGGTAGGATCTTTGAAACTGTCTTGCCTTGTAAGGAGATGGCAACACAGGGCCGTGACATATTTTTCCGAGGCAACAAAGTGTTGTATTGGTTATCTTTCAGATGATGGTATAAGGCCTGGCTGCTGAGTTAATCGGCCATCTGCACCCTGGGGGCTGAGAAATGTGGCCGTCAGGCTTTATGGGAACATAAGCTAAACAGCCAGGCCCACTTTAAGGGGAGCCACGTTGAGAGACAGACTCCAGATGAGCCTCTCAAACAGTTTCATGTCAAATTCACAGACATACAAATCTCCACAACGATCTGCCAAGTTTCAGCAGGATTCACTGGAGCAGGAATAGCAGAATTTCACGCCCCCGCCCCGGCCCCTCTCCCCTCCTCTCAACCATCACTGGATGCCGCTTGGCAGCAGAGGATGATGGGAAACATCTGCAAGAGTGTATGTGTGTGTGAGAGTGGGTGAGTAAACTCAGCAGATAGAGATTTTTTTTTGTTTTGGAGGCATCTTTTACATTGGCAGCAGAAGAGTCAATTATTCTAAAACAGATCTCGCAGAGGAATGGATGAAATATGAATGAAGATATAGCATGCAAACTGTTTTACTGGTTAAAAAAAGCTCCATGGCTGATGTTTTAGAATCGATTCTGCATCTCTGCTGGCAGTTAAATGAGCAGCAGCGAGATGATAATGCACTTCCTTTTCAGCTAAATTACTTCCTGTGGCTGGCAAGCAGGAAGTAAAGTCGGCCCCCTATCGGCTTCATTTCCTATTTTTCCTCAGTTTTTTTTTGCTGTAATGCCAATGTTGTGTTTGCCTGCTGACTAGGATACAGTCTGTAAAATTGAAATAAAAAAAAAACTCCCAGGAAGAATGATTCAGCAGGTCCTCTGGATGGTACTGTGCAGCTGCCAGAGATGCAACTGCTTAGAGTCACAGAAGTCTCTTTATTTGGGTGTGTGGGGCAATATAAATAATGAAATGGAGCCAGTAATTGGTGGTTCTTGGTAATTAGGACCAAGCTGTCAGCTAGCGAAGTCGCCTCAGTCTGATGGCGCTGCAGCAAGGGCAGTAATTACTATTATCTGTGGGGGTTGTTGACACAACAATAATCCCATTCTTAGCCAGGATAGCGGGATTTTTGTTTACTGTCCCCATTTTTAAGAGAGATTCAGCCCCTCTATTGCTAAAGACTTATCTTTTAGTATTTGTGTTAATATCCGTCAAGCAGCCAACACCCAGCGATTGCTGTATACTGAGAGGCAGACCCCCGGCCTTGAATTTTCTGCTTGGTGACTCTGAGAAGAGCTTGTCCATATTTTCATTAGTCAAACAGTTTGACTTTTTCCCTGCTAGCGGTGTGACGCCCAACCATAAACAGCATTATCAACCATCTCAGCAGGTTTTCTAATACCCCTGTAATCCTGTCATTTCATTCATGGATACCTCCAGGGTTATTCTGGGCCTGGAGCGTATCTGCCCGCCTGTCTCTGCTCCTCTGTGTGAGAGATTGGTTTCCCCAACTCCCCTCCTGCTCCATCTTGCCACACACACACTCATTCACGCCCAAGCATTCGCTCATCTCATGTCAGATCCACATAGTGTAAATGGGCTGGCCAGACCAGATGATATATAAGGTATAGGGGACAATGGCACCGTATACACTATGTAAGGGATGATCCCTGGTAGCGGATAATAACTTGCCCTTGCCGGAGTGAAATCCTGTTCATCTGGTACAAAACTTACAAGCACAGCATTTGCCCCATGAGTTGTAGAAAGTGTACTGTCTCAAAAATACAGAGTGCACAGGTGACATTTATACTTCCTGGTATCATGCAAAGTAATGAACTGACAGGATACTTGTATGATTTTATTCAAGAACATGTAGAATGTGATTATTTGGTGAGTAGCAGGGGTGCAGTTTTGGGTAGCGGGAGGCAAGGGTAAGAAAACGGTAGACTAGTTCCTGTTTTCACCCGGCACACAACACGTAAATTGCATCGGCTCTGAATTAAACATGTGGCACCTCGTTGCCTCAGGCTTGATGGACATTCAAACATATTGCAAGCCAGAGAAAATGGCTTTTTAAGTAGGCTATTTATGGTGAAGATATTGTATTCATTTGATTATAATAAAACATCCATTACATTCTGAGTGAACGGCATGGGGAGGTGGGCCTGGCAGACTGCAGCTCAAGGTAATAACAACTGTGCGTCTGCTCTCAATGCGCCAAGGAAAAGAACGGGCTCCTCTAGATATTAGTTTCCTTTGTAGGGGCGCGCAGATCCGGCGATACGGTTCGCGGGGAGTAATAAAGAAATATATCTGTTTTTATTGTGCCTCGGCGACAGAGTTATGTTTAGAGCCAGTATAAAGAGCTGGAACATGGCGTAAAATGATATTATGGCCCATTAGGTGGGGGCCCGAGCTAAGCGTCGCTAGCGGTAACCGAGGACTGGGGGTAATGGGGCCGCGGCGTATTGTCTGTGATCTGCTCTTTCACTTCTCACTGATTGAATCGTCCACATCACTGGCACTCCATCTCCCGGGGAACCGGAGTAGAAGAGGTGATTTTGGCTGAAGACATCACTCCGTCAAACCTGGGAGATAAGAGAATGGAGGGGGGAGGCGGGGCGGGGTCAATCTGAAATGTAAAAGAAGGATGGCATTCACACATCATCATCGCTAGATTGGTGTGTAGGGGGAGGTGATCCAAAACGAAAGGGGAATAGCTGTTTCAGTTTGGTGAAATGGAAACCATGTCATTCTGTGCAACTCCGCAAGAAGAGGTTGGGGGCTCTTGCAGATAAACAACAATCAACCATCTAAAGTAGACAATCTACTTTAGTTGGTTTTCTGACTCTGTACAGACAGAAATATATCTGTTCCCTGGCTTCCTTCTGCTGAAGTGGTTTGGGTCTGGTTTTGCTGCCGTACAGCCGTGACCGATGCTCTCAGGGATGCCCTTCTGCTGACCTTGTATCTCTGTCTCTCCGGTCTCGAACTCCAGAGACCTGCTCCTCTGCTCGTTGGGGCTTCCCCTAGTGTATATCAATGGCGGGGGGAGGAGGGGGATCAAATGAAGGTCCTGCTCCGTCTGGCAGAACCTTTAAAGTGCCCTCCCCCAGGAACCACTCCTCCTTGGTGTAAGGAGGGGGCTGCGGAGGGTGGGAAGCAATAAGTGGGCATACCGAGCTGCTCGGGAGTCTCCTATGGGGGGGCTCTTCTGCACTGCTCACCTTCACCTTCATTCCCTAGTCAACCTCCGCCTCCAGTTGTGTTTTGAATGGGCGAGGCGTTGTGTGGACTGGAGCAGCATAGTTTTTCTGCTCTCCTGGGCAGCCAGCATGGGGCTCGACAAGTAATATGAAACAAGCAGGCGAGGAATCCCAGGCATTCTGAATGGAACCAGATGTGTGTTTCTGCTCCACTCTGTGTCTTGTGTGTAAAAGTCAGTGAGTAAAAGTCATGGAAAGCACACACATGAGACTGAGACATGCATGTACACATGCACAGACACACACACACACACACACACACACACACACACACACACACACACACACACACACACACAGGCTACCACCAGGCTTTCATAACAGAATCTGATGATAGAATATGATGCACACTTGGGTGTTTTCCTTGCATTCTTGTTAATTTTAACCAATAAGCGACTTAAGACCCTAAGTGAAAAATAGCGGTTAACTTCCCCAGCTGGTTTCAGGCATTACAGCCCCATTGCGTAAGTGGTGACCCCGGGGCCGTGGATAAAGCGCTTAGATGGTTCTGCCAGCAACACACAAAAGCTTTTCAAATCTATTCCACGTCCTAACACTGTTTCTCCTTCTTCTTGGCTCTGCTATACCATCAAAGCAAGTGGTGTTCATTGGCTAGGGGTTTGTTGGAAGGAATGTGTGACTAAGTGTGTGCGTGCTTGTTGCCTGAACATGTAGGCCTATATCAGCCATCAGCACAGGAAATGACCAGCCATTCTCTTTGAAGTCCTGGCAGAGTTTTTCATTATTCCTACTATCTCCGGAGACACAAGGCGACAGATCCACCCCCCACTAAATTGCTGCTGCTCTCCACTCACCCGCCACTGCCCCCCCCACTCAGTGCCTTGCCACTGACTGCCTGTTAGAATGCAGAACAAGTGGCTATTAGCATAGAGTATGGGAGTGCTGGCTGCCACAGGGCACAAACCCCACCACTACCCCTCGCTTCCCCACGCCACACTCGCCTGAAAAGGCTGAGAGGGCACGTGTAATTGCATTTTCTTCTCCCTGTGCAGAAAGTCAAACGTAAGGTATGGGGAATTGTAAGATTCTCCTACCCCCCCCACTCCATCCCTCCTCTTCCCTTCTTGCTCTTTCCCAGCCATTCCCGCTTTCCCCTTTGCCTCACTGCTCACCTCCACCCCTTCTTACCTCCACTTCCTCTCCCTGTGCTGCTCGCATGTCTGAATGTGTGGTGTGCGGAGCTGAAATTAATTGGATCGCACTTTAATAGCATTCAGGCTCCTGTGGCTCGCTGCTCTCTGAGGTGGGTTTGGCACACTCTTGCCATGGCATGCTACAAGACCAGGAGCGCTCCGCTGCCAGTTTTGCGCCAGTCTGGGGCCTTACCTCCCGCACACAGTCACATGGACACACATTCTTGCACAAACGCTTACATACGTACACTCACACACACACACAGACACAGCCATTGTCTCCAGTGGTTCATACAATATATATTTCCATGGTTCAGAGTAAGGAGGCAGATGTGTTGTTTATCTGCCAGTGGGGCGCATGCCAAAGCAGCATGCCTGGGAAGGGTGTGGTTTAAATCTGGGTTAGGAAATCCCTTGTCGAGGTTACTACATGCAGTAATGCTAATGAAGCTTTTGCTCCAGTAATGGCATTACCAAATGGAAATGCTAACCCACATGTTCTGACTGAGCATCACAGTTTACAATGACAAAATCTTAATGACTAATGTCTAGCCTTCTAGCATCAGGACAGTCTGGATAATGTGTGTGTTAATGCTGGCTTATGTAAGATAAACAAGCACAGACTCTAGGCTACAATACTTCTGGATAAGTATGTGTGAATAGCTTGAAAAGAGTATGTTTTACACTATCAAACACTTCCATTGTGTGTTTGGAGCATGTCTCTTGCTGTTATAAATGCTCCCTCTGTTCAAAGGTTGGTGTTTGGTCCGCTTCATGCTGTCTGATCAGTGCTGTGTGTCTGTGGCTTTTTTGACTTCTCTACTTGGCCTTCTCCCTCTGTCCTGCAGGCTGGCTTGGTCTGATTTATGACAGTCTGGAGCTAATGGTACAGAACCAGGATTTGTGTCTGTGGTGTTGTGACTGGGCCGGTGCCGGCTCATTGGGCTCCTCTCTCTCTCTCTCTCTCTCTCTCTCTCTCTCTCTCTCTCTCTCTCTCTCTCTCTCTCTCTCTCTCTCTCTCTCTCTCTCTCTCTCTCTCTCTCTCTCTCTCTCTCTCTCTCTCTCTCTCTCTCTCTCTCTCTCTCTCTCTCTCTCTCTCTCTCTCTCTCTGGGTGTGGGGAGTGAGAAGACGAGTGAGCGACTGGGCTGTTGATCAGCGCCCCTACACTCCAACTCATTCGTCTTCATCCCCCTCTTTCCGCCAGACGAACCGGGGATGCATGCTGGCGGGGGAGCAGACTCACCTTCAGACAAGGCCACCAGACCTTGCCTCACCTTTCATCCCTTTCATCCCTCATACACTCCTCACTTTCTTGCTCCCTTTTTTCTTCGCTCTCTCTCTCCATCTCTCTCCCTCTGAGTCGGCACTGCTGACTGGGGCCAGGCCGCGAGGCAGGCAGGGGGCCTTGTGTGTGGAACTGTGTTAATTAGCACGGGAGTCTGGAGACCAAGGCGCGTTATCTACCACCACAACCGCCCCCCCCTTCTCCCCCCCATCTCTCTCCCTCTTCCTCTCTTCCTCCACCTCTCTCTGTCTCTCTCACTCCCTCCCTCCATGTCTCTGGAGGTTGATTCCATGCCGCTTGCGTCGCCAGGTTTGTGAAGGATGTCGTTGCCAGCTGTCTCTTCCATGGACGGCTGCCAGCCTCTCCCCACATCTTCAGTCCGTTGTCATTTCCTTGTTTATTCGTTTATTCCCATCTCTCTCTCTCTTTTTTTCCTCACCTCCCGCCGTTTATCTGTTAATGAACTCTGTGTGTTGAGCTGGTTTTCTGTTTTCCAGCGTTGTCTCAGGGAGAGTATGTTTCTAGACAAGGCCAGGGTATTATGGGGCCCTCGTTGGCACACTGGCGCAGTGGTGCCAAGGTCGGGCAGGGTGGATAGTGCCCAGGTCGGCAGCCAGTCTGTGCCCACCGCACCATGCCAACTCCGCAATCTGTGAGCAGTGTGTTAAGCACAAAACAGACAGTCCATTTCCCCTCGGCCTGGAAGCGTTTGCCTTCTTCAACGGCCCGAGAAAGGTCAGAAGAGCACGGGCAGACAAAGAGAGCTTTATATCCCCTCTGAACAATGAGAATCCTGATCGATCGGCAGCTTCTGCTTGACCTTCTTCTCTTTCCACGACACCAAACAACATATTTCTGTGCGGACGGAGTCCTGCTATGGTGCCTTCACCCCTGATTGAGTTCTTTGCACTGTGGGTGGATTTCCATTTGTGTGTGTGTGAGAGAGGGAGAGAAAGATACAAAGAGATAGCGAGAGAAAGAAAGAGGGAGTGAGGCAGAGCGCTAGGCAGAGCTGATTATAGTACTTGTGTCTGAGCCATTTAAGGTAGACTGTTGCACGCATGACTGATGTGGCCCACAGAGGCTGTCTGCCCCAGACAAGCTGAAGGGGGAGTTTTTCTGTGTGCGGGTCAGACTTGGATTTGTGTGTGTATGGCTCACTGTCCATCTCTGTGTGGGTGAAAGTAAATCTATTTGTGTTCATGCGTGTGTGTGTGTGTGTGTGTGTGTGTTTGTGTGTGGTTTAGATCCTGAGCAGCCCTGCCTCCCCTGGTGTGAAAGTGCTGTAAAACTCTCCTGCACTCTATTTGACCCTGGCCCCCTCTGAGGCGTCGAAGCGAGCCAAGTGTAAAATGGTTGCATGCCAAATAAAGACATGAAACAACCCCACCTACACACACACACACACACACACACACACACGCGCACGCTCAGTCAGTCATTCTGTTGTCCACACCTTCTAACTCTCGAAAGCACACTGGCTTCATAAATTGAGCTCACTTGGCCTTTGATTGTATCAATTAATCTGCACTGGCAGTGCTTTATGAAGCAGACACTGGGCAAGCCTAATTGTGTCTTTAAACCAGTCACATACAAGAATTTCCATGTCATTAGCTGCTCCGCTACAGAACTGAGGACCTGCTCTGTCTGCTCATCTCTCCATCTCTCTTTTTGTGCCTCTTTGTTGTTATTATGCAGTGTATATCTGCCCATTTCTTTTTGTTTTGTTGTTTTGTCCCTTCATTTGTCCTTCAACCCCCCCGCCCCCCCCCAAAGCAGTATTCCACTCATGGCTATGTAGGCTTTTAAGAGTTGTGCAGATTTAAATATACTATACCCTTGTTAGAGAGAGCTGATTCCACCATCGGGGAATTAGGGCTGCTTTTGTACGCTGGGCCTCCTCGGTGTCATGCAGAGCTGTGATAGTGCCTCCTCTCTGAGAAATAGAGGAACGGGGACAGAGAGGGAGGGAGGGAGCATCTCTCTGATCTTCTGCCGCTCTCAGAACCATCTGTTTGGTGCTGGCCCAACATTCTGTGCCGCTTTGCATTAGCACTTACAAATATATACATTTCTCACATCGAGATTTTGAGAGAAGTCGTACCCCTCGCTGAGTTACGCTCGCCAGGAGATGGGGAAGCGAGAGCAGATTGGACTCGGGCAGAGTAGCGGGAGCGATGCCTGCCATCGCTTCATTGACAGGGGAGGAGTGGAAGGGAGGCGCACGCGATTGGATGGATGATGCAATCAGGAGCAGGGATTGGCTGTGTGATCAGCTTGTGTAATATATCCGGGGTTGAGGCTGGCTAATGGGATATACTCGTTTCCAGCCGTTTGATATCACAGCAAGCAACATTAACTCTGAATAACTACCGGCTTTATGTGCACATGTAATATTCCTGTTCTTATACTGGTGAAACGTTTTCTTTGTAGCGTACACCAGCAACAGGTTTGGAGTAACCTTTGCAGCATTGTCAAACTAGCTTATGTAATAAGAGTTAAAAACCTTTGATACCCATATATTGAATGCTTAAAAGTCTGCATTTGGGTGTCATTTTTCCTTGTTTGCCAATTTACTATAAAAGATAGTGTGGCTCAGTTAGCTACGGATTGAGGTTGTAAGAAGTTTGAGAGCACAAGGAAAGTGATATTCACAAATGCTAATAACCTACATACAGCACAGCACTATTCCTGTCAGTTGTCAGTGCTAGGTAAGCTTCTGAGTCGTACAGCAGGATGATTTGGTGTTAAGTCTGTCTGCTCCTCTTTTTGGAGATATCTTGGGGTGAGCAGCTTTTATCCAAGGCTTCCATTTCTCTTTAGAAGCTGGTGACTGACTCTCCCGCCCCTCCTCCTCGGTTCCTCGCTGCTGTGAAATGGAATTGCTTTCTCGTTCGTTAAAGATTTTCTTGTCGCTGCCTCATAGTACTCCAGGAGTGAGAACACTTGAAATGGCTGAAAGTTCTCAAAACCCACTGGAGAATTGTGGGGTGGCGGCAGTGGTGTGGGTGTGGATAGGAGGGAGCAAACACGAATCAAGAAAATTGCTTTTTTCTATTTTTTTCTGAATTAAATCTGTTTGGGGACTTTTTTTTTTGACAACACACAAATTAATTCCGGCAAGTTGTCGCTTTACATTAAAGCATGAAGTGGCCTGCTGGTGTAAGGGAAAGCAATCCCTCCTCGTTGCCATGGAAGCAGGCGCGTTGTTGCATTGGGCACCAGCGGCATTGGTTCTGCCAAAACCACTGCCCACCTATATCCTATAGGCTTTTAAGGGGGTGAATGGTTTCCCTTTCAGACCATCCAGTCTTCTCTCTCAGAACATTTTGCCCATTGGAATTGTTGCAGTATTTATAAAAGCCTGTTCCCATGTGTGGCTTATTCTGATCCTTTCATGTGATCTCGCTCCCTCTTACTTTGAAAATCAAAAAGGAAAGGATAATCTGCATGTGCTCAGAATAATCCCACTCTTCTTAAATAATGTTCCTCCCAAGAGTTGTTTGCAACGAGGAGGCCTTATGCCTTATGAACATTACTCGAATAATCCCCCACCACCCTCCGTCCCTCCCTACTCTCCATCCCTCTGTTTTCTCCTCCGCCTGCTCTTTCCTCTTTCACTCAAACTCTCATCATCATCTCCATCTGCCCCAAAACAACACAACTGTTCCGCACGTCTCACACCCATGCCCCTGCACCCACAGTGCTGTATCGCTCAGGGGTGCGTAGCGCCAATCTTAATCACATTGGGCGAGCACACCTGTGAAAACAGATGTCCACCGGGGCTGGCGTGCTGTTCCTATTTAGGGTGGAGCGTCTGCTTATGGCTTTCCACCACTCCTCCTCTTCCCTCCCCTCCTCTCCTTAGAGTTTCTCCGGTCCCCAGCGGGCAGGCTGGCCCTGACACCCACACAGGAAGAGCCAACAGCGGCGTGAGGCAGGGGGCAGGAAGCGCCTGTCCCCAGGCCTCACCCCCTGCTCTGTTTGTTTTAATATCAGTCCTGCTTACAGACGGTAATGAGAAAGTGTGATCAAAGACACAGAGCCCTTCTGCCTACCAATACAACAGGTATGTTGCTGGTGGGGAATACAAAATCAATTCTAAAGGAATTTGATTGTTCTGTGATCCCGAATCAATTTTTTAGCCCTTTTTATGAGACAGAATTTGATAAGCACCAGGCCTTGACCTTTGAAATGATCCTCTGTGATTACGAATGGAGCTCAGTCATAAGAATGGGCTTACGCTCTGAGATTTGCCATATGAAAAGGCATCGGTATGGGCATACTAATGCTGCTATAGGATTAAATGCTTCATGATGCCATTAGTCAACACAATGTTGTGTTTTGTATAATTATCTCCTTATCTGATAGGAACCACCGTCTTTTAAATTCAGTGCAACATAGCTGTGCTTTTGCCTAGAGGCGTGTGGAATAATGCATGCCGTTAAATCGGTTTGCCTGATCACTATTGATGTTAATGATGTCAATGATCTGTATTAGTGAATTTAAAAAAGGCAATAAACCCATTACTAGCCTTAGTAGCAAAGGGTTATGCGATTTGTATCCAGTTCTGCACTCCCATTTGCCAGTCTTAAAGCCATTTTATACCACCAAATCCTCCTTTCTCCCCAGTGCCATAAAGTCGCCTCTACCACAAAGACTTCATCTGATCCACAACGTGCCAGTCCAGCCCAGAAACCCCACCTACGGAGACAGAGAGGCAGCCAAAACCTGGCCTAGCCTGGCCTAGTTCCGCCAACCATGCTCACATGAGCGAACACTTTAACAATTTTGGATGGAGACGCATGGCAGAGCCGAACAGCTCAACACTCTGACAGGCTGCACTCCCTCCATCCCTGTTCCAGCCTCCCTTCAGCCCTCCACCCTTTCGTCCGTCCAGCATTGATCCAGGCTCTTATCTCCACTCTGATCCCTGTGTTATTTCGGGAGCGCAGGGATTGCCTAATGATCTATTGACCCAATCTATCGATCTTTACAGTCAACCACAATGGACCATCCACTAAAAGGGAGCCTGTAGGGCATGCACTCCTCTGTCGCCTACTCCTACTCTACTCATGCCCTCCCACCTCCTCAACCAGCCAGTCTCCATGCGACAAATGTATTTTTGCTATCTAACAGTGTTATTCCTAGATGACTGCTGATGACTGGGCTCAACACAGTGAGAGGACTAAATCCTCTCACTGTGTTTTCATAAAAGTTAACGTCTATGTGCATATGAGTTGCAGACAATGATTTGTTTTGGCACTGAAATCTGGTTTGTTTGAAGCAAGATTGCCTTGTGTGAACTATGACTTTCACATCCTCTGCAACAGGTGTACTCCCTGATTGAATCAAAAACAAGGAACCAGATTGAGCTGAACTTGAAGTTGAGCTATGTGATGTTACACAATTTAGTTCCCCTATGTTGAACAATAGTTGCTATTCTGTTTTGACTAAATATATGAAAACAGCTAGCCCCCTCACAGGTGTAGGGTGCCTATTTGTAGACAAACTGGTATGTATGCGTGTGCATATAGCAATTGTGAAGAATCCACATAAACACTGTTGACACGTTTGATTGCATCTTGCCCTGTGTCTTGTTTGCACAATAGCACCTTCAAGTGCGACTGCAGTTCTTGTTGTGACATGTGGAACTTGTCATGGGTGAGATCCTTAGAGATTTGCAACTCTGCAAGTCACCAATCAATGTCTCTACTGAGGTTAACACATGTATAGTGCTTTGATGGTGCTTTTTTGATTGTCTTTTTTAAAATGTTTTTATGTTTAATTTAATATGACCTGAAGTTGCTACTCATCACAGCCATTTCAAATGAGGGTATTCCCCGCCATTGGATAGGACTGCATGGTTATGGCTAAAACGATAAGTTCAGTTTATTTTACTATAAATTCTGGTCATGATTATTTTCCTGGATTTAGTACAACAGACATTCTGAATGAAATGTTTCAGTATTGCCAATATGCCAATATTCTGCAATTATTAATTGTGGAAACTTGTTGCGAGCGGTGGCATCGTTCGGTGTAACCGGACATACAAATTCCATGTAGTGATTACCAACGGTGACGTACAGTATGTGACATTATGAAATTAATGTGGCTCCAATCGATATCGGGCGACTTTCAAGCAGCTCAATTTTACACTTGCTGCAGGGAACAGATGGTACTTGCTGATAGTGTTGCTGGAGGCGGATCCATGGCAGAGAAGATATGGAGGGGAGACCAGATCCTCTGGAGCGCAGGAGAGGAAGAAAGGAGGTTAAGGCGCTGTGTACTACTTACACTCTTATCCTGCATGGATGAATAATTCCCTAATCAGATTTCTGTAATGAATAGTTAATTGCACATGAGCCTCAACTGTTTGTGTACACAACACATGACCCCCCTCATCCCCCAAGAAATACACACACACGCGCAAACACACAAACACCAGCACACTTAATGCAGTTGCCTTGTCAAATGTTCTTTGTACTCTCGTGCTGGTATCATTAACATCAATGCTTTTACGTAGCTGGAGGACATAAATTTGTGTTCACACTGTGCTTGGGAGAAAAACATTCAAGTGGTACTCAAATATTAAAACACACCCACAGGCACGTTAATGCCTCAGCAGTAGGAGTATTACTCTTACTCCTGCTTTCTAGGGCTGAGAAGCCTACCTGTTGAAGGATTTCTGGGTACGGCAACCTGTCCGGTCCATGATTGATAGGCCTTTGCATCACACTGATAGGACCGGGTATCTGTGGGAAAATGGGCCTCTATCTACACCTCGTGAATCTCTCAGTCATGTCAGGTTGAATCTGCTCAAACTACATGTCCTGAGGGATTGGGAGAGTGAGGCAAGCACCCCGGCGTTGAAAAGCATGTTATTGGAGCCCATTCCTGTTCTGGGATTCCTTTTGCGGCCTGTGATTACACTGCCTCGGCCAGGCTGTGTTTGTGTGCGTGCCTGTCACCGAGTGTGTGTATTTCTGTCTGTTTGTGTGTGAGAATATGTGCTCTACCAAGTTCAGTGTGTGGGTGTGGGTTTGTGTGTGTGTCTGCTGCTACTCATTTTGAGTCAAGCAAAGAGCTGAAAGGGAGACGGGCTGAGGGATCAGAATTCTTAAAACAAGTCTGGGCACATCTGGTTGTGATTGGCGGGAGAAAAAAAGGGTCCTTGTGTTCTGGGAACTGGCAGCAAAAGCACAGCCCGGCCCAGTCTAGCCCAGCCCAGTACAGTACAGAACCAGCCAACATGGAAAAAAGACCAACAGCAGGACTGCTCCCCTTCAACCCTCCCTACTTATCCTGACTCTTGGCCAATTCTCATAATCCCACAGCAAAGCCCCTGGCAGTGTTTTCATAAACAGTATTCAGTGCTCTCCCCCCTCCTCCCATTTCAATATAAGAAAGTAGGGACCGCCATGAGCCAGGTAGACCCAAGGCTCCATTACTTTTGGCGGCAACTCTTGTGTTGGGGATAATGATGCCCTGGAGGGGAGTGTGTGCCTGAATGTCTGTTTGCTCATCTTGCCACCTTAGTCGAAGTAGGAGGAGTGGAAATTGCAATGGGCAGGCGGTATATTGAAAGGCATTTCATGGCGGGTGCTAAAGTGGGTTATTCTTCCATCTGTTTGATTCTGAAGTTAAGGGCAGGGAGGAGTAGGCGTAGTTTGTTGGGGAAAGGAGGGGAAGGATGGCGCACCACAGATTAAGCATGACAGAAGAAACCCCTCCCCGCTTCATCCGAGCGTAACTGAGAATAGTGGCAATTAAAAAGTGATGGCACCGTTTACAGCGGCTGCCTCAAGCCATTGTTTACCCTGCCTACTCTCATTGTGCTCATTATTTGGACCAACATTTTACCTGTGGCACGTCAATGTGGTGCTGGTTTAGGAGATAGCCTGGCTAGCTGCTCTCTGGTGGCTGCAGCTGACAACAAGCTCTGTCACCTCTGTGCATCAAGCCCTAATTCAAATGGAGCATGTGCACTTAGCCTCCTGAACCCCCGGCCCTCTGCTTGGACACAAAGACAGTTTGACTCCGGTTCCAGCTTCAGAGAGAATATCATGGCCCTGTTATTGTGCCTTTAGTGCTGCAGGGACTATTTGCCGTCCTTATTAAGCGGGCTGACTGGTGACTGGGCAATGAGCCTGTGTGTGTGGGTATTCTCGATGTGTGTGACACTGCTCAGTTTGCGATGTGCGTGTGTGTGTGCGTGTGTGTGTGGGTGGGGGTGGTGGGGGGGGACAGGCAGCCTGAGGCGGGGCACTGAAGCCAGAGCAGTGCTGGTGTTTCCACACATGCCACAGAGCCAGTGACCCTCACCAGCATAATGACTGCGGGGTTAATTCCCCGGGAGTGGCCCGGCGCGCAGAGGCAAGAGATGAGAAGAACTGTGGCGAGGAGGGTGATATAGCAGGCCATAGCTGTACAATGTGCTACAGCCCTTATTCTTCCATGTAACACAGAGTGATCTGTTTCTACCCAATCCTTTCTGATGGGATTTCACATGCTGCCAATAATCCACTGGCATTGCAAGAAGCATCCCTCTCCCGCTCTCTTTCTCTCTGTCTCTCTCGTTCTCATGGATTTCTAAAGCTAAAAATAATTTCACCACAAACGGGTGGAAAGCATTGAGAGTGGGGGGCTTTTTTTTTTTCATCCCTAAATCATGGCTGAAATGTTTGAGAGAGGGTTTTGCTGGCACAGAGCAAGAAGCGGAATTAGACTGTGACAATCTCTACTCCATCTCTTAGGCGCTGTAAGACGAGGCAAAAATGCCCATTTTCCCGCTGCATTAAGTGATTTGCAGGGCAGCATTTGAGTGGGATTGTTCATGGGGAGCACATGAGAGAACATCCATTTGCATGGCATTTTCTTTCTCACGACGGCGAGAGATTTTAAGTGCCAGTTGCCGTTTTCCTCCAGACATTGTAGGGGAAATTGGTCTCATAAATAACGTTTTCAAATGAAACCGCTGTTACGGTGTACACATGAACGTCCCCGTATAATACCTCGAAGGCCCATTCGCCCTGCTTATATCTTAGTGTGTGCTTACTTCGCCAGCTATAAATCATTATTGCCGTATAGCTGTGCGCACATTGTCCATTAGTATTCAAAGTGTGCTGTAATGAGATGGAGAAAGCGGAAATAGAAGGGAGCGCAAAACCTCTCTGTTGGATTTGGCCCTTTTGATTTTCAGCAACTCTCTCCAAATCCCAATTCCTATCTACGGCGGCTGCAGTTTGTTTTGTGTGTGTGTGTGTGTGTGTGTGTGTGTATGTATATTTGTGTTGTAAATTGATGAGAAAGCTGCCAGTTTGACTGTTATCTGGAGAGAGCGAGAGAGACAGAGAGAGAGTGTGAGTGTGTGTGCACGTGTATGTGTGTGTGTGGGGAGTGATGGACACACCAGCTCCTCCCGTTGTTACATAATGCTGAGATATTGAGTGTGTGACCTGGTACCACTTTATCTCGCCCGGCACAGATTGCATTCCATAATCTAATGAGACAGATATTCTTTAATGGAAATCCTGGACGAGGTCATGATTGCCATGATAAAACTTAAGGTCACACTTTACATTATACAAGGCTGACTCACATGAATGTGTAATAAGCAAGGTTATTATTACCATGGAGACTACACTGTAATCATACATCGCATCAGATTGCTTTGCTTATTAAACAAGCTGAAATTGGTGGTGCCGACAATCGTGTGGTGGTGTGGTGCGTTGACAAAAACCCTGTCACAAAGTAATTACCAATAAATCAGTGTATTGCCAGCATGTGTAAACACAAAAGCTCAAATCTACTGAGAAGGGCGCAAACCATTAAATTGGGCTAAAAGTGATACATGTGGCCGTTTGGAAATGTGCGACTTTTCATGGTCATGCAAAATGAGGTCAGCGCAATGACTGGCACAGTCTGGGGCTTAGCACTTGAAAAATGAGCTTCAAATAATTCAAATATTAGGTGGAAGGAAAAAGAGAGATGAGGTTGTTTCTACAGTGCGTTACAACATGAACACACAGGAACAACCTCATGTAAAGTCTTATCAGACCCCTGAGTTTGCTGCAGCTGCCTCAAGATTGAAAGCCTTGTCATTGCCACAAGAGCATCTTGGGACATTTGGCCTGCGCCACAGCTGCATTTGGCACAGAGTTTTTCCACTCTCACCAAACCAGTAAAAAGATTAAGTAAATATTTTTTCCCCAAATCTTTGTCAAAATCTTTGACTGATAACATTCAATAACATTTGTGGAAACCTTCTCTCAATTTAGTTTTTACATTTTATATGTCGTTTCGGTTAAGCGAATCAGCATCTCTGCTACACTGTGCAAAATTTTTGAGCAGGTTTGTTGTCCACAAAATGAAAGCATCTCTTGAAAGCCGGGGTAAACATGGATGGAGAGTGGAGGCAAACAGAGTCATAAGTGAAAGTAAATGTCAGCACAACTGCAGCATCAGTTCTAAATAAATTCCTCTGATGGATCAACGATGAGACAGAGATGCAGCGAAGGGTAACAAACAACAATACCATCAAGCGAAAAAAGTCTTCCCACCAGACTGTGAATCATCTTAATTGACGATCAACAGTATATACAGTGGGCCTTAATTATGCCTGAATGAAAATAGATGGAAACAAACAGCGTGAGAGATACAGCTGGAGAGACAGAAAGAATGATTGCAGAGGGAGAATTACCATGGAGATTTGCCCTGCATTCCTTTGGCGCCTTCGCCATTGGAGGGCTGTTATGGTTTTCGGCTCAACGTGGTTGACGCTGAGGGGGAGAGAAAGTTTTGGTTTCAGTATTCAGAGTCAGAAGCCACACACGCCCCCACTTCCCTCTGTCTCTCTCTGTCGTTCTGTCTCTTTCTCTGACTGGCTCTCTTTCTGTTTATTTCTCCCTCTGTATCTCTCGCTCTCTGTCCCTCTCCTGCCTTCCTGCCTGCTTGCCTCTTCTTGCTGGAGGGTTTGCATCCTCCATGCAATAGAGGAAACCCAGCTGCACAGATGTGTTGCCTGGCTTGCACTTTTTAGCGTTAGCCTAGGGCAGCCCCCCCTCCACGACCACCGGCCCTGATGAAGAGCTATGGAGGCTCCATTTGGCAGCTTCTCATTCGACATGGGGCTTCTGTCCCCAGACGTGCTCCCCCTCCCTCCACCTCTCTCATCCTGAGTGCTCCTTTGAGACAAGGGAGCTGCCAGGAGGGGGAATTCATCATGGCTTTGGCCCAGGGCGCTACGTTTAGCGCTAGCGCCCAAATGGAAAAACGTGCGCGGCACACCAAGAGTGTGGTGCTGTGGGGGCCTTCTCTTCCCTGCACCCTCCGTTGAGAAACTAGTAGAAAAGCACCCAGCCCACCCCTTCCTTTTGAGTATCCATCACCCTGGGGCTTGTTGAAAAATCATTTACTGTACGCGAAGGTGATTGACGACACAAAAACTGAGTCTACGTGCCTGTCTCATCAGTCCACCCCCACAGACATAATGCTCTGCCTCAGAGGGCAAACGTACACACACAAACACAATCCCGAACACGATCTCAAATTGTTTCTAGAGATGTGATGCTTAAAGTTCAAAAGAAGCCAAGGGGGTGGTGCAGACAGAAAACATCAGAGGTCCTCGATAGGTAACACCCCTGGAGAAATGTTTCTCTTGTCACTCTTTGTCTTCACTCACAGAAATCTCACCTTCTCAGACTCTGTAGGAAAGTTGACCTACTAGGTTCAGTGCAGAGGCATCCATCACGTGAAATGGACTGAGTCCAAACCCAATGATGTAGGAATTGATTTTTAGGTGAAAGCGAGGGCTATACTGACCAATATTGTGGACCTAATACTGTGGACCAATTTTGTCTCAGGAAAGTGGAATCAGGACAAGGCAAATAAAGATGTATGAATCGAGCCTTAATTTGCATCACATCGTGAAAAGCTGAGAACTGCAACTGCAATCTGTGGACTAGTTGTAGCGAGGAACCCTGGTGTGGAAGATATGGTCTAATCTGACCTTGGGAGTGCTCTTGAGTTTGCCGCAACATTTACTAGTGGGTTTATAGAATGTTATGGGGATTAAGTGGAAACTTCTGGAGAATCCTTTATAATCCACCGTTCCTCCTGATCAAAGGGAGCCAGATAGCTTTGAGTTGAACTTACTTTCTCTACCCCCCTCTCTCTCTTTTCTTTTTTTTCCCCTGAGCCGCACTGTCGATTTTACCAAATAGGCGATTTGCCCCAGCCTTGTCTGATGGTTTGTATGAATCATTCTGAGAAAGAAGAGGCGGTAAGATAGGGTGAGACAAATAGGTGTATGACTGGGAATTATATATTTGTGTGGACGCTTTCCTGCAAGTGTAATTGGTTAGAATGGTGAATTTAAAGAACCCAGGGTCGGTCATGAGTGTGGGTTAGGAGTGCACCAGTCAATCGACTTCAAGTCTGTCTGTCTATCTATCCCCTCATACTTAAGAAAAATGAAGTCTCCTAAATTGCCCAGAGCTAATCTTTTCCTCTACTCCTTCAATACAGGTACCCAATTTGCTAGCATAATTGGTGATTCTTGCCTGTCCTCTGTGCTTCCACGGTTGTGTTTTGGAAGGTTGGCTTTGGTCAAGATGTCATGTGGCTATCCTTTAGGCGATCCAGATTTAATTATCAAGGTATAGGCGGAGCGTTATGTGAGACAAAGAGGATACGAAAATGCATGCTTGATTTCATTCATTCTCTTGTATCCTTGAACACAGCCAAAGAATAGCCACAGCCTAACAAAAAACAAGACTTTTGAAGTGTGATGTGTTGCTAGCCGGCATACCATCTGTTTGAGCTGATCAAAAACAATTGACACATGCATTTTTGCTGTGATGTTTTAGTTGGAGGTCTCTGTCTCTGTATTGCATAAGCAAAAGGCACTGCATTGCAATCAACATTCCCAAAAAGCTCAGGCTTTCTTGATGCTAACTTGGAATGCACCACACTATCACCGAGTGCCAGGGAGCCATGGAAGAAAAACAACAACAGTATCTGCTGTGGATGAGGGAGGCCCTGCAGCCCACTCATTGTGATACGCTATCTTAGATGTGATACGAGAGAGACACACATGGCTTTATTCAGTCTGTGTGGAAGCGCTCCAGAAAAGCGAGACATGAGTCGCTGCAGTATTTGGCTAGAGGGATTGGAAAGAAAAGAGAAGAAAAAAGTAATTTCTGAGAAATGAAGATGTTTCATCCTTTTTATTTCAAAAACTACATAATGGTGCCAGAGGGGATTTTGAAAGCAAGTGAATGTGTGGTGAATCAACTGTTGACACCTGCAGGGTAATACGAGTTTCTTTAGAAAGAAATAGTTGGATGTGTGTCACCCGCTTTGCTTTATTCTTCCATTTTGATGGCTTGAAAGGCAGCCATATAGAAAAATTGTGGAAATTACAGTATATAAATCTCTGTTCTGCATAAATTCTCTTTAGTTGACTCAGAATGACTCCCAATGCATATTTGATGATATAGAGGTAATGCCAGATATTTGCCCTTAAAACACTACTCCCCTTTACCACTCACAGGAGACGAGGAGTAATTGATATGGATTTTAATTTGCCAGTCCCATCCTCTTAACATGCATTAAAAGTGCTGAAGTGGAATGGTCTATGGAAGCTGTCATTGCCCTTTTCACAGAGATGACAGTGCGTTTAGGTCCACTGGACAATTTATTTGCCCAATAAGAGAATTTCCTCTACGCTATCTGCACTTGCAGGTCAACTTGAGCCTCTACCATATTAAACGATAGGGAAGTAGACTATTGCCGAATAAACGTGGAGAGCTTCTTTAAGCACCGTCTGTCTGGAGTGGTTAGTTTGACAGTGAAGTCAGGGAGATGTGTATCCGCTCATCTGTAAAACCCCTTAGACTTTGTACAATTTACTCCTCCTTGAGCTGTTGTTTACCAAAACTGAGGTGATTAATTCCACTCCAATATGCCTGTAACCTTCCAATTTCTGACCTAAAATTCACTTGTCAGGGTTTGCTCCTCTAAGGACTGTTTGTGCTCTCTTTGCTCTTGGTCATTGAATAACATGAGGAGGCCCGGTACTAAACCCTGTGGAACTCCCTAAAAACACAACACACAGTAAGTGCTCCACTCTGTGATCATTGCACAAATGTCCACTTTGTTACCATACACTGACATTGATTTTTACTCAAAGGCTTTCCTGTCCTTTCTCCAAGTGGAATTCAAGTAAACTTTTCCCCAGTTGTTTTCCAGCATGAATTAAAAAACAGGAAAGTAAACTTGTCTGTCTTGTGTTATCTCAGCGTTTCTATAGCACCAGCTCTCCCAGGCAGCCATGACAGGATATTGATGGGCCTCTTCTCTTGAGTCCCCTCCATTCCCCCTTTCACTCACCCATCTTCCCTCCACCCCCACCTCCCCTATCCCAGCCCAGCCTGCACATCCATCCCTCTACAGGACAAAGAGTTCAAACCCCTGGCGGAGAGGAGCTGTCTGGCTCACTGTCAACTGTCCTCCCCTCCCGAGACTGCAGAGTTCAGATGTTAGAGGGGGTGATTGAAAATAAACCCAAACTCAAACGGAGGGATACTGCTCTTTTGTGTGTGTGCTCTGTTAACATAAGTGAGAGGCTGTCACACATTTTGTTAGCATCAACACTTTTCTTTGGGCAGCCCTGCGGAGAGGGATTGCTTCTCGCTGGGAGGAGATTGTTGTCAGGGCCATGTTCTGCCCCGAGGACGGAGGCTAGCAGGAGCCCTTCTGCCTGCCTGCTTCATTTCTAAAAGATGGAGGAGGGGGGAAGCCACTGGAACAGACTGGTTCCCGCAGATCTGAGCGGTGAAGTGGAAAAAAGGCACTTTTATCAAGGCTTCACTTTAGACAGCCTTGCCTCCCAAGTCATTTTACAGAGGACCCCATGGCCTGGGCAGGCACAAGTGGGCACATCACTGCTCAGGGGGCACCAGAGTTAACTGGCAAGGCGGGAAGAGGAGAGGGAGTGCAGTCCATCACAGTTGAGGAGGAGATGCTTTGGTTAGCAGGTGTACCTCAGTGTGACTCCAGTCCTCTGTAATGGACAGGAAATCTTTCCCCTAATCTGCTAATGCAAAGAGGAAATCAACAAAACTAGGACCTCTTGGACCAGAACATTAACTTTGCACACTTGCTTATGTCCTTGCTCTCTCTCTCTGTCTCTCTCATTGCACTAGCCTTGAGCCTTCTTATTTCCTAATTTCTCCTCTATACTTTTCACCCTTCTTTCCCTCTTGATTTTACATTTTTTCCTCTCACTTCCCACTCCTGTCTTCATCCCCTGCTTACTTGATGCTCCTCCCCATTTTTATCTCTCTTTCCCTGCCTCATTCCCTTGGGCCCCATCTGTCTGAACTCTGTCCATTTCTACTGCTGACCTCATAAAGACGAAAGTAAGAGGA
Organism: Centroberyx affinis; assembly: GCF_046629955.1. Lineage (NCBI taxonomy): Eukaryota > Metazoa > Chordata > Actinopteri > Beryciformes > Berycidae > Centroberyx > Centroberyx affinis. The sequence continues at coordinate 587,885 of NW_027280806.1, forward strand.
TTTCACCCTCTACGGTGTCAAACAAAATCATGCTGCAGCCGTATAGGATAAAGAGCTTAGATATTAAACATATTATAGCTTAAAAAAAAAATTACTGTATGTGACGTCCGCCCTGTGGCCATAAGCTCTTTCTTGATTTACGCTCCCCTTTGCGGTATCGCATGTGACTCTCGTCTCGGAAAATACGGCGCCCCAAGTGTCTCCATCACCGTGGAGGCTGTCAGATTTATTCATAAGGAAGGACAGCCTTAAACGTGGAATAAAAACCTGCCATATATATGTACATGTGTTTCCTGCAAATGTATGTGAGAGAGATAGGTCTCTTCTGCTAAGAGGTTGGTGTTTTTTTGTTTTCTGATATCGCAGTTTAATGAAAAACTCAAAGACCAGACCGGTAATCCCTGACGACAGCCATGCAATCCCCGATTTGTGATGTTGAGCATGTGTTGCATTGTAAACAAATCCAGACAGCATACCAAGGCAGCAAACATAAGATCTATTGAGCTGTGCAAGGTCATTGCCCTTGAGGAGATAGGGGTTTTACCCCCAGTAAGTCTGAACAACACTCACATTCAGAACCAAACAACACAGAGAGATCAGTAATTTCAGATTAGTATAAAAAGATTATTTCTATGATAAGAGGTTGGTGTGCTAACATAGGTGATGATGGTTCTGTTTTTGCAGATGGGGAAGTGGAGGTTGGAACAGATTGGAAATTGCATTGCAGGTTTAGCTAAATGGTTTCTCTCTCTCATTCAACCAGAATGAGGGCATAACTCTGGAACGTCCCCTGCTTTCGGGAACTTATTGCAACAGTTCAGTATTATATTTAGGTGAAAACAATGTGTCACTGCTGCCTGTGACCCTTGGATGAACTGCGTCTGCTAAGAAAGTGCTTCTTCACCCAAAGTGTGCAACAAAGATCATTTTTCAGCGGCGGCGGCGTTACAGTTTGGTTTGATTTGTTTTGTTAATGTTCATCTCAGCCACAGAAATGTGAGCCACCCCTGTTCCTCTGTGTTAGAAACTGGCAGTGTATGTGTCCCTCCAGAGAAGCCTTGTGTGTCTGTTAGTGGTCTGACGCTCTGACTCCCAGAAACTGATACTCGTAAAGGAATGACTGCGGTTGCCCTGTCGTGTTTCCTGCCCCCCTCCCCGCACGCACACATACACATATAACTCCCTACCAAACTTGTTCAGTTTCACGCGGCTTGTCATACATTGCCCCTTCCCCCATCCTTCTTCTATCCACTTTGCACTTTAATTCCAGCACGCTTCCCTCAGCGTTCGGCGGTTGTAATCAGTGTTATTTATTGTGATAGAGATTAACTCTGCCTAATCGACACAACCCACCCACCCAAAGAGAGAGACTCTAAACGTGCCTGTCTCTATTAAGTGCCTCCTGATGAAAATTCAGTGTGTAAGTTGATGAATGGAGCGGCTCAGTAGGCATGCCTTAGAGGAATGACAATCAGGTTTTTTTTTTTAATGCAGACCACCATTGATTTGATCCAGGATGCATTGTTGCATAACTGATAGCTGCTGTTGGTGTACATAACTTATTGACTGGGAAATAGGAAAAGGTAGGTGGTGTTGGGCCTCTGTGCTCCCAGCTCTTGTTGCAGTCATGCACCTGAGGCTTTTTTCTTCTTCAGCAGCGATCCCCACTTGTTAGAATCACACAGCTTGCTTTCTTTTTGAGTGTTTTTTTTTTTTCTTTTAAAAGTAAGAACCCATGAGGGACCTGTGAGAGAAGATTGTCACTCATGAGAAAGCTGGTAGGTAGGATTTTAGGATTTCACTGCCAGTTGGAAGCTTAGACCAGATGAGTTTCCCAGGAAGATTGGAAGACACATGCGCACACACACACACACACGCACACACACACACATATAAATACACGCGTGCGCACAGACCACTAGAGCTGGTGGCCGACAGTGATTATAAACCTTGGGAATGTCTCCCATATGTGGCCTCACGCAGCTATCAAGAGCCGCACGCCATCCGATCTAACCTCCTGATCCTTGCTCTACCATCGCCATGGTAACAATCACTAGCTGCCTCCCCGCCGTCAGATCTGACTTGTCAGGGACCATTCGGGATGTGGATTGCCAACCTATGAGCCTAGTTTGTCTCCTGCAGAGGTAGAATGGCACCAATCAGGGAGATGGACCAGCTGCACCACATGCCACTTAACAACACATTGTGTGCACTCCTGCATCTACATCTGTACAGCTAGTTTTTATTTGTGCCACTTGGTTACGGTGGATACACTTCAGTGTGCTTCAGTGTTCACATCTGCCAGCTTATATCATGTTTACCCCAGCTACAAAACAAGGCGCGGGCACCCAGAGAAGTTGCCTCTCTCTGCATCTCTATACAAGTTATAAACAGACATGGAGTGGAGGTGCTGAAAACCTCGCCAGCTGTGTTTTGAGCGCGCCGAGGGGGGGGGGAGAGCCGGCAACGCCTCCTCTCGCGCTCTGGGGCTGTAATCGCGGTTGGGGAAAAAAACACTACAGGCTTGCTCAGTGGACTCCATTTAGGTGCAGCTAATTCCGAGATGCACCCTGGCTGCTTTCCGTTGACTGATGAGAGTGATTGTAGAGTACAGTAGACCTCCATGGTTGTTAACAGCTAACAGGGGAACACGCAGAGATGAAACGGTACATGCTCTGAAATGCTGTCTCCCTCCAATTCTGCTGTAGCACCGCCCCAGGAGACCATTATGTGCTGTCTGAAATGCGTTTAAATCGCACAAGGGAGGAGGAAAAGCTCGCTTAGCTGAATGTTGAAGTTTTGTGAGAACCTGAGATAGATGTGGAAGTTTCTGAGATCACCCACCCCAGTGCGGAAGAAGGAGCGGTTCTTCTGGGGATGTGAAGAAGTTGAGAAAGCTTTGATCCTGTTGTATTTCCAAAGTGCTGGATCGGCTGTTTCTATTCTACCCATGTTGTTTGTAATGCCATGAGGGAGTTCTTTTTTGAAGGCTTTTTTTGTCAATGTTTTGGAGCAGTTTTAGCTTCAAGCTTTCATGTCATGTTTTTAATGTGGCATTTCTTGCTAGGCTAAATCATACCATCCCTGAGGGCCCCTATAACAATGAGCTAGCACAGTACCACCCTTGTAGTGGTTTCATCGGTTGTATTTCACAATTCATCCACAAGACTTATCCTTTAAAATATCGTTGACCTTCTTTGGGAGAAACCCTGAGGAAAGCACTGAATGGTATCACGATTGCACTTCAGGCAGTGACTCTCATTGATTGTTCCATTTGGGGGCCGATCAGTGGCTCAGACCTTTGAGACCACAGTTGGCCAATGTTTCTTTTTTATGATTAGTCATTTTTTATTTTATTTATTTATTATTAGTTTTTTTTTTTTAAGATAATACACACAATCCAAACCACAGAACAAAAAGGTTAATAGTAAAATTGTAAAAAGATGAAAGAAAAAAATAAACAATAAAATAAAACAAAAAGAAAAGTGAGAGAAATAACTTCAGTAGATGTATACTTACGTATATAGAAAACCACATATATACATAGCTATATGTACTGTGTATGTGTATATATACACACACCCAAATACATACACGTGTAGATATACCCCTGTAGACACATATACACACTTCCTATATGCTGCTACACTATTATGTCCCGATCTGCCTATACTCCTATAAACTAATGTGCTATCACTTATACCTTTACACCTATCTATTCTCCCATCCAGTGCTGAGTGAACATTAAATGTACAACTATAAATGCAATATACAGTATGTACATAATGCTTCAAACCTGCTGAAAGATTACTTCTATAAATACTGGAACATGGATGAGTTTTTTTTAAACTGTTTATCTGTCTTTGCTCATGTACACACACGTGCTTACCCTCTGCATGTAGATATTTGCCCTTGCATGATCAATATTGATTAGCCAGTTGGCAGTTAGACAGTTAGGCAGTATTAATCCATGCATTGTCACGAGGCCTCTGGATGCCACAACATTGAATTGTATTGTTTATTCTTGGTTATCGTACAAATGATTTTTCCACTTTAGCGATATCATCGATAATTAGTGAGACAAAGAGATAGAGACACCTGAGGCAGCAACCTGTGTGCGTGCGTGCACACACACACACATACACACACACACACACACACAAACTACTGTATTTAATTTGAGAGGTGGCAAGTGCTCTTCAGTTTAAAGATAGCAGGGGTGATCATGGCAACATCAGCATCAGCTGGGGGGGGGAGAAATGTAAGCGCCGTCTTTACTTTCTTCTGTTAGATGAGTGCTGTTGGAGAACAAAGGGACCGAGTTTCTCTCACTGTCTGACTGTACCATCCTTTGATATGGGCCTAATTGGGTGCACGTTAGCCTGTGGTACAACAGATACAACTAATTAGGCTCTTGTGCGTGTAATTAAAACGATGTACCATGGCCGAGCTTCCAGCAGGATATGTGTTTAACGAAAGCAATTAAGAAATTTATCACCTGGAAAGATCCTTTATCCATTTCTATCTGCACATCAAGCCTGTCGCTGTTTGGTTTTTAAGACAAAGGGAATTCTTTCCTTCCTCGCCGCCTTCTCCCGCGTCTCAAAGGGACTTGGCGGTCGTGTTGAAACCGTGGAGAATTAGGTTTGATCCTTGGAGGCTGCCGCTTATCAGGAGTGTTGTGATACGGGGAGCTCAGTAACCTCCTCTGAGAGATTCTCTCCCTCTCTCTCACTCTCTCTCTTTATATGCTCCACTCCTCCCCTCTTCCCTCCCTCACCATTAAGCCCTGTATTAAAGATTCATGGTACCTACAGTGTATTCAGAGTACACTACACTCCTGCTGCAGTTCTCCTCTTCCTCCTTGTTCATCCTGGCCTGTACCCCTCCCCTCACTCCTACACCCCCCCATATCAGTGAATTCCCACTAATAAGGATACTTAGAGTAAATCCTCCCAACTCCCCTTTCCACAGCGGATTAGCGTTTTCACCCTCGGCGAAGAGAACAATCGGTTGAGAGGGGCAAAACAAAGGGCCGCCTTGTTGGTGATGTGCTGTTTTGGATCCTTGAGCTTGTTCTCTCTCTCTCTCTCTCTCTCTCTCTCTCTCTCTCTCTCTCTCTCTCTCTCTCTCTCTCTCTCTCTCTCTCTCTCTCTCTCTCTCTCTCTCTCTGTGTGTGTCTCTCTCTCTTTCTTTCTTTCTTTCTTTCTTTCTTTCTTTCCTCTGGCTGACACAGACGGTTACTCATCCTCTCTGTCTCCCTACCTCTATGTATCACCCTTTCTCTCTCTCTCTCTCTCTCTCTCTCTCTCTCTTGCATGCGCTCTCTCTGCCTTAAGCTCTCATTTCTCATTAATGAGTCAACAGATATGCCATCCATACACATATGCCCTCCTGACTACTTATGAATTTGTTTTCCATTAATGAATTCCAAAGTCCGACTAAAACGAATGCCGTCCTTCAGACTGAATTCAATCTAACAACTGATACTAGTCAGTTCTGTTGAAGTAAATACAAGTTCCCTAAGGAAAAAATATCTTCCCTCGTGGCTTTTCTCATACATTCCCTCAATAAGAGCCAATAAGATAGACAACAAAGTTCATATAAATGATAAATAGAGTTTGCGCTTGCATTTCTCCCTCTTACTTTTAACTCAATCTATCACACATAGAAATGAGCCAGCTCTCAGTAGCCCCACCGGAGTCTTCGAGCAATTAGGCAAGTGCCAGAAAAACACATTAATCTAGCTATTATATCTAGCCTTGTTAATTTATAGTTGGGTTGGAGAAGCGCGCTCATTAATTGGCTGTGTTAGATGACACACAGCGAAATTACATTTGCATAGATCATTTTTAAATTGCCACCCAACATCCAGCTGGGAGCGATGCTGGGAATAAACCCTTTGGTTGTAGGTGTTTGCTTTTTTGACGGCAGTTTAGTGATGAGAGAAACAGGGCAAGGAGAAAAGGTGTCTGAGAGAAGTCGGTGGGAGTTGAAGGGCGTTTTTAAGCAGCGCTTTGCGGTAGCCATCTCGCCCACGTCTCCATACAAGCGGAGAAATTGGCTGACCAGGACGGGGACGGCGAGCGGCGGGGGCAGAGGAGTGGCAGAACGGGCACGCGAGCAGGAGAGGGGAGGGTGAGCGGGGAGGGGGGGGGGAGTCAATTCCAAAAGGACTCTTGAGTTTCATTCCAAAAATTGAATCGTCAATTTCCATTCAGTCGGCCACTCTGCAGGATTGGAAATGAATGAGTGTCGAGGCGCTGGTTGTCCTGGAAATAGAGGTTAGTCCTGAAGTGAAATTCAACGGCGTGGGTGGGCGGGAGGACGGAGTGGATAAGTGGTAGAGGAGAGAGAGAGGTGGACTGGAATCAAAAGTGAAATTGAACACAGGGCCTGACCTTGGTTTGCTCCTTTTTGCGATGGCACCAGGTGATAATTCCTCTGGCTCTGGCTGTGTGGACTGGCAGCTTGGTGTGAGTAAGGGAGCGAGAGGAGGATGGCTGTAATTATCAACAGAAGGCTCAAGAGATAAAGAGACTGGAATGTAGGGTCCACTGGCAGACATCAGCGCTATCTCACACTCAAACTTAATGCTTGTCACTGGCCATGGTTGGTGTATATGCACGCGTGTGTGAGCGTGCACGTGTCTTTTCAGATGGGTGTTTTGAGCGTTTTGCGTGTGTCTGTGTCTCTGTGTTAGCCCCCTGCCAGCAGAAACCCAGACTTTGATGTTTGCCCCCCCCCCCCCCCCCCACCCCCACCACATCTAAAGTCTGGATGTGACAGAATGTCAGCGCACTCACCTGACATGAAAGACACAGTGGCACCTTTAGAGACGAGGTGCAGATGCTATCGGTGACACGCCTCGGCTACGCCACACGACCGGTCCTTAATGCCACCCTGCTGCTTATCAGGCCATCTGCAACCTGATTAAAGGAGCTTATTTTTAGTGGGTGGGGGGCTAATTCCCTCTGACCTTTGTTTGTCTGCATTTGATTAGAAACCGCGATCATGCTAGGACTGTGCAATTAATCAAAACGGAAGCGAAAATGCAACATCGACTGCTGCAATTTCTAAATCGCTGCTGGATTTGACTGTCTGAATATATTGCAGCCCCAGACTACACATTCACCGGGTGAGGAGTGCACATGTGCATGTGTGTCTGCATCACACATCATACATACATGCACCCTCTTAGCGGTCAGGGTTTTGATATTGAGCTGGGGGAATAATAGCCTCGAGCCCCTAAGCATAGTACAAATAAGTTTAACGTGCGTGTGTGTGTGGCACTGTATGAAATGGCTCCTGCCTTTTTAAGCGTCTCACTAATACCTGGAGTCCATTTTTCCAGGATTACAGGTGGTAGGGGTGCGGGGGGGGGGGGAGTGGGTGGCTCTACGTGCTGCTCATGCCAATAGGCATCCATCAACAATCACCGCAGCCCCAGCTTCTTATAGGAGCCTCCTGGGGAACAGAGCAATCATGGCCGGGAAAGGGCTGTAGCCTGGATGGGATTTGGAGACTGTGTTTTTTCACTGTTCTGTTAGGCAGGTGTGTGTGTGTGTATGTGTGTGTGTGAGAGTTATGGAGGATAGACGTTCTGTGTATGAGTGTGTGTGCCATGCTATGTATGCTTGTATGAAGTGGGACGCACGTGCACACACACACAAAGGCACACTCACCCGCATATCCTTGTACTTCTATCCTTATGAGGACCTTCATTTGATTACATTAATTTCCTAACCCTAAACTTTCCCCTTGAAGAAGTGAGGACTGGCCAAAATGACCTCACTTTGAAAACATGTCTTCACTGCAAAAACTCAAAATGGTTTACACAAGGAAAGAAATGCAAGAACAAACACACACGCACACACCTGGCGCATCCCTTTCTTGTCTCTATTCCTTTTCAGACACGTGCATAAAAACACATTCTCTGTCTTCCTCGCTCACACTTTCGCACTCACACTGACACACACGCATGCACACACTCACACGTTCCTGCCTGTCAGACAGACAGAGCATTGTGGTAGTAGCAAGGGTGCGGCAGTGGAGGGAGGCTGGCAGCCTGACTGGCAGCGCCGCTGATCATCTCCACGATTTCAAACTTAATTAACCTGGGCGTCGCGCCACGTCCTCCGGCCCGTCAACGGTGAGTGCCGGCTCACTATCTCCTCTGAGATCTACGGCGATGACGGGAGGAGGGAGGAAGGGAGAGGAAGAGAAAGGGGAGAGAAAGGACAGTACTTCTGCTGCTCAGCTCGTCCCCGGTCCCACCAGCATCGCATAACCTGCAGGCATCAGGAGCTGAACTGGAGGCCAAAGTGTCTGTGTGTGTGTCTGTGTGCATGGTGTTTCCAGTGTCCGCATGTACATGCCCTCTCTGGATGTAATTAAAAAAGCACCCATGACGATAAGCACACTGTTAATTTGGCCACTAGCTAGTATTGCCTTCAGCAGTGTTTAGGAGAAGTTTAGGAGTGCAAGTCCAAAGCCTCAGCTGCCCCCGCTCACTTCTTCCCCAGTGGCCTGACTCAGACTGTCTGTCTTTCTGTCTGTCTGAGGTCTGAGAATGTGGAAGTGCAGACTCAACCATCAGGAGGGGAAGAGGGGGAGGTTTGTGTACCCACGAGGGCCCGCGCTGTATTCCCACAACCGACAAGGAATTTAAAAATACCTCCGCTTTGCTGTTTCTCATGCACACAGGGAGAAAACTGAGAGCGGAAGATTGATTGGTGACAACGTTCTCTCTCTCTCTCTGTCCCTCCCTTTATGTCATTCCCGCTTTGGCTTTTCTCAACCTCTCTTTCTTGCAGCCAACTGTAATAATCCCTTCTCTTTCTCTCATTTTCTCTCTGCTTCTCTCTCTTCTCCTTTCCTTCTCGCCATCTCCTGCCGGTCTCTGTGTCTGGCCGTCTCATTTAAGTCAGTGACATTTGATGTGAAGTGGCGCGAGCCCGAGAGCTTACAGCCACTGACTCATAAAAAAACACATGCGTATGGAGGACTTGATGTGGAGGGAAAGGTCAGGCCTGCTCTCCCAGGGCCTAATCACCCACTCTCATTGAGTGGCTCACTCACTCACTCACACTTGATTGAGTGTGCAAGTGTGTGTGTGTGTGTTTGTGATGTGATCATGGGTGTGAACGCTGTTCGTTTGTGCGCGTAGGCGAGTGAGTGTGAGAGAGCCGAATAGATTGCGCCCTGAGAGTGCTGATTGGTTTGTATGTATGTGTGTGTGTGTGTGTGTGTGTGTGCGTGTGCGCATTCGAGCGTGTGTCTGTCAGAAAATTCAAAAGTGCATTCCTGACTTGTGAACGTATGATTAGCAGATGACCGCTTTGGGTCAGGTGACACATCTACACACACACACACACAAATATTCAAATGCACATGCAAACACACACATATACGCACACACACTCCTCTTGCCCGAACATGTGGCGTAATCAGCGGCCTTATCAAGGGAACTGTGGGGCTGTAACAGGCTCATTAACTTCTCCCTGAGCCTTTTTTAGAGGGGGAATTGGCCGAGACGAGAGGGCCACACTCCCCTCTACCCCCTCTTAATACAGTCTATTCTCAGCTAAGTGTGTTTGTGTGTGTGTAAGCGTTTATGTGTGTGTAAGCGTTTCTGTGTGTGTGCACGCGTATGTGTGATGTCCCCCTCTCCCCCAGACCCCTCCCCCACTAGGCTGCCTATGTTTCTGTACTTAGTCCCTCATTAGTGGACCTTCAGTCCCGCCCATCCCAGCCTAGTTTAGAGCAGCCGCTAGCAGAGCAGGGCAGCAGGGATTAAGTATTAAGAGCCTCAGCTGCTCTGGGGCTCCTGTAGCTCAGCATTCGGCCACCGAGGCCTGATAATAGTGTTTGTTTAGCCATTAGTCAGGCCCTGCTTAGCAGCTCTCTCCCCTCCGGCTGGGGCAGCGCTGATGGATGATGGATGAAGATTGTAGGGATCGAGGGACGGAAGGATGAGTGTAGCAGAGTGGTTTGGATAAGATCAAGAGCATTTGGTGGTGAGGTGTGACTGTAAGGAGAATTGGTGGAGGGTCGTCTCAAAATCAGCGGATGCTTGGGGCCAATAACAAGTGTGTGTTTTTCTTTAATGTGTGTGAGAAAGAGGTGGCTAGAAGTCACTTGTATTTCTAGTACTCTTGTGTCGAGTTTTTATTTCAGTGCTGAGCCATACATACATTTTATCACAGTCAAACCTCCTCCTGTGATTAGTTCTCCTCATCCCACTAATTAAAAGTAGTCTAGTCTATTTCCTTCTGCACGGCCAGCGGAAAGTACTCCTTCCTAGTAAAAGCAATTTCATTTTATGAGGTATTTTTTGCAGCTAATTTAGCCATTACCATCTGAGCTCTAAATGTGACCTTTTCTCCATATGCTGAGGAGAGCTAGCTAATCTTTGGACCATTACCCGATAGCTGATAGTCATTACCAAAAGCCGGAATCTTCCAGCGCCTAAGCTGATGCTCATATCTCTCCACCACAATGCTCAGTCACCATCCACACTCTGACTCATCTTGACGAGTGACAGGCACCTGCCAGCTCACACAAAGGAGCTATTGAAACCCAGTCAGTAGTGTGTATGTGTAGGTTGTTGCTCTCCTTCCATTCCTCTTCCTCTTTCTCTTTCTCTTTCTCTCACTCTCACTCTCACTCTCACTCTCACTCTCACTCTCGCTCACAGTCACTCACACTCACACACACACACACACACACACACACACACACACATACATCCTTCCATGCTCTTCTGCCCTCTTCCCTAGGGTTACCTCTTTCTCCCATTCAGCTCTCACAAGCCTGGACAAAATCACCAAAGCCTCTCCTTTCTCACAATTGCACACAATGGATCCTCTCACATCCAGTACACAACAGCACCCTACCTGTGTTTAAGGCTGAGTCACTATAAACACATGAGTGGGTGGGGGGGATTAGCAGCTAGCAGGTTCAGTTGCAACTCCTAATCCACTGGTATGTAGTTTGTGCGACTCGTGTGGACTCCTATAATGGGTCAGGCAAGCAGTCAATCACTATAAGATCAGTATTCCCCTTGAAACCAAAGGAAAGCTGGGCAGTGAGACTAAACCACATTACAAGATACCTTCATGGCTCATTGGCGTTTATGCCGGCGAAGTGAAATCATTATAACCAATAAGGTGTGTAATGGATTCTTTCCCACCAGTCAGTCTGCCTGCCTGACTTCTTAATTGTGTGTGCGTGTGTGTGTTGGAACCTGATTGTACATGTAGGTGTTGGGTGAGCGTGCACTGGATGCAGGGTAGCAGGGCGGCGTAGTGAGGAGGGAGACCGCCTCTCAACCAGAGCACCCAGGTTCAAGCATTCACCCTGCCGAAGTGTCCCTGAGCAAGACACTGAATCGCTGCCAGCCCCAGGTGTGCTGACCTCTGACGTGGAGAGGGGCAATCGATAAAAGAATGATCAATCAAGTATCACAAAGAAGAGTTGTTGATATGGGCAACTTGATGCATACTGTATGAAGTTACTGTGTTGGATCTCACATGTTGATCTGTGAGTTGAGTTGATTAGTGAGCCTGCGTGCGCACGCCTATCTCGACAACTGTTTGTGTGTATCGGCGGCGTCGGAGGAGCCATTGGCTCCTGAAAGTGCCTCTTTTCCGCCAGGCCAGGCGGTTTAATCAGGTTCCCCACATCCGCCAGCTGTGTCCACACAGCAAACAGCCACTCTGTCCTGCTGGAGAGCTCCAACATCCAGCTGGGGAGGGGGAGGCCAGTTAGCATTGGGAGATTAGCCCAACCTGCTGCTGCCCAGAAAGAGAGAGGGAGGGAGGGTGTATATATGTGTGTATGTGTATGAGGGGAAGAGACAAACAGAGAGTGAGAGATTAAAAGAGACATTGAGGGTGGTGGCTGAGAAAGGTGCGAGACAGGTGTATGAAGGTTAGGGTTAGTCTGTGTGTGTGTGTGTGTGTGTGTGTGCAGGCAGCACATTTCAGTATGTGTGTTTATGTGCTGTGCCCGAGTAGCATGTCTGCATGTGTGTGTGTGAGCTTGTGGTTTTGCACCCTTCCTGCTCAAGTGTCCAGCTGGCAGGAGGGAGATAGCGGGAGCCTTGAGAGCGGTGACGGAGCGGTAAACAGACACACAAACAGGCTATCAGTCCTAATGAGGAAAGCAGTGTGCCTGAAGGGATGCCGAGTGTGTGTGTGTGTGTGTAGGGGGTGTGAGCTAGAACCCCTTGATTCCTACATTCATACATCACTCACCATACACACACATGCACAAGAGGACGGGCACATGATAACAGAAACACAAACACACGGACATGAAAATGGGGTCACACACACACAGAGAGACTAATGGGGCAGCCAAGTGTGATTCGCACGCTCCTTGGGTCACAAGCCATTTTAAAGGTGTTAGCATATTCAGGCCAGGGCAGCTGGGTCCGCTCTCCCTCTGAAGTGGACCAGGCCCATCAATCCCCGTCCGCGCCTGGTGCCCTGAATACAATGGCTGGGCTGGCTGCCTTGGTGAGCGTGGCTCTCCCAGTCAGTCAAATTGAAATAAATGAACTGCCAACCCTGACGGCAGGGTAATTGTTCATATGGAAATTGGATTGCCGTCGTCACACCAGCCTCCCATTGCACTCCTGAAACAATTCCACTGTAAGGATGGGACAAGAGCGCATCAGAAAAGAGAGGGAGAGACATGGAAAGAAAGAGGGAGTTCTCCACACTCTCCCACTTCATGTTTCATCTTAACAATGCCGCTTGTTCTGCCGCTCGATGGTGGTGGGGGGAAATAAGGACAAGGATCCGCCCCTCATTTCCGGCGGTGCTCCTTGTATGTCTCCTAACCCACTTTGTCATGTTGCCTTCCTCACACTTTATCAGGCCTTTTCAGCACACTTGCGTGCTGCGAGAGACATGGGAAGATTGGCTGTAGAACATTAACCCCTCGCTCACCCCTCTGCCCAGCCCCGGGCCTCTGGGGACATGCGACTAATTTAATGGCAGTTCACTTTTATCAGCGTGTAACAGTGAAAGCCGCTCCAATATGAAGACACTCACCTCCCCCACCCCATCACTGTCAGACCCTGGCATCTGTCAGAGCCAGCTCTCCGATATAAAAGTGCTGAATATGAATGATCTCCGTATGGGGTGATATCCTATTATGTTTTGCGGGTAGGGTGTCTGTTCTTTATTTATTATATCAGTTTCCCTTCCATATCTGTTTTAATGAGTGAGAGGAGCACTCATGCTGGTTCGAAACCTGCCGCATCAGCAGTTGAGGGAGTGTTTGTGTGTGTGTGTGCGATGATTAGATCACACACACACATTCTCACTCTCCATTTTCCCCGCTCGCCTTCCTGATCTCTGTCTCCCTCACGCACACTTGTGTGGACTGCCACACTGGGTTTACTGCCCCGGTGTCAAAGGAACGCCACATGGCAGTTTGAAGAGAAGTGTCTCTGTGTGGTCGGAGTGGGATTACCTTGTCAGCACTTCAAGCTGTGCGCGTGTGTGCTTGTTTGTGCGTGCGCGCGCATCTCTAAGTCTACAAATCTCTGTGTGTCCATGCGCACACCTGCCATTTTTCAATTATCTTTCATTTTCCTCTGCTGAGAGCTGCTTTTCCTGTCCAGGCATGTCCTGACTTGTGGGGGGGGATGGGTGAAGAAGAAGGTACTGTAGCTGTCAGCTCAAAGGTGTATGTGTGTGTGTGTGTGTGTGTGTGTGTGTGTGTGTGTGTGAGGAGGACTAGCCAGCCAACAAAGACACACCTTTCTGTCTCCCGATTTTCAAGCCTGTGCATGTAGCACCTGAACAAATATTCCTCTTAATGTCTCTCTTACCGTCCTAGTGTAGAGATAAACCGGTGCAGAAAAAGCAGTTGCCTAACTTCTGTAACTATGAACTAAAGAGAAAGAGGCATGGAGGAATTAGTTAATGTTATTAATTTCGGGTTAACCTCAACCTCTGCAAAAGACAATTTTAATTCAACAATTGCGTCTTTATCAGGATTACATTTTCCAGATGTGCCAACTTCGTTAGCACACGCTGTGTTTCATTATTATTTATACCAAGCCATTGGAGGCTTCATTAGCTGCAGGCTGATGCAGCGCACAGCCTCTAAATTTAGCAGCTTTTTATTTATTCAGAATAGCCACGTGTTATATGGCACGCCTCGTTGCCATGTCCCTCACAGCAGCTTAGAGACATGTTGAGAAAAGAGAGGTGGGATGGTCTGGGGAGACATGGGCCCAGTTCCACCTGTGTCGCCCCCACCAGACGTCTGCCTCTCTTCAGCTCTTTGAAGCCTCTTTAATTCCAGCGTTCAGGATTAAGCCCATGAAAAAAGGATGAAAAATGATAGAGCGACGGAAGGAGACATCCTAGGAGAGCACGAGCTCCTTTGAAAAATGTTAAGGATTTCGTTTGCACTGACCCACAACGCAGCATCTGAGGGAAATTTGTATAACAGATTTTTTTTTTTTTTTGGGATGGGGGCAGGCTATAGGATTTGCATGAATAGGAAAAAGACTCTTTGAAGTCATGGAAGTAACTGGAACTGGAGTTTTCTGTAACCTAAATGAGCGCCCCGAGACAATTGCACTTGCATTGTACATCATAGTCCGAGAAAGTTGCTTTGTCACAGTATGGTTGATAGGAAGTCAAAGGAGCCAAGAAATTTTCTCTGTTATAGAAACCATTGACATTTTGCGTAATCCACCTTGGAGGAGGTTTGTAGTGCTGTCTGTATTATGGCCAAGTGAATTGATGGGGATATGGATATTACCAGCTTTTAAAGGATTGCACAGATCAGAAGCATATGCACAGAGGCAGTCATGCTTATCAGTTTTAGTCCATATTTATTATAAAGTGCCAGCATATGACAATTACATTGAATATTTAGACAGTAGTCTGCCTCGTAGTACACACTACTCAAAACAAAACCACTAAGAACAGTGAAAACAAAAAAAGGCCAAGCAATAGTTAGCAACAGCTGTTGTTTGTTTCTGGCCTTCTGTGCAACATTACAATGCACAGATCTAGGTGTAATTATGATGTACAGGAGCAAGTAGAAAAGCATTGGAAGTGCCAGGTGTTTCCGCTGGCAAAAATACACACTGAAAGGTCAAGTGGCATGTCAAACTACCTTGACCTGTCTGCTCAGAACTTTGTTTGAATCTGGAGCATCGGTGACTGTTGACCTATTTTGAAGCAAAAGGGCTTAAAAAATGCAATACAAGGACTACAAACTAAGTGAGTCATTTAGCTTGTTACTTAGAAATGTGTAGATGTATGGACAAAATATGAATTCTCTAGTCTTGCTACTAACTGGTCTCCAAATATAAGAAGCAGACTGTAGAATGCCATTGGGCATTTTTTGTCACTCTCTGAAGAAACGATGATACGGTGTTGTAACAAATTGTTGTGATGAAAGGCAGGTGCCAGTGCCTCTGATGCCTCAAAGCTCCCATCTGTTGTGCACCATAGCAGCGGCAAATTAGGAGCGTTAAATGACGCATGTCAATTATCACAAGCAATACATTCAGGCCTTCATGTTATTGTGGCTTGATTGATTTTTCCGGAAAGCTCTAAGTCATGCCTATAGAAGGCCCACCAGCATTCTAGCTCATTCAGTTTGATGTTTCTGTATGTGAAATGAAACGAACATGCAGGGAGTAGACAAAATATGAAACGCCGAAATAGGGCTGAACAATTAATCGAAATTTTTTCGAAATCGCAATATGTCCTTCTGCAATTTTCAAATCGCAGGAACCGCAATATTTGTTAAAGGCGAAATGTGTGTCAAAATACCATTTTAAATTAAATATTGTCATGCTGCAGAAATGTCCTGGCCTCCACATCATATTCTACAGACTTAAGAAAACATCTTTGTTTGGTACAGATCCCCGCAAAAATCACACCATAATCATTTTAATACATTTTTCAATGAATTTTCAATACATTTTTCAATGCTTCCATGCCGGAGCCGTACCGCATCTGGTGGACATTGGGCTTAACAGTGTACAAGATCAAGGACATAACAAGCAGTAGGGCCACCCTTTGCATTCAAAACACCTTCAATCCTTGGGATGTTGCACTGTTCTTGAAGAAGGAAAGCCGCCAGTTCTTAGTGACGAAGGAGATGGAAATCTGCTTCATACTCTGAGCTCCAGGACTAAGTTTAGATATAAGTGGTTTCCGAGTGGCAGCCCTGCCATAAATACCGGCTTTGATGCGCAATCTTTGTTGAAACTGAGACTGTATCACAGTGGTGTTGATTCGAGGCCATAGTTTTGTGGTGTTCATCTGTTCCCATTGGTAAGCTTCAACCTGTGACCACTCTTTGCCAATGCAGTTTGTCTGTTTGGCTTATGTTGTCATGATTTTTGCCAAATAAAATAAATTCTTGCATTTTTTGCCATTTTTTTGACCGATGCACCTGCAAGTCGGGCTCCAATTATTTGGCCTCATTGGAGCTCTGTTACTTGCCTCATGCTGATTTGTAAATCAATCAATTTAATATGGCATGCCTGTGTAGCTGCCTTTGAATTTGTGATGTAGTTACTTAAAAGTTGAAGTCCCCCTTATTTTGTCCACCCCCTGTAGTGGGCACATAAAAATGCATTACTTCACAGTGATTTTCTATGTTGTTTAAAGTACAGCTGTTAGTTAACCCTTGCAAATATGGTAACCGCCCTCTTCCCCTTTAATTTAAACAGTAAAAACCAACCACACACACTCCTGTCCTGAATAAGCACAGCCAGGGATTTTATTGCACCATTTCAGTTTTAATGGAAATATTTAAGGGCATGAATTGAAAAGGGCAAGATAGATTTACCAAGTGAAATGGATTTGGGGAGAAGAGCGAGGCTGCGAAATGAAAAGCTAAACAAAATCAGGGAATCGGGGAGTGGACAGTTGCTGGTGAAATTAACTGGGCCCCCTGGGCAAATGTCTAATCAGTGGTCTCCCCACTTAGTGCAGTGAGGGAAGGCAGGTTAACATAATAAAACATGGCTTCGGTGGCCGACTCCCAGGAAGCTTCATCAGAGGTTTTCATTTTTACAAGTGTGGCTGTGGGCTTGACTGGCAAGGTGAAATGAGAAGGAAGATACCTCTGTGGTGAGTGTGTGGTATCGTGTCGGCTTGATACCGCCGGAAACACACACATAGATGCACATTTGATGTGTGGGCAATAGCAGCCTCAAAGCCACCTGCAGTTCCATATTTACCACAGCCTGGGCAAACAGCAGTGAGCGAGGAGGACGCCGCCGGCACCTGCTGTTAGCCAGCGCATGAGACGGTCTGTAGTTTACAGGGATATTTTGTGATCATGTTTCCCTAAACAAAGGAATATCCTTACTGAGCATATTATTCTTGGAGGTGTTGTGGAAAAAAGCAAAGAGGGAACGAAGCTGGAACCGATCCAAGCTTTTTAAATAGGCTTTATTGTGTTATGGTTTGAGATCTAGTTCTTGGCATTAATCTTTCTTTCCCCCCACACACAGGAGTTTTTTTTTTTTCCTAATGATTGTTTCTGATATTAAGTCAATTAAAACCAAAATAACACCCTTGTTAAAACTGGAGCAGAGAATTGAGTCATACAATAACATGCTTTGTGTGCTGCAGGGAGTCTCTTATTAGTTTTATCCCAACAGCCTGACTCCATATCTTGATGTCCTTTACTTATGCTGTAGTGCTCTCACAACCTTGTGATCGTTCCATTAGCATCTGACTAATGACTGACCCATAGCGGACCAGATCATATTGTGTGAGTGTGTGTGTGTGTGTGTGTGTGTGTGCGCGTGCGTGTGTGCGTGCATTGGTGGATGGATGGGTGTGTTCCCCCACACCTACTCTGTAATCTTTGTGTTCCTGACAGTGTATGTGCATGTGTAAATGAGTGTATTTGTGTGTGCGTTTGACTACATTAATAATGAAATACCTCTCTCCCTTGCTCTTCTCCCCAGAGATGGCAAGCTGGGTCTCCCTCCTCCTCCTCCTCCTCCTCTGCCTGTCGGCCTCACAAGGCCAGGAGGAGAACCACAACGTCCCCATGGACTTCTCCTCCGAGACCGCCATCAACAACGTGGTCCAGGACCCCCAGACCGGTCGCATCTACCTGGGGGCGGTCAACACCATCTTCCAGCTGGGGCCATCGCTTCAGCTGGAGGCCCGTGCCGAGACGGGCCCCAAGGAGGACGCCCGGACCTGTACGCCTCCTGCCTCAGCCTGCCAGGACACAAAGCCCATGCCCAACCTCAACAAACTCCTGCTCGTCCATCCATCCAACAGTTCGCTCATAGTCTGTGGCAGCCGCTACCGAGGCATCTGCTCCCTCCTCAACCTGACCAATGTGGAACAGCAGTTGTATTACAGTGACAGTAAGGGAGAGAGGACTTATGTAGCTAGCATAGAGGACAACGTGAATGTGGTTGGTGTTATGTCCACCTACGCTAAAGATAGACACAACTTCAGTGTGTTCCTTGTTGGGAAGGGCTACGGAAGCCTGGACAGTACAAAACTCATCAGCACACGTATCCTTCAGGATTACCGTGATTGGGTAGTGTTTGAGAGCATCATCGAGGCATCGACGGTGCAGACAACACCTTTTGTTCCCAAGTACCTGCACGACTTCCGCCACGCCTTCAAAGAGGATGGTTTTGTCTACTTCTTGTTTTCGCGGACGCTCGACGGTACGGACAACAAAAACCTGACCTTTGTGTCTCGCCTTTGCGAGGACGATCACCATTACTACTCCCACACGGAGCTCCAGTTGAACTGCGGTCCTCAGAACCGATACAACAAAGTTCAGGCTGCGTACGTGGCCTTTCCGGGCAAGGAGCTGGCACGGGGCATGACTGAGTCGGGCCAGTACGGCAAAGTCTACACCTGGAACAAAGTTCTGTTCATGGTGGCCAGTATGGACGACGATGCCGCAGAATCTGCCCTCTGCATGTACCCGCTCAGTTTCATCAATGAGCGGCTGGTGGACATTATCAGCGCCTGTTACAGCGACTCGGGGAAAATTGCCGGTAGGGCGGCTGTGGACATCCCCTACTCATCCAAGACAGACGAATTCTGTACATCTAAAATTGCCGTAAGTGCTTGTTTGTGTCAGCCTCATTGGCTCACTTAGTTCAAAGAATCTATCTGAGATAAAAGAACGAGAAGGAGATTTGTTTGAGAAGAATTCCTCTTTGTGTAATCAATAATGCACAGATGTGTCACTTTTTTATTTTAACAACTTAGTTTTTTACTTTGTTCTGTAAGACAACTGCAGATCTTTTTATTGCTCTTATTTTGTCTATCTCACATTTTCTGTGTCTCATTCCCTTCCCTCCATCTCTCTTTTCCCTGTACCCCCAACTCACCCCAAATCATCCTATATAGCTCATTTAGTAGAGTAGAGCGTAGCACCAACACCACCAAGGTGAGGGGTTTGTTTCCTACTTGGACCCACTCATACTAAAAATGTATGCCTTTTCTCTTTGTAGAAGGATACGTTGGAGAACTTCAAGTGTGGTGCAGACTTCCTGCCCTCCCCTCTGGCCAGCAAGCCAGAATTTGCCTTAGAGGCCAGTGCTGTGGTGACCAAGAAGGGCCAACTGACCGCTGTAGCCATCGCTATGGAGAACGATCACACCATCGCCTTCCTGGGAAACAGCCAGGGAGAGGTCTTCAAGGTAGAGTCCTCCCCTCTCCTCCTCTCCTCTCCTCTCCTCTCCTCTCTACTCCTACTTAAGGGAAAGAGGCCAGGGGAATTGGAGGAGGTGGTGAAAATGATGAGCAAGGAAAAGTTGGTACTCTGTAGTGGCCCATTTCAAAGAGGTTAGCAGTCCTATCGACCTCATGTCTCACAGTATTATCCTCTAATTATGTTCTCTCTCCAGGCACACCTGACCACCAACCCAGATGTATACAGCAAGAGTCCTGGAGACACCATTGGAGAGAAGGTCAACAAGAACCTTTTCTTTGACCTCAGCCACAGCCACCTCTACATCACCACAGAGAAAAAGGTGCATTTGCCATCGGCCTTCTCTAAAACGTCTCACACTGATTGTTTGCCTTTATTAAAATCAAGCCATTTGATAATTGGCTCTTCACTAGCACCAACATCCTTTCTGATATTGTGAGCTGTAACTCTATTTGACTATTCTATGTTAAAGGAAGACATTATGGATTATGTATCTGACTGTCTTTACCACAAAGGAAGTTGACATGTATTTCCTTAGTATGTCCTGTGTGTGCAGTCTTGATAGACAGAGATAAGTATGTGTTTCATGAGAAAGTGACTACATAACCAGAGCTTTAGTACGTCTAAATTACTTACTCAGTGCCTTGCTCTGAGCTACATATTACCTGTTACCTCATAAGAAGGATAAGGATAGGATAGGTAGTTTATTGTCCTTGAGAGGAAATTCTTTCTACACAGGCGCAGCGAATACATGTACAGATAAGACAAGATAACATTCCATACAGAGACCAGAGAGATACAAACATAAATTACAAACATACAGACATTTCCAACATTTCCAAACAGCAATTCTATAGAAGGGGGGGGGGGGGGGGCTATTTAGTGCATGTGTGCCAGAGGGGAACAAAGCTTTTGCCGAAGCGAGTCCTTCTGCACCTGTGTCCTCTTTTTGCGACCTGAGGGAAGGAGGGTGAAGTAGCAGTGGAGGGGGTGTTCGGGGTCGGGGAATAATACAAGTTGTTTCACGAACAATGACCTAGTAAGATCAGTTGGTATATGATTGGTCAAATATGGCCTGCACCAATGCTAGTCATTTGATACAGGATATAATGCACATGGTATTAAGTGCTTGGATTCAGGGAATTAGTTGAGTTATGGAATGTGGGAAGCAAACAACTGACCCTGTATGCTGTGACAGGACTGACTAGGAATATTGCTAGCTGTACTTTAAGTGCTTTATATTTTGTGTAGCATCTCCCCTAAGGTGTGCTTTTTAGTAATATTTCACGTTGTAATATGCCAGATCACCAAGGTGCCGGTGCAGACGTGCCACCTGAAGACTGACTGCCAATCATGCGTGGAACTGAGGGATCCTTACTGTGGTTGGTGTGTCCTGGAGGGCAGGTAAGCGTCACACACACACGCACACACACACACACACACACACATGCATGCACACATACATACATAGACGCTCACAGCCAAATACTAACACAAACACACACCCAATTCCATCTGTAAATCACAGCAGGGTATTTGTTCAGTGTTTTATTGCTGACTCTCTCAGTACCCCTCGGTGTTTATATTCCATCTCCCGTTGTCCGCGGAGCCGTAAGGAATTAAAGCTGTTTGTCAGCCTCATGCAGTGAAGGTAGTCTGTGCAATTTACTCCCATCAGCCCATATTTATCAGTCCTTGGAGGGTAGAGGCACTCGGGTCGTTTGTATCATGTACTTTACAGGGATGTTGATCAGGAACAGAAAACGGTTGTCTCCCTCTGGAAATAACTGGGAATCATTTTGTGTTTTAAAAAAAAAAACGAAATCCTGAAAAAAAATATAGCAAAAATAGGTGAAGCTTACGGATCAATATTCCTGTTATTAGTTTTGACACACATTGGCTCAGATCACTGGCCAGGTCATAGATGAACAATTCATTACAATATGAAAGAAGACATTTTTCTAGATCACCGGTCATCATCTGAGAACCCTGAATTTGACATTTACATTTTAAGCATTTATTTGACACTCTCATCCAGAACAACTTGTACATTGAACCTGAAACCTGTGACCTTTTTGGTTATGAACCGCCTGTCAAATCACTAGGCCACACTGCTGCAACCGTTTTAGAACATATGAACTTTAACTCCGAGACTACATGCACTTAACTTAAGCTTGCTTGTTCTTATCTTGGCCATTATTTCTATTTCTTTTTGTGCTCAAGATGTTTTGCGCTTGTATAATGTAGCGCTTGTGACACTACATTATATGGTGTGCACTTAATTGTATGCACTTTGTCGGGACATGTACGTGCTATATTGTATGTACTTTATAGTGTGTACGTGATATGTGCATATCTTGATATTTATGTGTCACCTGAGGGTTGATAACAAAGCACTGAAACTCTGAAGCTGTATTATTATTGTACAGTACATATTTTAATATAACATTTGTTTGTATTATTATTAATCATTAATTTATTTTATTCCACTTCTCTCATGTGATATAATTGTGTGTTGAATGTTGAAATAATTTTTGTCTGCTCTAACTGTGTTTTTGAGCTGCAAAACAAATTGCCTCCACGAGGACATTACGTTTTTTTCTGATCTAACCTAATCAAAACTTTATTTTCCTTCTCTCAGTTGTACAACACAGACCATACTTGATATCACTTGGGCATGGGTTGTTATTTATAAAAGCACATCTGTTATTAGAGACCATAGGCATTGTTTTCTGAGGCCTTGAGAAAGTGTTTAGGGCATGTGGAACAGTGGCTGATGGGAGTTGTTCATCCTTCGTCTGAAGGTGTACCAGGAGGTCTGAGTGCCGACGGGCAGAGGAGAAGAACGGCTGGCTGTGGAGCCCCAGGCAGCAGTGTGTCAAGATTGTCTCTTTCTATCCCCCCAACCTCTCCTGTAAAAAGACTCAGCAGGTACAGCAGTGGCTCTCTTCTCACTCTCTCTCTCTCACTCACTTTCTCTCTCTGTCTCACTCTCTCTCTGCCTCTTTCTCTCTCTGCCTCTTTCTCTCTCTCTCTGTCTCTCTCTCTGCTGTGTGTCTCTGTTGCTCTCTCTCTGTCTCTCTCTCTGCTGTGTGTCTCTCACTTTCTGCTGTATCTCTCTCTGTCGCTCTGTCTTTGTCGCTCGCTCTCGCTGTCTCTCTCTTTCTCTCTCTGTCTCTCTCTTTCGCTCTCTCTCTCTCTCTGGTGTGTCTCCCCTCTCTCTCTCTGGTGTGTCTCCCCTCTCTCTGCTGTGTCTCCCCTCTCTCTCTTTCTCTCTCTCTCTCTCTCTCCCTCTCTCCCTCTCTCTCTCTGTCTCTCTCTCTGTGGCACACTCATACCTACTCTCATGCACATCACACAAACAAGCACAGCTAGTAATACACTGTTTCCATTGTGAATCAGTGACCCTGGGCTCTTGGTCTTTCTGCCCTGTATTGATCTATCCAGAAAACTCCAAACTGGCTTATTATAACCCACCTGGCTGATTGTGCTCGCAGTCTGAAGATGGAGAGGCTCTCTTGTGTGCGCTCTCTCTCTCTCTCCAACTTTTCTCCCCCCCTCCTCTGCTTCCTGACTACTTCTCTTCCCCTACGTCTCTGACTCATTCTTCTCTATTCCCATCCACAATACCTCTCCCTCTCCCTCAATCTCCGTTTTCTCTCGAGCTTTAAAAAGGAAACAGAGCCTGTATTGTAACCTCGCAGCACTACCGTGGTGCTTGAATCGCACAGCTAGCTGAGAAGTGAATGAAATGAATTTAATGTGAAATCATTCGCCGAACAAGTAATGAGAGATAATGCTTTTTGTTAAAACCAGTCCGTTTCAGCCACCGCGGTGTTCCCATTCCTTTGTGTTTCTTCTCTGTCCAGGTGGAGATCAACATCCCCTCCCTCCCCTCCATTGGGGCTTCTGACCGCCTGCGCTGCGTCTTTCGGACGTTCCGGAGCGAGGGCACCATGTCCGACTCCGGTCAGGTCACCTGTGCCTTGCCCCTCCCTTCTGATATACCACCCACACCTGAGGACCAAGGTTTGGCCTTTATAATTAACCTGCTCTCTCTCTTTTTTTTTTCTTATACTGCCTCTGGCGTGGCAGTTGCCTGTCGCTCTCCATTATAACTCTGAAAGTTTTAAAGATTATAATTAATACATAATTAGTTTAAGGGTGTTTTAGGTTGTTCCCTGTCAGAAATGATTTAGAGGCCATGTCTTATCCATCAGAATGGGTTTTTTTTTCCTGTATTTGGTCCTCAAGTGGATAAATTACATGGTTATCTATTATCCCTTAAGTCACCCTCTCTATTTGAAACACTCAGAAACCACCAACCCCATTCATAAATGTGTTATATATTTGCCCATCCACCCCCTCCTTTCCACACACACGCACAGCTCATGTAATACACTTCAACCCTCTTTTTGTTGTGCCCTCAGACTTTGTGGCAGTGCCCGTCAAGATTTTTGTCAACGAAAGTGTGGAGCTGGCCACGCGGGAATTCAAGTTTTATAATTGCGCTGCCACAGTGAGGAAAGCTGAAAACACGCCGTGAGTCATATTCTTAATCTCTCGCTTTTTCTCTGTCTGTCTCTGGCTGGAAAAAAAAAAACACAGCGAGACAGAACGCAGCATCAACTGACAACCTTGATGCAAATGAATCACAGCGCAAGAACAGATGAGAGAGGATTGCTTTGTGTGTAAATTGTGATGCATGGTAGGTTTGAATGCACCTCTTGCATTTTCTCTTCCCCTTGTATTACCAAGCTGAGGAAATTGCCTCAGTTTCCTTTTCATTAATCAAAAAATGAAAGTCGATCTCCCTATTTTTTTCCTTCTGCCTCGCTCCCCTCTGTTTCCCGAGCGCACTCTTTTTGTTTTTTTCCATCCAGAGGAATCTGTGATGAACGAGCTTTGTTTATGTGAAGTTGCAGAGATCCATTTCACTGTCAGCAGCATAGATTTTGTGCCGGACGCTCTTTGATGAGTTTGCATGTTTAGATTTTGTTTGTGTGTGTGTTTTTGTTTGTATGCTCATGCCTAATTATGTGTGTGAAAGCATTTTCTTATCTTCGGGGTGTATTTATGTGTGTGTGTGTGCGTTTCAGGTGCATGTCATGCGTGGCCAGTCCGTGGGGCTGCCAGTGGAACACACGTGACCACACCTGCAGTGACATGGACGACGCCGTGGTGGGGAACAACATCATCAAACACCGTCAGGTTTGTCACCTAAAGGGTCAAATTTCCATTATGTTGGCCCAGTATGCTACTGGGCCAACATAATAATGTAATAATACTGGGTAGAAAAGTTTGTTTAGAGTCACACACCCCAGTATGCTTCCCTGTCCAGGCCGCTGTGTCTGTCCTTCTCTGTTCATTGAAATTAATTTTCAATGCTCGTTTAGCCAATCAGAGGTGTCCCTACATTTGTTGTGGAAAAAATAGTGGCGATCACAGACAGAACGGTACGACCAAAACAAAGATAAAATTAAGAAAGCTTGGTATAACGTTGGGATGACTGTCGTTTTTCCTGGTCAGTTCCTTATTTGATTTATACTTTATAGTCTGTTTTGTCTTTTTTCTATGAAGTTGCACTGTTATGAACAAAGCTTTACTTTCTTGTACTTCTGCCTCGCCCACCGTGTTGACATTCCAAAACAAACCAACGGACAGAAATCTATCCGTCAATAATTCTGTTCTGTTTTCCGACGGATCAGTGCGGCCGCGGCCTCAGTGACAAGGACACCGCACCCCAACCCCAGGCATGTTGCATCATTACTGCAACTGCAACCGTCTCTGATAGTGTGTGACAAACACTGCCAAAAGTTTTAGAAAGACACCTAATTACCACACTTGACATGGCAATTAAGTGATCCAAATTCCCCCCCAAAAAATTAATAAAAAACGCAAATCCCAGTATCAGCTGCCACCATCTTGCGTGACAAATGTTCTAGGGTGGAGGATATCAATTTACAAGTCAGCAGATGTTCCAGCGATACACTTATCTGTCGCTGCGGATGAGGGTGTCCGTTAAGTGGTTTGCATATTTAAAATGTAAATGACGGAAGGTGGGAGTATCTGATTTGTTTCTGTGCCTGCCTATAGGGAGCGAGGTGTCCTCAGTTCGAGAATCCAGATCCCGTGCTTATCCCCGTGGGCTTCAAGACCACCATCAGTTTCGAGGGCATCAATCTGGCCCTGTACCAGGTATTAAGACACAGGCAGCTGAATTTACAGTATTTGTGGATATTACAGACTACTCAACTTGTTTAAACAGTTGGAAGTTGAGCGTGTCAGCAGGGTCACGGTGAACCAGATTGCACACAATTTGTCATAGTGAATACATCATCTTTCCTCTTTTATTTGTTCGGTTCTCCAGGGCCACTCTTTCACCATTGGCACCGAATTGATGAGAAACATGGAGGAGGATCTTCTTTCTGAGCAGGGGCCATTCTACAGCTTCAGTGGCTTCAATGTCAGTATGGCTGATTGCTAGTTGCTTGACATATAGTTCTTTAGTAGTGCATGCTCTTGACTGCCTCTCTGTCCACACTGAAGTGGACAGAGAAAAGACATTAAACGGAAAATAATTGACATTATGTTCCAGGCTTAAATCAAATCACCCTTTACCTGGTTTGTACAGTCCCTCCGATATTCTCTAGCTCCCTCTAATGGACAGACTCTCCTCATTGGGGTTATTTTAGCTCCATCTTTAAATTGTGAATTCTGTGATTGGGAAACTCAAACAGTGCCTAGCCCCCAGCTATGTTCTTTTCTAACATTGATTTCTTCTGCTGAAAGTCTGCCAAACTGGGTATGAATTTTTTTTCTTTCTTCCTTTGGCATGGGGGAGCGACAGCCCACACTGTTTGCTGAGAAGAGCTTAAGTGCCATTAATCACTGGATTCTGTATTAATAATTCATTTTCTTCCAATTTCTTAGTTTTCCTACGATAAGTCACAGGAGACCAATGTTCTTTTCTACGTGAAGGACAAGGAGTCGGGCAAGAAGATGGACAGCACGCTCAACGGTACGCTCTCACATTTTAATGGGGAGTCCTTACTTAGAATGCCCTGTGTGTTCACTCCTGGTCCCAGTGTGGGGCCCTGGTTGGATTTGAGGAAGCTGCCTTTGATCTTAAATTGAAAATTAAACAGAGAATTGATTGGTAATGACTACATGATTTTAAATCATCAAATTAAAATTTGACAGACTTTGGAGTATTCAACGGCATTCATAACAAGTGACTGAGAGGTCTGTTTTACATTTTCCCTGTCAAGATCCAAATGACTTCATCAGATATGAACACAGACATCTCATCATTCATTCAGAATACACACACACACACACACACACACACACACAGATGTTAGGAAATCAATACAATACAAAATGTGGCTTTTCATTTCTTTTCCCCCTGAATGCGTCCCTCACCTCTTCCCTTACAGTTACCCTCTACAACTGCTCCGTGGGAAGGGAGGACTGTAGTCTCTGTAAGAACGCCAACCCCAAGTATAGCTGTGTGTGGTGCGCCAAGAGGAAGGCCTGTGTGTATGACAAGCTGTGCACTTCTGACCAAAATGGGTCAGAGGATCCCCATGACACGGCGTGCCCAGACCCCCAGATCACTGATGTGAGTCGTTACGATGTTGTCATGTCTTGTAGTTGTCATGTCTTGTAGTTGTCATGTCTTGTAGTTGTCATGTCTTGTCGTTGTCCTTTGAACTGGAAACAGTACATGCTGTGTTGACGTGTAATTAGCTGTCAAAGGAAATTGACTTTGGTGATTGGATTATTGATTGGAACGGATTATTGGCTGGGTTTCATCTTTCTGTCGATGAAGGAGTTCAAAGTCTGCCTCTCCTTGAGGGTGCGATGCGCTGATCTTGACTGCGTGTAGATTGGATCAATTCTTTCTTTGCTCAGTTGATTGTTGGTGCCTCATTGTCATTGACAAGAATCCATCAGTAATTGTGTTGATGTCAATGTCAGATAGTTTACCACACATACACGCACACGCATAATGCACACACACACACACACACACACACACACACACACACACACACACACACACACACACACACACACACACAATATAGCCATAATTTTCAACCTCATCCTTGAATACCAACCATTTTAGCTTCTGTTATACAGCACATTTAAACAGAACGTGTAAATCTCTTCTATGTTCTTATTGCACAACTAATCTGTTTAATCTAAAATCCATTTTAAATCCCTTCCTTCTCCATCCCTAAATCCACCCCCACACCTCATCTCCTCATCTCCTCATCCAGATCATCCCTCGTTTTGGCCCCATGCAGGGAGGCATCTCCATCACCATCCGCGGCTCCAACCTAGGCATCCATAAGGAAGACATTAAGAGCATCAGCGTGGTGGGGGAGCCATGTATCCATCAGGAGGACAAGTACTCTGTCTCCACTAGGTAATTATGCAGCCAGACGTATTCATCCAGACGCGTAGCACACACACACACACACACACACACACACACACTCACACACTTCCCATTGCAGGCCGTTAGTCACACACTGTATGGACAGGTTTCATCACAAGTTACCTTTTGGATACATTATCAGCATGATGATAGCTTTGCCTTTCCTTGAGCTAGCCTGGGTGGATATTTTAATTAGCTCATTATGCCCATTCTATCGATCTGAAGTCTGGGGAAAAACGTCTCCAGACAGAGGTTGATTCAGAAACAGAAGCACTCTCTTAAAGGGGAATGCTACTTGAAATACAGTCTGTGGCCACTTTATCAGGTGTATGACTCCCCTTTGCCTCCAGAACAGCCTGAATTGTTCGAGGCATGAATTCACCCAGGTGCTGGAAATGTTCCACAGGGATCTCGGCCTACGCTGCAGGTTTTTCGGTGGCACATTCAACTAACATTAAAGTCACTCAAATGCACTAAAGTCACAGTGGTGTTCAAACAATGCTCAGTTGGTACAAAAGGAGCTGATGTGTGTCAAGAAAACATTCACACCATTACACCTCCACCACCAGCCAGTAGTGTTGACACCTGGCAGGATGGATCAGGTTTACGCCAAATCCTCACCCTGCCATCTGCATGTTCCAACACAAACCGGGATTCGTTGGAGGTAGATTGTTTTTTTCCACTCTTCAGTTATCCGGTTTTGGCGATCACATGCCCACTGTAGCCTCATCTTCTTGTCCTTAGCTGACAGGAGTGAAACCCAAGATGGTCTTCTGCCGCTGTAGCCCATCCACTTCAAAGTTTGACGTAGTTTTGCGTTCTGAGATGCCCGTCTGCACACCACTGCTGTACTGACTGAGCTAATACTTGCATACTTGTTAGCTTGAAGGAGTTTAATTTTCCTCTCTCATCAGCGACTCGATTTTTGGCCTCAGGAATGCAGCTGATTTGATGCGTTTCGTTTATCACGCCGTTCTCGTTAAACTCCAGACACTATAGTGTGCTAAAATCCCAGGAGGAGGTCCGTTCCTGAGATGCTACAACCGGCCCATCTGGCACCAGCAATCATGCCACGTTCAAAGTCACTTAGTCATTAAGGTTTAGTCAAGCACAAACTGAACCTCTTGAGCATGTTTGCCCGCTTTATATACTGAGCAACAGCCACAACAATATCACTGTCTGGAGCAGAGAGCTGTTCGCATAAATGGGTGGTGTAACTAATAAAGTGGACACTGACTGTTATTATAATGCAGTAATATTCACCACTTTGAATCAAGAGAGAAGCACCCCCCCCCCAATATCTTATATCTGATGTACAGAAATGGCTAATTTGAATGTGTAAATTTGGAGAAACATATGAGCCCGTCTCCCATTCATTACCAATGGAGCAGCACTAGGCTGTGAGGAAGTACAAGTCATACAGATTAGAGTCTTGGTTTGCAAGAGTTGTTTAGGTTCATAAATAGTGATCGGATTGCCCCAAGTCATAGGAATAGAATACATGTTTTCTTAAATTGGGTGTAATTGAGTGTTCACTGGGAATACAGATTTAAAATGTCTTCTCTATTCCCTTTTTTCCTCCTCCTGTCCAGTGTGGTGTGTGAGATCAGCCCCTTGGACCCGCAGAACAGCCACTGGGGCCAGGTGGAAGTGGAGGTAGAGGGGGGGAAGAGAGGAACCTCCTCCATCTACTTCACCTACAGGGTAAACACTCTCTCTCTCGCTCTCTCGCTCTCTCTCTGTCCCTCTCTCTCTTTCTCACACTCTCTCCTAAACTGCACTTCCAGTATAGAGGCGTAGAACTTTTGACCCAGAAAATGAACACGTCCAAAAGCTTTCAGCTGATTTGGTTGTTTTATGGTCTCTATTATATTTTCCATTTCCTAGCTGCAGAGAGCCCCTTATCGCAACATACCAAGGGCGTGTCATTTAAGTTGAATTTACAAATACAATACCCTAATGTATTGGTAAATTAAGCGCATAGATGCTGTCATATTACAATGGTAATGCACTGTACGATAAGCCAGAATATGTATGCATTTCTCTTTAACCAGATGCTGTGCAGTAGGCCCCGCTTCCTTCTAATACTTTAACAGGCTACAGCGTAGCTATTTAACTGGCTTTTCATATCTCTGGCTCCGCTAAAGCTTCCCCACAGGGGAGTGCTCCGCCTAACTGTTTGCTCAGCAAATTGAGGCAGATGTGGTGCATGTATGCATGTGTGTTCGTGTGTGTGTATGTTTCTGATAGAGAGGGAGAGATCAAGGGGGCGAGAGAAAATGTGAGTGTGTGTGTGTATGACAGAACACAAGTATATTTGTCTGTGTGTGTTGCTCTTGCATATGCAAGCGGCTGTTTGCCTGTGGGCTGGAGCGTGTGTGTGTTTTAAAATCCTAGCAGGGGAAAGATGACTTGTGTTTATTTATGCTGCATCTTGAACCCCCCTACCAGGACCCGATTCCCCAGGAGGTGCAGCCCACTAGGGGTCCCAAAGCGGGGGGCACCCTCATCACCATCTCTGGGACCAACCTGGACACTGGCACTAAGGATGATGTCCAGGTCACCATCGGAGGGGTGGACTGCACTGTGTAAGGATTTCTTGCCTGAATAATTGTCATTCATGCCGAAGACCAATTCTGTTTCACTTCACTCTCTTCAGTTGATAAGTACTACTTGTTATTCAGACATTGTACTCTATGCAAATTCTACTGTACGCAGACTTTGAAGCCCACAAATTGATTTTTTTCCCGTCATTCCTGAAGTGAAAATGGAATTGACCTTAACTTTAGTGTCAGAAGCAGGATTTTTTCCCCTGCCCATTTTCCCTTGCAGTGGTGACAACGAGTATTCTGTCGAAACCAGTCCGTGGTGACATTTTAGGCTGAGGTAACAGGAAAATAACGAGCTATAGAAGCAGCAAAGCCAGGATTTAACAAGCTGTCAGGGCGCTGCCATGTTGGCTTCCGCTGCACGGTGACCTTGTGTGACCCCTTAGCCAGCGCTGAGTTATGTCCTTGTGTTGGCAGGGAGCGGTTTGGAGCAGAGATCACCTGTAGGACGGAAGAGTACCGGGCAGAGAAGGTGCCCTCCGGTCTCCTCGCCGTCACAGTAAAGTATGGAAAGAGGACCACAACGTCCATCCCCAGTGCCTTTCAGTTCTTGGAAAACCCCATTTTGCTGGACCACGACCCCAAAGGCAGCTTCGACTGGTCAGTTTAATTCAGCAACATGCTAGCTGTTTAGCTTCTGTTCCTGTTTTGTGTTTTTACTGCTGTGCTTTCTCAAGAAACATTTCATAGTATGCTGTGCCACTGTTTTGATCATAGAAAAGTAAAAAAAAATAAAAAGAAACTGATATGTGGCATTGACAAGGTCAATTTTTTTTTTGGTGGGGGTGGGGGGTGGAACACTTCAGAAAAGCCCCATCATGCCATTGTGTCTGAGCACTGAAAGTTTATACTTGTCTGCAACCTTGATAAAGGTCTTTAATGGCAAGAACCTTTTTGTTTTTTTTATTATTATTTGTCCTCTAAGAGTTGCTGAGTATGCCTGTGTGTGTGCAGACTATTTTGAATAGCTACTTCTGATTGGCTGAAAGGGGTGTGAATGCTAGTCTTTGATGTTGTAACAAACTGCTTGATGACTGTTGAAAATGGATGCATCAGACGGTTACCTTGCTTTTCTCTGCAATTGAAAGCACTATGGTGAGTGATTAGGCATACAGACTGGAACAACAGACAACTTTGAAATAGGCTGCTTGTGGGCTAAACTAATTTGTTTTCATCTCCAGTGAAAATTACCCCAGGTGCAATTTAAGAACTGTGTCTGTCATCCTTTAAAACTCCCTATGTGCTTGTCTCTGTCTGTGTATGTACACCTATGCTCATACATTTGTTTCTCTGCGTGCGTGTGTGTGTGTGTGTGTGTGTGTTTCTGCATATTTCAGTGGAGGGAGGACCATTGTGGTGACCGGCTCCGGCTTTGACCTCATCCAGGCTGCCATCATGAAGGTCAAGCCCCAGGGAGACGACTTGACTGGAGAACCAGCTCCCATTGA
Source organism: Centroberyx affinis (assembly GCF_046629955.1). Lineage (NCBI taxonomy): Eukaryota > Metazoa > Chordata > Actinopteri > Beryciformes > Berycidae > Centroberyx > Centroberyx affinis. The sequence goes on from NW_027280806.1 coordinate 620,095, forward strand.
GGTGTGTGTGTGTGTGTGTGTGTGTGTGTGTGCACCGCCTTCTCTTTCTACATTCCTGCCTGTTGATCATCCATCTCTCTCTCTCTCTCTCAAACATCATTTTTTGCTCTCACACATTCTTTCCCTTTCTGTCTCTTTCCCATGATCTTCTCTTTGTCCCTGATGATTTCTTCCTTTCCATCCCTTGTACCTATTCCCCTAATAGCAGCACTAGCGCTGTCCATCGATCTCCCTGCATCTCATGAGACCGCTGCTACTACTTCAGTGGAGATTCATTCAAACTCAGTCCTACCACCCCACCCCCCAACACACACACACCTCCACTCCTCCTTCCTTCCACTGATCAGTGAGATTCCATAAGCCAACATTACTTCATCTCACTTCTTAAACCATAAATCCTTAAACCTGTAAGATTGCAGATAGCAGCAACACTGTTTCCCCCCTCACCAAAAAAAGAACCGTGTTCCTCGTCCAGCTTAATCAACTCGGCTTGATTCTGCCAGGGAACCTGAATGAGCTGCACGCCGCTTGCCGACGCCTGCCCTCCAGTGTACTGGGCAGTCTAAGCTGTAGAAATTTTGTTCATTTCATTTAACGGCTAAATTTAATACAGGCATTAAGGTTGCAGAAGATTATGTGACTAGGCTGCTCTGCACCGCTCTGCTCTACTTTGCTGAACTCCCGTCCAAGTCCCCAGTCCCTGCCACCCAGGGACAGGAGAGATTTGGAAAGACTTGTAGCTCCCACAAACTAGCAGCAGATGCAAAATGTTATCTCAAAGGCCTTGGCAGGTCAACTTCATAAGCTTCTCTTGGTGGGAGTCTATCCGCTGAACTAGACCCAAATATTTGGAGTCATTATGGCTGCTGGCCCGTGGTAAGGGCATGTTAATTATATTGCAGGTCAGTTTAGCGGCTCACACCAAAGAATCTCATATGTACTTTTTGCCGCAGAAGCCCTCTAGCACTTGGCTTTGATTTTAAACACACACACACACACACACCCATGTACATTATTTACGCTTACTTTTGTGAGTACACAATAAAGAGTGTTTCATGCTCAAATCAAGCCAAACTGGAGCACTACACACAGCTAGGCATACACCTAAATACACATACACCCTCGTACACTATTTACACTCACTTATGTAAACACACAACAGTGTTTCATGCTAAAATGAAGCTAAACGTGACCGCACTGCACAGAGCTAGGTACAAATCCATGTCATAGCTGCTGGAACTGTGATAGTGAAGGTGGTGTGCAAAGAAATTAACAAGGACAACAAAGTGTTATTGCTGTTCCACTGAATGACAAAAGATGGTCAACTCAAACCAGCCTAATTCAAAATATAGGTCAGCTTTACTTTTTCAAAACACTCCGGATGTAAGCAAGTCTTTTTGAAGCTTCAATATGCGTGGAGGACTTAGGTTCAGCTGTCACATGTTGTCAGCACTGTATCAAAAGCTCTGTCAAACAATTTCAGAGTGACAAAAATATCCTTAGTCCAGTGAATCAAAGACATGATAAACAAAGCCAGTCATGGGATGATACAACAGAGGTTGTGATTCAACAGAGGCTACCATTCTGCGATGGCAGATTGGTGTTTTAATACAGTGATTAAAAAGACAGACACTTGTTTCCACTGTCTGCCCTCCTTCCCCCTCTTACCAAACAGGGCTTTTTTTCCCACCCCACTCCCTGGATCCTCTCTCCTCTCACACAATAAAAACAGTAATTCACTGCCTCTTTCAAAAAAGCTCTCAAAGCCCACTGCTTGCTTTCTATCTCTAATCCTGCTCTATATTGTGAATGCTGAAAACACTGTCCCGTGTGGTTTTATTCTTTGTTGATATGTCTTGTTTTACTTTTGTATGTGTTTTATACTCTGCGGTAGACCTGGTCTTGTTGTTTATGTCCAGTTGTTGTGGTTTTATTCTTCCTCCAGTACCGCCAGAAGGCCCACAGCAAGAACGACACGGTCATCCAGTTCCTGTCGCCAACGGTGAACCGCTCCTACGAGAGCCAGCTCTTCAGAACCTACATCCAGCTGGACAACTGGGTGAAGGAGCTGAAGCCCTTCGACTACCACCCCGACCCCTTCTTCAACGAGCTGTCCAAGAAGTTCATCACCGAGACCAGCATCATCATCGTCACCGTGAGTACAGGCTGCCCAGGTTCCCGTCAAGCATGAAAGCCTTGTGTTTCTGAAATGTCAGCCTCTCCATGTAAAGGAATTAAGATAAACGCTGTTATTTTCTGACTTAAGAATAAAAGAAACTGAGAAAATGCAGACTTGCAGTTACAAGATTTTCACACTTCAGCTGCTTATATTATGATAGGCTTCACTACACACACACAATGAGCTGAAAAATATGTGAATAGCAACACATTTCATATTTTGGCTCTGTGCTCTTATTGTTTTGGATGTCAAATTACATAACTGAGGTGAAAGTACATTAGTATTTGCAATTAGGACACATTTTTTTTTATTTCTATCCATAATGAATGAACAGATAAAAAACACATTAAATACAGTGACCACTCAAGTGTGTCCTCAAAAATCCTTAATATGCAATGACTTGAAGAAATATACAACCAAGCCACACCACCATGCTCTTCAGATTTTATTTTCAGGTTTTTTTTCCAGTCATTGCTTGCATCTTTTTCGGTTTAATGTCATCTTATTAATTTTCTGTTGCAAATTACCCTACCGATGACAAGTAAACAAGAGTTTGAGATATGAAACCAGCTTGAACATGTCAGGCTCCCGCTGCAGGACTGAAGACATGGGCCAGGGTAGCAGTTGGCTTTTCCTCTTAAATTTTCCCGTAAGACTCTTTGGGGAAATTAGCTGGGAAAAGCATCTGCCAAAACGGTCCATGTCTATTGTTCTGTTCTGTAGCAGGAGCATAATGGTTTGTGGGCTGTTTGATTACTCAGACCCTGGTTTACTTGCATTCATTTCACCTTTCATGTGCTTCATACTGCACCAGAATAATCTAGAGCAGTGCAGTGTACAGCAGTATTGCCAAGACTAGCATTATCTGGAAGTTTACCTAAAAAAAGATCTTTTGTGATTTCAGTGTAGCAAACAAAGTCAAAAATTACTGTTTAATATAATCTTAATCTCTCCAATTACTTTTTGCACTCAAATGGGGGACCAATCTACAAACGTGCTGCCAGTTTGTTCTACCTTTCCATACAGTAAAAATGAAAATACCTTGAAAACTGATGCTGTGTGTGTTCATAATAACGATATGGCTTTGCATCCAAGTGATGAGCAGTGCAGAAACATTAAACAAGACACTAACCTAATATTTCTCTCTACGTGATCATATTACAATTCTCCTAAGTTGAACAAGAGCATCATCGTGATAGTGTATAAACGCAACAATTAATTTAACTTCCATATAGTTCAATCATGACAAATGCGGGGCTACAGCCTGCTGAGTGGAGCATCATGATACAATTCACTCTCACCGCTCGCTACTCCGATCGTATTACAGTGCGTTTTCCCCCTTGTAGGGTCGAGGCTTCTCCAGGGCGATGACGGCCAAAGAGGCCCAGGCGTACGTGGGCGACGTTCCCTGCCTGGTCAACACCCTGCAGGACGACAAGCTGTTCCTGGACCCCCCCTCCACCCAGCCCCGCGCTCGCTCCAAACGCCACCGCCGGGACACCAGCTCCGAGCCACTGGACCTGCTGGTCAGAACAGACGCAGACACACAAAGACAAAACACACACCCACACACACACACACACAGACTTATGGATTAGAGCACACATTTGGGGGCGTGTCTGCTGTACATCTTGAGACCCCATTTTTCACTGCTTGGACAACTTTCATGCAGCTACAGGCCCATAATTATATTTAATTACAGCTCAGCCACAATTTTGATGAATACAGTACCCTGCCCTCCTGCTAATCCCTCTAAGTGAGCTATTGTTTCATTTGTCTGGCTGAAATTACTGTGTGCAGCATAAAAAAAAAAAAAAAAGGTACCAGCAGACTATCAATAGCACAGGATACCTGCGTACAAAAAGTGCTTGATCATTAAGTGTCAGGCTCATAACATTTATTCATTCACTCAGTTGATTTGGCCTTATCATCTTGCAGGTAGCTCCGGCGCTTTAAAAACGCTAAAATGTCCTGCAACTGCAAGGGAGAGTCGATTCGTGGCCAATTATGAAGCTTCTCCCCCCTCTCTTTCTCCTGTTCAACACTGTCCACACTTTACTTTACACCTGAATAGATCTGTGGCTAACACTTTTCCAGATGATGTAATTCTTCGTCTGTTTCCCCACAGATCAAGTTTGGGAAAGGGGAGTGGGTGGTGGGCTCGGTGCGATACGAGAGGAAGTACGAGGTGCCGCTCTACATCATCATCCCCGCTGTCATCGTGCCCATGCTGCTCATCATCGCCATCTCTGTCTACTGCTACAGGTACGCTGCTGTCATGCAAAACTAGTTTATTTTAGTTTACTTCACATGCACTGTAAAGAGCTGCAATTTCGTGACAATAAAGTAGGACAACTACTTTTCGACAGTAGAGGAGCAGAGAAACCTGCCTCTCTCGAAGCTCTGTGTCTTCTGTTCTCAGTAGTCCCAGCCAGTTTGACAGGCAGTCAGATGATATCACATTATAACACTGCAGCCTCGCTGGTTCGGTGCTTTTTGGGTCATTTAACCCATTAGTCTTTTAAACTGTTTTCCGGGAGGCTTACATTTTCCAAATTGTTTTTTTTTTTCTTGCAACTGAAGCTGGGTAAACCAAATTCACCCAGATAGACTGATAACTTACAAGCCTTCAGTGTTTTATGTAGTCTAGATTACATATCTTTTTTTTATTTTAGTTTAGATTTTATTTTAGTTTCAATATAGATGCAAACCATGACATCTCAGATGTTGATCACAAACAAAACAGCCAAACATAGATTAGAAAAGACAAATACAAAATCACTAAAGCGGAGTAGTTGATATCTACTCACCTGCCAACAGAACATACAAGCAAGACACCAACATTACTAAATATACATCTGAACATACAAGTCAACCTATTTGCTCAGCCCTACATATCTCATATATTCCCAAATTATACCCGTCTAGATTACATTGCTAGTATAGCATAGTATAGTATGGCATAGCCAGTAGCTTTAGATATCTGTGTCATGAGAATTGTTTTATGGCCTATTTTAATTGTCTCATGAATCGCCAATAGATCCTAACCCAGTCTTTGAATGATTTCACAGGACTAATTTCCTCTTCAAAGAGAATAAAAGTCCTCCCCAGGCTATCATTCCACCATCTTTGTTTTCATGACACTAGTGATGTGTGTGTGTGTGTGTGATATGGCATCTGCACAGGAGGAAGAGTCAACAGGCGGAGAGGGAGTACGAGAAGGTGAAACACCAGCTGGAGAATCTGGAGGAGAGCGTGCGCGACCGCTGCAAGAAGGAATTCACAGGTAGCTCCAGAGCAGCCGTGCAACAGCACAGCAATACCGCTAATGCCCCGCCAAGGATCCATTGCTCTAAGAAGCCATAACATAATGAAGTGCTTCATAGCTCCGATTACATTTCTTTGATGTATTGTGCTGCAGCATATTGAATAAATTTCCCGCTTAACATCATGTTATCATCATTATGAGGAGCAGTTTTGCGGTAAGAGTAATAAAAAACAATCTTTCACAGTTGACATTATTTTCCGGCAGTGCGCTCCCTTCTCTGCCTCTCGCAGACGTAATGATTGAGACGGACGAGGAGCGCGCACATGACAAAAGCTTCATATTAAAAAGGAACGAGGTGCTATTTACTTGTTTCCCTCTCCCAGACTTGATGATTGAGATGGAGGACCACACCAACGACCTGAGCGAGGGACGAATCCCCTTCTTGGACTACAAGACCTACACCGACCGGGTCTTTTTCCTGCCCTCCAAGGACGGAGCCAATGACGTGATGATCACCGGCAAGCTGGACATCCCCGAGTCCCGACGGGCCACCGTGACCCAGGCACTCAACCAGTTCTCCAACCTTCTGAACTCCAAGACCTTCCTCATTAACGTAAGGCAGTGGTTCTCAACGTGGGGCCCGAGGGGCCACCAGGGGTCCTCGAGGGGGTTCCAGCAAATTGATAAATTGTTAAAGTTCACCATTATTTAATTTACAAGAACTTAACACAATTAGAGAATGTAGAAGAATGACTATTTTGGTCATAGTTTCATTATACATTACAGTATGCAATATAGTATACAGTATATCCTGAAGATTTAGAATAGGTGAGTAAACTCTTATTTCAGAAATCAAAAAGTTGGATAATTCTGCATTTAGCCTTACCTTAACCACAGATCTTATCGGTCCCTTTTTCAGTATCTATTTTAGATCCAGCCTCTCTTCATTTAAACCAGGATCTTGCTGTTAGAGTGGAGTACAATATCGGAAGTGAGAAAAAGAAGGAATAGCAGGAGAAGTGTGAACTTTCCTAATAAGACAGGATTGCTGTTGCAGAAAGGTGTTGGCTACATATGTGTGGGTGAATTCTTTTCCACTCATTAGTATCTCTTCTAAGCCATGATATTTTAATAGGGCGCACTTAAATTTACCTTGATGATTATTGTAGGGCTGAAATAATTAGCCAATCAATTAGTCGATCGATAGAAAATAAAGGGATAATATTATAACAATGTCAAACGTGTGCTGGTAACAGCTTCACAAATGTTTTCATTTCATAAAATAAATACTTTGGGTTTTTTTTGGCTGCTGGTCAGACTAAGTAAGAAATTATAAGACATCACTTTGCGCTCTGGTAACTTGCTGATGGGAATTTGTCAATATTTTTTTACATTGTATAGACTAAACGATTAATTGAAAAAATAATGATACATTAATTAATCGAAATCGATAATGAAAATAAAGTTGCAGCCCTAGATTATCGTTGGCATTAGAATTAGTCTCATGATTTATTCAAAAGCATATTATACTGGATGTGATTGTGTGCATGTCGTGTAATTTCCGTCTGTTTCTTTGTGTTTCATCACCTGTGTGTGTGTGTGTGTGTGTGTGTGTGTGTGCGCGCGCACGTATAGTTTATCCGCACGCTGGAAGGCCGTCCGGACTTCAACGCCAGGGCCAAGGTGTACTTTGCCTCCCTGCTGACGGTGGCTCTGCATGGCAAGCTGGAGTACTACACCGACATCATGAGAACGCTGCTGCTGGAGCTGATGGAGGAGTACGTCCACAGCAAGAACCCCAAACTCATGCTGCGCAGGTGAGTCAGCAGCAACACAGTGCCGCTCAACAGCTACTAGTGTTGTCATATGATACCGATGATACCAGAATTATGACTTCAGTACCAGCACTAAGTTTAAAGATCATTCAAAAGTCTAAACCAGTGGAATATGAGTCAGGGAGAGAAAGGCAATTTTATTTGATGGGAGGGGTGCAGAGGGGCGGAATTGTTCAAAAATCTGATGTTTTTACTGGTTAGAAATAGAGCTGCAACGATTAATCGATTAATCGATTAATCGAATAGTTGTCAACTATTAAATTAATCGCCAACTATTTTGATAATCGATTAATCGGTTTGAGTAATTTTTTAAGAAAAATAAGTCAAAATTTTCTGATTCCAGCTTCTTAAATGTGAATATTTTCTGGTTTCTTTACTCCTCTGTGACAGTAAACTGAATATCTTTGGGTTGTGGACAAAACAAGACATTTGAGGACGTCATCTTGGGCTTTGGGAAACACTGATCGACATTTTTCACCATTTTCTGACATTTTATAGACCAAACAACTAATCGATTAATCGAGAAAATAATCGACAGATTAATGGACAATGAAAATAATCGTTAGTTGCAGCCCTAGTTAGAAATGTATATTTAATCCTACTAGTGCAGCATGAGGTCACCATGAAAGATACTCTGTTTTCCGGGAAGTAAAAGTAATGGGATTTAATTTTGTGGGGACTTTAATATCTCCCATATAAATTTCAATATTACTACGATACCACGGCAAACAAGAAAAACCATCAAGCAATGTACACTTGGACAGTTTTTAGCAACAGTTCCCCAGGGGTTGAGACATGGTGTTTGGATGTCCTTGATTGTTTGCTCTGTAAGCAAAATAGTTCCATATTTCACTCCTGGCACCAGTTTTGTCAACCAGTAGGTGAACTGGGATTCAGTTCAAGATGCGGTGGACTGTTTGATGCTGCTGCCATGTTTTCAGCTGTTTGACGACTGCTGCAGTCTGTCGTCAAGAGCCAGACTGCAGCTCTGTCTATTCCAATCCTCCTCCTCCTCTTCCTTTAAACTATTCCAATCCATGTTCCATCTGCACGTATACCACGCTGAAATGGAAATTCAGCTTGCAGAAAATAATTTGGTGAAAGTATTGAACGTTGTTTATAAAATGATTGAATTTAATCTTTTGCAACAGTGTTGAAGTAGTGCTGAAAGTTTGGTTATCATAACAACACTAATACACATGTATCTGCAGAGTACATGCTGATTCTCCATTATAGAAATCAATGTTTTAGATCACTGGTGAGCCAAACCTGATTTGTATGTCAGATAGCCTGTCATATTAGTCATGTTGACCTTTATATTTGTCTCCTATCTCAACAGACTGCAAAAGGGCTAATAATGTTGTAATGCTGACAGGCATAAAAATAGACTGGTTGTGTTGCAAGCTAGCTGGCTTTACCCACACATAGCCGTGTGGCTCGTGTTTATCTATGGGCCGGTTTCTCACACATGGAATAATAAGACTAATCCTTGATCGGGATGATTTTTCAGTGGAGATCCCTAATGGAAAAACAATGTCCAATTTAGTTTTGGGTCTTGTTTATGGCATAAACAAGCTCAACATTGATCAGAACTATTCTCATCTACAGTACTTAGGCTAACAGCTAGTTCACAGCATTACTTTAATTACGGCATTACATACATTTCCCCCCATTTTACCAAGAGGAGAATTATAAGAGGAGAATTATACAGTTGCATTCCAAATGAATTTGAATAATTGTATGATTGGTATGGAAGAAAAACTTTTGATTGTTTCATTGTTGACTTGATTAATCAGTTTTATTGCTGACAGTTTTTTACTGAGGTTACCCGATGCTCATTGCTCAATGGTTTCTCCCTTTGCCATATCTAGTAATTCCAAAGTAGTCTTGTGTCCTCTGACATTCAGATAAGTCAATGGATCGAAGTCTGAGTAGCCTCGAGAAAAGTAACTCGCTCCAACTTCAGAGTCAGTTTTTTTCTTTACTGCTTTCTTCACTGTAATGATTATATCGAGGCCATGATCCCCCTCATACACACACACACACACACACACACACCTTCAGCAGGACTCAGTTGCCTTACAGTACAGTTGCTCGTCAATGCTGGCAGGGTTATGCAATCTGAACTGTCAACTGTCAACTGGCTGTTATGCAAGTACATATCTCTAATTATCCCCCAGTGGAGAGGCTCATTATGCTGATTAGGCCGTTGTGCCAACACAGGCCTCCTATATACAAGACTGCTAATTAGGCATGCTAACAGCTAACAATAGGCCCCACCAATGGATAACTTAACATTAGGAAGGCCAACCCGCCAGGTGACGTTTTTTTTTCTTTTCTTTTTTTTTGTTTTTGAATTGAAATATCTTGACATTCATAAGCTGTGCAGAAATGTCCCTTGTTCACTTTTCTAAGAAGCACTGTCTTTAATTTTTAAACTCATACAAGGAAAATGTCCAAGCAGCTGTTGATGGCTCCATTTTGACAGACAGTTTCCATAGAGACAGACTCTGATGCTCAGCGAGCCGGACTGTTTCTCAGGATTTTCATAGCAACCTAAAGGCTTAGCTTCTGGCTTCTGAATAATGAACATGGTATGGGATGGAAAATACTAATGAAACATTTCACTCACTGATTTCTATACATTTTTCTTAGATTTAATTATCAAACATTCCTGCTCAGTTTTTAATTCCTGCTCAGTAATAATGAAAACAAACTGATACATTTGTATGGGTGTAATTTATTTATTCAATGATAATAATAATAACAATAATAATCATAATCATAATCATAATAACAATAATAATACATGTTATTTGTGTAGTGCTTTTCAAGATGCTCAGTCACTTTACAAGAAATGGTATTTACATAAAAAAAACTACAAATACATAGTATCTATACTATAAAAAACAGCTATGTAAAACTATAAAAACAAACAAAAACAAGGGACAAGTAAAGCAAGGCACAAAAATTACATGGCACAAACAGTAGCAGTAGTGGTCAATAAGAAAGTAGCAGTCAATAAAACAAAAATGGGAACATATGGAAACATGAAGAAAGAAAGTCAGATATTAAAAGCAATTTTGAGTGAAGTTTTGAGTCTCAGATGTTTGTTGGAGATCCACAGGGAGGGGCAGCGATTTAAGCCTATTTGTCTATTTCTAATCAGGTGCTCTTGTTCATGGGTCTTGTTTTGCCCACAATGAAAGCTATGCTAATGGCTTGTAATTGTGTTGATTATTTGAGCAAAGTGGTGCCATTATAAAACTGATTATAATTTCTATACCCCAAACATACCCTCCCCCAGCCATCGAAACTGCCGGTAATAAGTCATCAGTGAGGCAATTATCACCATCATTGTTGATATGAAAGAGGATGCTCCCATATAAACTATCTAATATAAATTGTTGAATAAGACCCTGGTTGCGAATAACAAATGTAGTAATCCCTTGATACGTTTTAGAAGGATAACTATAAGTCACTATTGGAATATTATAGTGATAGCATAGGAGATAAAAGGCCATTATAAACTTATAATTTAGTGTCACTGACAAGCTATAAGTCCCTATAGGAACATTATAGAGATATCCACCTGCAGCGGGTCTTACTTCTCTAAGTGCTAACAACTTGGGAGAGCTTTAAAAATGAATATAGAATTACAGAAGCTCATAGCTCACATCTATGGATTTTGTAAGTTTGAAAATTGACTATTTATTTTGTGCTATTGCTGCTTGCCTGCATTTTTGTATGTACTCAATTTTTTCTGCACTTGAATAAATGATCAAACGCATCCCGTTTTGTCAGTCCTTTTATCTTTCTCGGATATAACCTGTGCACTTTGTCTCACTGTTTTTAAATTTTGTATTTGAAAAGCTACCCATATCTGGGCTGTTGGTTTTAACACTGATTTGAATAGGTGAAGTGATCTATGACAGGCAAGACTGATAAACAGGCAACATAGCCTAGCAACAAACGAAAAAAAACTGTTTAATAAATTAATTACATTTGCAAACTTGTTTATATGAACAGTGGTTTCTGTGTGACTGTTGGTTACTATCCTATACTGTCCTACTATTCTCCACCTATAGCCCCAAATCGGCTGGCTCTCCTAGTGTTAAAATAAGAGTCATAGGCGCTGACGTTTAAGTGTGTGTTTGATGTGTTTTCCAGGTCGGAGACAGTGGTGGAGAGGATGCTGTGTAACTGGATGTCTATCTGCCTCTACCAGTTCTTGAAGGTAACACATCAGTTTTGAGTCAAGTGTAATGTATCAGAAATTTACATTTGATAATATATTGTACTAATCATAACTACAAGGCTATTTTCACATACGTACATACTTTTTGAACAGGTGAATTAATTCGGTGGCGATTCATCTTGTATTTTTGATGCACTTCACTAGCAACACAGTATATCTAATGCCTAATGTATATTAAAGGACATGCTAATGTAGGCTATAAAACTTACTAAAACTCTCCACTTTGTCCATTAGTGCTTGGTATTAATTATGGTCATTCATCTGTCATCTAAACTGCACTTTGATATTCAACAAAGTTCTGAGACAACTTCTGAATGGCTATTGCTGTGTGTGTGTGTGTGTGTGTGTGTGTGTGTGTGTGTGTGTGTGTGTGTGTGTGTGTATCAGGACTCTGCAGGCGAGCCGCTGTACAAACTGTTCCGAGCCATCAAGCACCAGATCGAGAAAGGGCCCGTGGACGCCAGAGTGAAGAAAGCCAAGTACACCCTCAACGACACGGGCCTGCTGGGCGACGACGTAGAGTACTGTGTCCTGGTGAGATGGACAAACACACACACACACAGACACACACACACACACACACACACACACACATGCACACACACACACACACACACAAACCCACAGTCAGAAAAGCTGCACACACTGCTTCGAGATTTCACGGTATATTGTGCCTGGTGAGCAACACACACTTAGACACACACACACACACACACACACACACACTGTGCAGTTGCCATGGTAACCACCGACAACCCCCCAGGCGACTGCCCGCTTTTGTGTGACATCCATTTTCAGTGTCAATGTTCTCGGCTAGGAAACGACACAGGCGACACATTCCAATATAGCACTGAAAATGCATTGCTTAGGTGCAAGTAGTACAAGTTGGTACAAGTATAGTGTACAAGCTGCCTCCACGACCCCTTTTCGACCCTCCAGACCTCCCCTGCACTGTATCCATTTGGGCGCCACGCCACTGTTGGGAGTCAAAATAGCCTGTGTTTCGCTCAGTGTCATGTTTCAGTAATGGAAGCTAATGTGAACACAGCTGTTTTCTGTTAAAGTCAGCACAAATAAAGAGACCCATGGGTAATGGCGTTGTCGAGGACAATTATCAAATTAGGCTGAATTACACGTCTCCCACTGTGATGGATCGCCTTCTGTGATTGAGTTACAGAGGGAGAGAACGCGACGAGCTAGACTTCACGGGCAGACCCAATATTTTCTATTCACTATTCACTTTCTCTGACAGCGGGCTTCTTCCAATTCACATCACATGGGGACAGGCTAAGGCGGTCGCCATTAAGATTGCATTGCTTGTCTCCTGCTTCCGGCTGTGGAGTGGTCAGTAAGTTATTTCTGACAGAGTGACAGAGTGTGAGAGGCGAGCTGTGTCACTTGGGTCAGAGTTCGATCCCGCCGAGCCTTGGTCATTAGCTGGCCAAGGTGACTGGAGTCCTGTCAGGTGTCACCACAGAGTGTCTGTGTGTGCTTACAAAGTCTGGTTGCCATGACAACATGCCCACAGAGGGACCTTGCATCCTTACGGCATGTGCGTGTGTATGTGTGTTTGCCAGACCCTTCAAGTGCTGGTGCACGGCGAGGGTCCAGACGTGACGCCAGTGAAGGTGCTGAACTGCGACACCATCTCCCAGGTGAAGGAGAAGATCATAGAGCAGGTGTACAGGAACCTTCCCTACTCCCTCCGGCCCAAAGTGGACAGTGTTACACTGGGTGAGTGGGGGGGGGCTCCTCAGTGGAACAAGCAGCTGAAGCAGCAAAATGTAATAATGATGAATAATGCAATGGTTACAGGGAGTGTGGAGGATGTCAAATGGGATAGAGTTATTTCAGTACTGAGTGAAATACATTTTTAATTTATTTAGAATGTCTTTATTTAAATAAATAAACATAATTGGTTAATTATTTATTTCATTTAATTGATGAATTTAAAGATGATCTCTCTATTTCTCACTCTTTCTTGCTCTCTCTCTATGGAATGCAAAAGGCATTTCTGAGAGTTATTCAGTGTCAGCGACATGAAGAAAGCCTTCATCCCTAAACAAAGTTTTGCTCGCTACTATAGTCAGAAACCTTGGGGATTCACTTGAAAGGCTGAAGCTCTATAGACATTTTCCAACATCAAAGACTTTTTTTATTCCCACGCATGCTGTAGATCTCATTCCTTTATACATTTTAGATAAGGAGAGATCCATCTTCTTTCATGATGAATAAGAAAGATAACCCCCTTACATTTGGTGGTGCTTGTAAATGAATAATATGGCAGATGGTGTTGAGCTTAGGTCTGCAATGGTGTAGATTTTTTCCAAATTGTGGTAATGTCATGGTGATTACCAGCTGAACATGGTGAAACCACTCATTTTATTCAGAATTGCCATAATGGACTGTTCTGCCACTTCCCTAGCCAAAGGCAACCGAGGTGTGTTGTTAAAATCCAGGAAAGAGCAGGGCAGACAGTAGGATGGATAAATGAATTCATTTCAGAACACACACCGTGGGTAACTGTAATATTGATCTGTGATGAAAGACATGGAAATAATATTGAATAGAAAAACAAAAAAACAGAAGTATGCTGATAACTTGCCCAACATTGCAGCACACTTCCTGCTTTCACAGTAATAAATAAGAGACGGTTTCAACTTTGATTGAGTTGCTGTTCCTGCCTCCACCACAGAGTGGCGCCCCGGCTCAACAGGGCAAATCTTGTCAGACCTGGACTTGACCTCCCAGAAGGAGGGCAGGTGGAAACGCATCAACACCCTGGCACACTACAATGTGAGTATTGACACCACTGAGCGTCCTGATTCAACTCACATCAAAGAAAAGAAAAAAGATTCCTTCTTCTAGCACCATTTTGCCCAGGGGCGGTGCTTCTGGTCTTGTGTCACACTGGGTGCATGACCCATGTCTGCATGTCCGCATGTTCTCACACTCAAACTCAACCCTGCTAGCAGACTCCAATTAGTCAGAGGTTACAATTATGATTTTTGATTTTTACTCTTGTATGCCTATGACCACCACTAAACCAGTTCTAAAACTTTACATTTTATTGGAATAAGTGCTGCTATATGTATGTGTATTATGGTGTGTGTGTGTGTGTCTGTGTGTGTGTGTGTGTGTGTGTGTGTGTGTGTGTGTGAGTGAGATGCAAGATGGAGCATTTAGAAAATCAAGATAGTAGCAGTTGTGTAGTCATGGGTATATACTATCAGTCAAAAGTTTGGACACACCACATTTTTCTTTATTTTTACTATTTTCCACATTATTATTATTATTATTTAGAATAATAGTAAAGTCATCAAAACGATGAAATAACACAAATGGAATTATGCAGTGACCAAAAAAGTGTTAAACAAATCAAAACTATCTTATATTTTAGATTCTTTATAGCCGCCCTTTGCCTTGATGGAAAGGCAAAGGCTTTGGAAAAAAATTCATACATAGGCATAAGCTTCACTATTTATATTTGTCTAAGAAACAAATTTCAAGCATTTAGCATAAGCCTTTAGATCAAAATGGCTTTAAGATAATGAAAAACATAGTACATTCAATCAGGTGTGTCCAAACTTTTGACTGGTAGTGTACAAAGGTATTCCTGTGTATCTTTCTTCGCATTCAGAGTGTCTCCACCTATCAGTCTAATTACATATGAAAAAGATAACACATTATAGCTTTCTTCCTTCCCATTTGCCCGCCTCAGCTTAGCAACATCCTTAGCAACCTCCTTTCCTGCCACTCCAGCACTAGACTAGACAATAGGATGTGCAAGGTCTTGGTTTGCTCTCTTCAGCTCTCATAGTGACACCACACCACTAAATCTACTTTACATTATATTGATTCTTGGGGAGTAGAGGTCACCCACAAATATCCCCTAATCGTCCTCCTCCCTTTTTGTCGATTTAGATCCACTTCTTTCTAAGGTTCTCTTCCCTCTTCCTTTCACCCTCTCCGTTGATCTTTTGCAGTTGTTCTTGGAGCAAAGCCTCACTGCTGTAGATTCAGGCTGGGTCAGGGTAGTGCTAATCACAGTACTTGTGGAGTCAATAATGAGTGAAAGCCAAAGAAAATGGCCAGTAAATGCCCATAAAGACCCAATGCTGCTATTCACTCAATGGCATTGATTATGAATTAGTTAAAAGAGGCTGACCTCAGTGACAGTGCCTATTAAAATGAAGGTGTGTGTGATGAGGTAAGAGTGTGTTGTATGCAGGTGTACTTGGATGTGTGTGTGCATGCATGCATATGTGAATTGGGCCAAGATGGAGACTTTTTGAAAAGCAGTGTTTGTGGGAGTGCATCTGTGTGTGTTTTCTGCAAAAAAAAAAAAAAAAAAAAACGCAAACAAATTACACTATTGCATGTTGTGCCTTCCAGGTGCGAGACAACGCCACGCTGGTCCTGTCCAGAGTGCTTCACACTCAGCAGAACTATGACCAGAACCCGGAAAACCATGAAGAGAGTAAGTTTCTTTCCACACATACACAAACTTACACACACACACACACACACACACACTGCGCTCTCACTTGAAGCAAAACAAGCGTGCATCAGATGTAAACTCGGAAATATAATGCCTGTCTCCATCGTCTTTCCCCAGGGCTTTTGTTAACATCCCCACACTCATTTAACATGCTAATATGTCTTGTTTTATGTATAGCATCACACTTTGAGATTCCGCCTTTAATAAGATGCACTTTTATCTTCCGCCTTGCTTTGTGTACATTTGAAAATAGTCTATTGTTTTAAACATTTCCACTTGGATATTCTCTCTGCATTCAAATTCAGTGTACAAACACCTTGCTATTTTTTATCCTTTGAATATTTTGTGTGGATAGCTCAACTGTGCATGAATAAATTAGCAAAATAGAATTATTAAAGGAAAGTTTTAAATGTTGTTTCCCCCCCCCCACAGGGAATGCCCTGCTGGATGACGACAAGGTGTTCCACTTGGTGAGGCCGGCAGATGAACTGGATGAGATCAAGTCTAAGCGAGGCAGCATGAAGGACAAGTCGATGACCAAAGCCATCACAGAGATCTATCTGACACGACTCCTCTCTGTCAAGGTACGCAGAGTTTATCATACAGACATTTATTAAATATTTCATTCAGCCACGGAAGTCATTGACAGCTAATTTCTCTGATTCTGGCAGATACAGCAATTTTTGCTTTTCTAGCGAGGGTTTTAAGTGGAAAAGCCATGTTTAATTGATTATGCCCAGATTTGGATGCCGCGGCGAACGCTAACATACCTTTAGAAAAGCCTATCCTCCGCTGCAATTAGGAGTAACATGCCTTTTTTCCTCGGCGGGCCACAAATCTACCTTCATATTGCATGCAAAATGGCAATGTCTTGGGAGTCTTGAGGCTTTTGCCGTTGCTCTCCTGCTCTGCTCTGTCTCATATTATTTGTGGCTCCTTTCAGGGAACGCTGCAGCAGTTTGTGGACGACTTCTTCCGCAGTGTGCTGTGCTCCGGGGCAGTCGTGCCACCGGCCGTCAAATATTTCTTTGACTTCCTAGACGAGCAGGCGCTGAAACACGACAATGTGGATGAGGAGACTATCCACATCTGGAAGACTAATAGGTAAAGTATACACGCATTTGTATGTATTGCATACTGCATTTGAGAAGTTCTCTACTCTTTATTACTGTCTCACACACACCCAGACACACACACACACACACACACACGCACACACAAGCACATAAACACAGCTGTCTGACTCCGACACTGGCAGACCCGCGCACAAATCCCACTCCCTGAGATAACTCTCCAAGAAATAAAACTTACTTATCCAAGAAACAGCTGAATACAAATGCACAATTTCAGCTCACTTAGTTTGCATTTGCAATCCCCATGCTCCCGTGTGACATTTAAGTGCATAAATTAGTGTCACGTTGGCTAAGGCTCAAGCATACAAGACGACGTGTTGCATGTAGATGCCAGTGATTGACGTAAGGCTGGCAAGAGAGCACCTCGCGCAAGGAGGACAGGAGATGAGCGATTTAATTACTTACTATACTCCACACCACAGTCTCCGTCCACCCGTTCTGTTTATCAAATCAACTGAGAGCCATGTATTAAATATGAATGTGTGTGTATCAGCCATAACAACAAACAAACATGGTAATTATGTCCCTAGCTAATTTAATTCTGTGATTATAGCAACATTGCGTTTTTTTTGACGCTTCCATTGTATTCTCACTGCAACCATCCCCGGAGATGTTACCAAACCAGTATGAATTTATACAGTGTATATTGCGTGTCTCAGATGGCATGGCATTCGCACTGATCAGGGAAGAGAATTTTCCGGAATCTATTTAGGAGCTCTTTGGAATTCACGGTTCACATGGTATTGGGAAGAATTGTATGGAGCCTGTGTTTGTGCATTCAGAATGGAAATTAGTGAGTGTACTCAAGCATATATTATGCAGTCAGTGCTTTAGGCTGTTACAGGTTACAGAGGACTTGAAAGGTCAAAGTTTTGCCAGTACTTAAGCATTTCTAATCATCATTCATTAGGCTAGACAAGAATCCATTGACAAGGAGTGTTGAGCATAGATCCCTTTTTGTTACTGCATGCCTTTTGAATCAAGAAAAAAAAAATCTTTTGGTGTGCAATGTTTAATTTATATTGAACAGCATTTCTCGTCGGATAAGAGGTCAGTATAATGTGAAATAATAATGTAATTGCCAGTTGAGGGGAATTGCTGTAAATACGCTGACACCATCAGGAAAGGCTTTTCTACATCTATGGTATTATCTTGTACTGCACTCAATTGCGCCTCAGGCAAGCACTCTCACACATGAAATGCCTCCCGGACCCGTGCCGCATCATATAATTAAATTTATAGCTGTGATGTGGTTGATGACATTTCCTCCCATTCAGCAGCGATAGTAGTAATAATAACAACCGTGATGATAGACTCTTCTCTCACCCTTTTCCATCCAGCCTGCCTCTGCGATTCTGGGTAAACATCCTCAAGAACCCCCACTTCATCTTCGACGTCCACGTGACGGAAGTGGTGGACGCCTCGCTCTCCGTCATCGCCCAGACCTTCATGGATGCCTGCACCAAGAGCGAGCACAAACTCAGCCGGGTGAGTGGGAGCAGGGAGGAGGAGTGGAGGATAGAGGAGATATGGGGCTAAAGAGCAAGAGGGGAGAGGGAGAGAAAAGAGGAGGATGAGGAGAACCAGGTTATATGAGAAGTTAAGTGGGAAGAGGAGGGTCAGAGGTCAACGCATCTGAAGTGTCATTGTTCTCACAGTTGTCTCTTCTTTGTGTCCCCAGGACTCTCCAAGTAACAAACTACTCTATGCAAAGGAGATCTCCACCTATAAGAAGATGGTGGACGAGTAAGTCCTGCCAGCACTGCACAAATCAGTATCTCAACTCTTGTTTGCGTCCCTGCTTAAAATGCTGATACCTTGTGAAAGGTTTGTCAATATCAATTGTATAGTGATAATCATCTAACCTCTTTCTCTCCTCTGTCTGTCTGTGTGTGTGTGTGTGTGTTTGTGTGTTTGTGTGTGTGTAGTTACTACAAGGGCATCAGGCAGATGGTATCGGTCAGTGACCAGGACATGAACACTCATCTGGCTGAGGTGTCGCGGGTAAGAGAAACACAGCTGTCACTTTCTGTGCTCTCACTGTCAGTTACTGTACACTGCTGTAATGCCTGATGGTAAATAATGAAAACGAAAATGAAAATGCTATTTTTTTTGCAAAGGCTAGTATGTCTATTCGCTGTATGGATATTATGTTTTTATTTTTAAACATAGTAATAAAAAGTAGGTTATTTTAAGTTCTTCTTTTACGTTTTCTCTAACCTAACTTTAAATTGCCTTTCATGTTCTCCAGTCTCACACAGACAAACTCAACACACAAGTGGCCCTCCATCAGCTCTACCAGTATGCCAGCAAATACTATGATGGGGTAAGAGGCCCTTCTCTTCCCTATCGCACCCAAAGGAGGCTATTCCACTGAATGCTCTACTGCCCACCATATTATTGGTTTCCCTTTTTTCTCCCTCCACTCTTGATATGCCAGAAGAGTGATTGTATGAAATTTTAATTGAAAGCATTTCTGTGGTACATGAATTGGAAAATTGCTCTGGGAATTGATTTTTAAGCGTCCATTGTGCATTGCCACTTGAGGTCACGAAAAGGGGATAAACAAAACCTAATGAACGAGTTGGATAAACAAATAGGGCTGTCAGTCTCCCTGAGTGGGGCTCACAAACAATAACAGCTTATATGACATGACTGTTGATGTCAAATAACGCCATTCTCTCCTCCCACTCCCCACCCTTTTTTCTCTCTCTGTTCGTCCTATGTGCCTTCTCTTATCGACCCCTGTCTCCCTATTTCTCTGCTTTTCGGCGTTCTTCTTTTACCCTCCTCTTCCCCTTCTCCCTCGTTCCTCATTAATTCCTCCTTCTCCCTCGTTCTCCTACATTCTCTCTGTCCTCCTATCCCCGCTCCTACCCACTCCCACCTCCCCTTCCAGATCATTGCATCCCTAGACGACGACCCAGCTGCCCAGAGTAAACAGCTGACCCTGCGGCTCCAGCAGATAGCAGCCGCCCTGGAAAACAAAGTGACTGATCTCTAACCCACTGGATAGAGGGAGGGAGGGACAGAGGGAGGGAGGGGAAATGTAGGATACTGCCAGTGTCCACAGGGGCTTATTTCTTCTGTTAGGGAAGGAAACAAGGGAATAAGGACAGGAGAGAAGGGACTGACGCGGGCACATATATTGTACAACTTAACCCTGGGACAATTAAGTGTCTGCACAGTGGAGTAACAGGGACTAATGAAATACAGATAGAGAGTGAAAGGGGGAGAAAATGATGGGTTACGCTGTCATAGGTACGCCTTAAAGCTCACTTGCCAAACCTTGAAGGTCTGTGCGCTCACTCATGCTTCACTGAATATTGTTCCCAGAATGCAGTGCAGTGAGAAGTCTCTGAGAATTAAGCCCCTGTGTGCAGCACTGGCACAGGAGATAATCAGATGTTCAATTTCTTCCTGTGTAGAAATGGTTTTAAGAATTGTATTATATATTTTTTTTATCGTGCAGTCTTTATGCGGAAAGCTTTATAAGGAAAAAATTATCTTTTTAAATGGATCGCCTTGTGGTGCGGATAGTGTTTCTATTAGCCTGTGTGTGCGTGTATGTATGGGTGCATGTGAAGTACAACATGTGAGCAAGCGTGTGCGCTCCTAAACCTAAGTGCGTGTTTACATGCATTTGTATGCGTTTGTGTGTGTGTGTGTGTGTGTGTGTGTATGTGGATGTATGTGCACACACAGGATGCCTACTGTCAGGCTTGAGGGCGAAGGGACGCCCGCTTTCTGTCATTTTAATCCCCCATACCCAGTGACACACAGGAGCCTGCGCTCTCGCTGAGCTATATGACAGAGACCAAAGGGTCCTGACAGGGACATTGGCCAATCTAGCAATGCACAGGCTCTTATGAATGACAGGTCACCAATAGTTTCAAAAATGTTTAAATTGTGTTTTTTTTTTACTCACTTTTGCTTCAAGCTCGATTGCAGTTTGTGCTTGTGGAAATCGATAATAGCACAGTCTGTCTCCCTTTATTGTACAGTGCCACGATACATTCCACTCCAACTAAAGCACAGAAATACATTTCAAAAGTTTTTAAAGACAGTTCAGTTGTCGAATGATTGTTTTCAAAGATTTTTATTTGCTAAAAAAGTTTTAAAACTAGTTATGTAAGTCTCGCTGTGTCAAGAACAATTATATTCTGTCATGGAGCCACGTCACTCATATTAGCCCTGCAATAATGTCAATGTACCATAAGCCACAACGCTGTAGTGCCAGTACATTAGACAGCGACATTATCTTACTAAACACATTCAACTACGGTAGCAATTCAGCAATACATTATAAAATTTTCCATCTTAATAATTCATGTATTTGCAGTGTTATGATTTATGTAGTGCCATTTTATAGTATTACCCTTGTAATGTTCCAAATAATCAACAAGCATTCTGCCTCCTCTGTTATGAAATATTGCTGATGTTAATAATTTGCCAGAGATGCAGTTGGTACTTAAATGGTACGTTTTGAACGAGTAATAATTGTTTTAGCCTTGGTATGATGTTGTGGAGGTCGGGTTCAATCATGTACATAATTGTTATAGTAATTGGAATGATGATATGTCAATGACAGCGCCAAGGGTCAACAGGGCGGGGATGGTTTGTTTCATATTTCTTGGGCTATTCAATGCCACTACATTTCATCCGCAAATTGTAGATTATACACCTGTTGACAAATGATTTAATTGTTCTCCCTGTATCTGATCATGGATGTGTGTAGTGACAGAACATAATGACCCCAGAATGTTAGCGATTCCTGCCTTGGCTAAAGTGAGGTTTGCACAGAGCCTGAGCCTGCCTGCCTGTCTGTCTCCCTGCCTGCTTTCTCAGCATGGCATCCTGGCATCCCGACCAACAGCACTTGGCACTGCCCACTCAGCACAGTGCAGAGTGGCACTCTGTATAATGGAATCAGCAGGGGAGGCTTTTGATCTTAATTGCATGCCGACTGCAGACTCCATCCTTGTCGCCGCTGTTGTTTACCACTGACTCCTCTCACTGACAGAGTGATGCAAAACGCTTCTTTCAAAGCCTTTCTTTAACCAAAAATGTGCCTTATTGAATAGGATGATACATATATATTGTTTCTAAATTATTCTATTGGTAACCTAGGTGATTATGATGATGATAGTGCTATAGACACAGCAATGTATTTGGACTTGTGATATTTTGTGTGCTGTCAAAAATGCTAGATGCCCTGCTGCAGCCATTTGCGTGCCAATAGGCTGAAGACATTTCAGTATGATTTATTTTATGGTTGCAGTTTTGATGTGTGCATTTACTTTGGGTGTCTGTGGCGTGTGCTTAGTAGGACTTTGGTGGCTAAGGCAAAAAGCCCAAATGAATAAATGTAAAACAGTGGCCAATGTGATTTGGGTTTCCAATGAAAATGTCTGGCATTCCTAAATTAGTCTGAAGTCAAAAGGGTATCCTTATGTAGATTATTGAGTAAAGCGCAAAATTGTTCTAATGGTGTTTATTTTTTGCCCTGTGTTTCTAAGCTATTCCACAGTGTGTATGATAAATGACTATCTATACTCGACAAATTACCTTTCTTACTGCTGTGCAGTTATTATTTTTATTTCTTGTTTCCTATACCATATAAACCTTTGTAAAAAATGTTGAAATACTGTATTCTAACTGTATAATCCTATGCATTGAGTCCTGGGAAAAAAATCCTGTTTGTGCAGTTGTCGAGACCTTTTTTCCATTTTGAAACTTGTGAATGTGCCGTGATGACAAAAGAAACTGGGACACTCCATATTCAGTACAGGACCATTAATGGAAGCCAACATTTTCCTCCCCATCCAAGGCAGCTCAGAAGAAGTTGATCTTGTACCTGATCTGGTTATACTGGATGAACTTACTCCTCCAAAGGTTGTGTGTGGACGGAGCAGTTACTCACAGGTTTCATCATACACTCCTCCGTGAATAAACTCAGAGACATATGCCCTTTGTATCTGCTGTGTTTCTTTCACTTTCATAACCTTGATTTGTTTCAATTGGACACACTCACCTCTCATGCATATTGCATGACTTACAACCACCTCGGGCAAGAAAGTAGCTCTGCTTCGCCACAAGCAACCAGCTTGTCTAAGGAACTGAATCTATAGGCGTTTGGCATCTGTACAGCTCAGTAACATGATACCTAACTCCACCTTAGATTCACTGAAGAGCTTACACACAAGCAGGAGTAATAAATGATGGATTTATGAAAAGCATAATCATTCTCTCACACACCCCAACCATGTAGGAGACGCCTAAGCACTTGCAACATGAGTTTTTCTTCCACTCTGACAACAGATGTTCTTGTACATTATCTTGTACTACCCATTGTGTGATAGTATCAGTCTTCATATCCAGCATCTTATGGTTGCTGGATAAATCTATTTTTCCAATACCCAGCATCATGTGCCTGTCACAAGGCTTACAATGCATACTGAAAACCAAGGTCTGCATGAAATGAATTATAATGTAAACAGTCACATAGCATCTCCGTGGTCCCCAGTGAAGGCTGAAAATTGCTGCAAAAACATTAAGTACCGACAGCTAAGAATGAAATTGAAAAAAAGAAAGATGAAAGGCAAAATTGCCTCATCTGGCTGCTTAACAAACCTCGACGCAGGGGTGGAGATATCAAAGACAGACCAGAAGCCCGTGGAGGCCGACTTCTAACTAAGCAGAGTGATGCAGCCCCAGATATGCACCCCGAGAGTAACTTCAAGGGCTGCTGCCAAAGCAAGAGTGATTACACTTCATTATCGCAAGCCCTGCATCTTATACCCATACTGTACACACTATCCTTGATCACTGATGGAAAATCAAAGGCAATAACGTACATTATCTTTCTGATGAAATGTATAGTTTAGGCCTAGATAATTTGGAGGGGAGTGAACACTATTGGCCATGCATTACTCTGATGGTAAGACTTTGAATTATCATGCACTTCCACCTTCAGCAAATCAATGATACAACATGGCACACCAAGTATAATTATTTCAAGTAAGCCTCTTTGCAGGGTTTCTTAGCAGAAATTGGGTTAAAATCTGCATGCTCCTGGCCTCTGTTTCCCTGCCTGGGAGGCCCCACACACAGCAGCCAGCCTCTCCATCAGCAGGAGATGGTTGTGTTTACCAGCAGGTTGTTGCACCTCCACATGTTTCAAACCTTCTAATGAGATTTGGCTTTGATTTCCTCTGCCTCGGGGAAGAAGAGGAGGAGAACTTGGTGAAAATAAAAACAATAACGGTGTGGTGTCATTTTAAACAGTTGTTCTGATGAATAATTTAAGAGCTGACAAGAATTGATTGTAGATCGTAGGTCCCAGGATAACCTGAGAGCAAATGAAAATAAGAGTTTTTATTGGGTCTACTTTTAATCTTTGGAAACCTTGCATTCACCTGTAAAATTCGACATCCTGTTGGGTTAGCCTAACAGAATGATATGATTTCAGAGTAGATTTTAAAGTCCTCCAAACCAGAGGTTCCCAAACCTTTTCAGGTCAAGATCCCCAGATAGATCTACATTATACAAATGACCCCCATCTGAGAAGAATTGCCCCAAGGACCCCATCTAAGAAGATGTATGGCGTAACACACTTGATTTTTGTTGTAGGTGGTAACAGTGGGGAGAGTGAAACAGTGGATAAAAACAGTCATCCTAACTTTTAGATAGTGAAGTAACCATGAAATTAAACTATTCCTCATTTTGCTTGGGACTCCCTCAAACCCCCTCAAGGACCCATTTGGGAACCACTGCTCTAAAAACTTTCATTATAGGACAATCACCAACAACCAAAAGCCTTTAAAGTGTCTCCTCGGTCTAGCACACTGAACAGCCCTGACAGCCTTGGCGCGTTCATGAGCCTGCGTGCTTGTGTCTCTGTTTGTGCATAATCCCGCGCAATCATTGTTGCCGGAAATTATGCTGCATTCAGGTCCAGTGGGAATAGCCGTTGGAAATTTGAACGTTTCGACAGATTGACAGATTGCTTTAGTGTTCCCGCTTTCGAACATGTTCTTTTTAACAGTTGTTGTCGGCCTTTTTTCACAGCTAAGATATATGCACTTCGGAGTGATACATTTGTTTTTATGTTTTAAAACAAACCAACAAACCAAACATTGCAATGTCGACCACAAACGAAAACTCCAGCAAGTAGTTGTGTCCTGCCCATAGGGTCCTGCCATGGCATTTAGGAGTTCACAAAACTGCACAGGAAGTCGGAGAGGTCCACCGCCAAATATAATATAATATTTCCATGATGCTAAACCCCGAGTTCCCGAGTTGTATACACGATCTAAAAGTGAATTAACTGTATTTTCCAGTAGGAGCTTCGTATGTACCGTTTTTCCCATAGGACTTGAATGCAGCATGTCATAAAAAACGCGCTGGCAAATGACAATTATCGTCCCCTGATTGATCAACGTGCTCAGCCTATTACCGGGGTCTCTGTGGCATACTCAGCCAATCATCGGAGACAGTTCAGTCTGTTGTCCAATCATATCCAAGGGGGCGGGTTTTTATTTTGTTGTAGCCTAGGCAGATGGGAAATAGAGGATGAAAGAAGCAACTAGCTACATTGCTAGCGAGTGCAACATTATAGTATAACTGGTATTAATATGCTGGAACATGATACCACAGATGTGTTTACAAACATCATTGGAGCTGCTTTCGATGGTCGATTGACTGGGTTGCACTTGCTAGGCACCTAAACTAAGCAGGACCGCCAGCTATCGTTAGCAGTAGCTCGCTAACTAACGTTGGCATGCAAGGAAATGAGTCACTTGGGGTGGAAGCAAGATTCAAACTGTCAACTGATTGATAACATTGGTAACACACCGCCTCGTGAGGGTAAATATTAGCCAGAGACATGCACCTTGCTGACTCGCTGTGCAATTTCATACCGTAGCCAAGGAGTAGGTAACGAGTAGTAGTAACGTTAGCTTAGTTAGCTAACTGTTGACGTTAGCTAGCGCTGCCTAATGGTTAATTTACGAAGTAGAGCTAACGTTACCCTGTAAAAGAAGAAGTCTGTCTTAAGACGTTTGGTTGGAGTGTGAGTTCGTCCAGTTTCTGCTGAAATGTCTAACGTCATTTTGTTTCACTCACACAGGCTGAGGCAAGTGGCACAGCTTCCCACCATGTACTGGAGCCCCAATAACCCCATCACATCCAACTGCAACAGCAGCAGCATCACTGAGCTGCTGGGTGCTCTGTGTGACTGCAGCCTCTCTGGGGTGTCATTTAAACGGCGTGCCCTGGGGGGAGTGTCAAGAGAAGGTGTCCACAGAGCCCTCAAAAAACGTGCCTATGGCGCCCTGCTCTCCAAGCTCTTTCAAGATGGCACCTCTAAAGGCCCTGCCTCAGGACCAAGTGCCACAGCCACCACCCCACCCAGAAACAAAGTCCTGATGATCTCTTTTGACCTCAGGGTGGCAGGGTGCCAGGAGGAAGCGGAGAGGTTGGAGGAGCAGCTGGGAAGGCTGCCTGAGGAGGCATCCTCTGGCCTGAAGGAAGTGGACTCAGTCCTGGAGCTCCTGGTACAGCTAGCTGGTTCAGCACCCCCACCACCCACCTCGTTTAGCAGGGACTACATGAGACGAGAGAGGCCTGTGCTGCGGAGGCCTCCTCCCTGGGGCTACCAGAGCGAGGAGCTGCAGAGGCTGGAGGCCCGGGCATGGGGGCTAGTGTGTGGGGAGGAATGGGGGTCCCTGGGGAGTCTGTGTGGCACTCTGGGGCTGATGGATGCCCCTCCAGGCACAGGGCTGCTGGCTCTAAGGACTAGGTTGGAAGTGGAGGAGAGGTTTGAGAAGGAGACCAGGCTGTCGCTGTTTGGAGCTCTACAGCACACTCGTACCTCAGACATAGACATCAGGCTGGACCTACCTCCTGTTCCTAGTAATGTCGATGTAACGGGGCTGGCCATCAGGGTAGGCGACTGACTTACACTGCTACAGCTAGTATCAAAGTTAATGCCTGTTGTCGAGTTTAAGTTTTATACAGCCAGGTCAGCTCAAGTTCATTTTTCAATTTGAGCTTACCAAGCAATTGGACATAGGTTCATATTTGTCATTCAGCATTTGATTTATGTTCAAGGCTCAGTGGTTATGTATATATCATCAGTCATATTGGTTGTCTGTGCAGGTCCCCCACTGTTTGGACCAGTCTGAGGATGAGGGCTTCCAGTCATCCTCCAACCTGACCCCAGACTCCCAGTCAGAGCCCAGCCCCAGTCCAGAGCTCGATATCTGGGAGGCCCTTCGCACTTTTGAGCCTGGGAGACGCCGCTGCTGGGAGTCTGTTGGCTGGTAGGTGATTTCTCAGTTGTGCTGTACAAATTTCAATAACCTTATACAGCATACTTAGAGGTGGTACATGGCTTGTTGGTAGTGGGGAGCTCATAATAAGATGTTCCTAAGTTTTATAATGGGTTCAAAGTCTAAAAATGTATTGGAAAGAGCTGCTTATAACACTCTTCTTTCTTTCTTTCTTTCTTTCTTTCTTTCTTCCTTTCTCTCCCCAACACAACACCAAATGCCACTCTGTTTCCCCCACTAGTCCTCCAGGAAAAAGGGAGTATCCCTATCTAACAGAGGGGGGCAGGGAGGCCTTTGACCAGCTATATCGGCTGTGGGAGGGGGAGATGAGGGTGGTGAACACTACTACTCCCTCTCCCCTCCTGCCTCTACCTCTGGACTCCCAGACCCAACTGGTAACTGACCTCCTCAACGTACTGATCGGAGTGGCATCCACTACCTTCCCTCTCAACCAGGTACATTCCATTGTATTCATTTATCAGTCTCTAAAATGTAATGAAATATAATTGATCTGCAGTCTGAGGTGTGTGCCATACTTTACAGTTTATGTTTTTAGTTTTACGTATTACCACAGTGAAAAAATATAGTATAGGTGAAGTGATTAAAACACGGTGGTGGCGTACAATGATAAAAAACACAGAAGACAAACAATTGCAACAAACAGCTTGTGCATGTGTGAAATAAAAAAAAAAAGGCTTATAAAAATATCTCGCCTCAAAACAATGAAAAGAAAAAAAGATCATAAAAGGTCACAATTTCTAGCAAAAACTCAACTGAATTGTCTAACAAGATGCAATAAAAGACAAGAGAAATAAATTAAAATAGACCTGAGGGGAGCCAAGGATACCTTTCTCTTGTAAAGTTTCTTATATTTTCTATAAAGATTGTTATTGTGGTTTTTATAGTTTGACTTGAATCCCGGTTCTCTCTCGCACTCCCTCTCTCGCTCGATTTTATCATTAACACTTGGGCTGGTAATTATGTGCTCTCCTTCACAGTGTGTGCAGTTTGACGTCAGACCCGGCGTGTGTGTGTCGGGAGCCTCCCCAGAGAGTGTGTCTCGTCTCCTGGGGGAGCTGGCCCAGTACGGCACCCATTACTTGAGGCTCAGCCGCTTTTCTTTGCAGAGTGCCAACAAGAGAGGCCTAGTCTTTCAGGTATGTTTGTATATGTATAATCAGCATTAATACTGCAGAGACTGTAGTTTTTGTCCCTCCCTTCTCCACTCATGTTCTGCACAGTGAAAGTGTTACCAATTTTACTATCAGCAATGGTTGTATACCAGCATAGATAATGAAACTGAAAAAATGGTGTATCTCTTCAAGGCTTTTACAGGTGGTCTGCGGAAGTACCTGCATTACTACCGGGCTTGTGTTCTCAGCACACCGCCCACCCTCAGCCTGCTGACTATTGGCTTCCTCTTCCGCAAAGTGGGCCGGCAGCTCAGGTGAGATCGCACCCCTCTATTCAAGCTGTCACGGCACACTAGTCATATTGACTAAGTACAGATAGCTATTGGAACCAGTCAATCAGGGCAGGAAATTGACTTTTTTGTTGACTGGCCTCAGTGGCTAATACATTCCAAAATTGACCACTTTCACTATTTTGCCAGCCAGCCAAATATGATTTTTTTTAAAATACAATAATGAAACAAAATCAACCGCACACCCAAAAGAGAAGGTGCTGGAAGCTATGGCATAACACTAGAAAGAGAAAAAATGCTATCCGCACACTTCTGACAGATAGAAAAGTACTAAGCTTTTGGTCAATAGACCTCTATCAGAGCATCAATAATACAATACAATAATACCTTTTGAGTGATGGCTGGTTATCTGCCCAGTTGGCTGGTATAGTAGACAAACTTCTAGGCTAGGATGGCGTGACACACTCTCAGCATCCCAAATTAGATCTCTATTTATTAGTTAAAAGCATGACGTTTCGGAGTAAATGACTTCATCAGACCTGAAAGAGTGTCACACCTTCCTACCCTGGAATACATTTTTACATTTAAAGCCGCACCTCTTCTCTTGTTGCTGGAGCATGGATATCCCCTCCACTGATGGTAGACAAACTTACCAGCTACAGTAAAAACACCAGCAATTGGCTGGTGGCTCGTGTTAATTTCACACTCTGGAGTCAATCCCATAACCAGCTCACCGTATAGTTGTGTGCAGACGGTGCATCGATGCAGATTCATCAGATCCAAAAATCCGTATTCTGTTTAATCTAAGGTACCTGTCAGAGCTGTGCTGTGTAGATGGACCCTTGGGTGTCGGCCAGGCTACCTTCCCTGTGGTGAGTATTCATTTTATCTGCAGACTGCAATATGTCCTCCATCACAGCTGTGTTTAGCCTATCAGATGGGATGTCAGCTCAGTGCAATGTGGCTCTCCTCAGGGTGTGAAGCTGCTGTCCTACCTGTACAATGAAGCCCAGAGTAACTGCAGCAACGAGAACTATCCGGTGCTACTGTCGCTGCTCAAGAGCAGCTGTGAGCCCTACACACGGTCAGTCACTGCCCTCCTCATGCAGAAATGTGTCTTGAAAACAAACCAGTATAACCTGAGGACAAAACTTTATTTATTAATATAGTTGGTCATTTGGTATAATTTTTTTTCCATTGTGCCACGCATAGGTTTGTGTCTGACTGGGTATATAGTGGCGTGTTTCGAGATGTTTACGGGGAATTCATGATCCAGGTCAATGAGGAGTACCTCAGCTTCAGAGGTGAGAACACACACACACACACACACACACACACGTTTTTGCTTTAGCCAGCAAGTCTTTGAATGAAAAGCCTCAGCTGTCGCAGCTAAGTAGGCTAGAGCATATCTCCCTTGGTATTTCCCCTCTGTAAGCCATAGACAAGCGAAAATGATTGAGCAGACGTTGCTTTGCTCTGTCGCCAAATCAATGTTAGTTTACACTCTTGAGCTGGTTCGCCATGATGGCTAAAACAAAACGTTTTCTAAAATAAATTAGTTTTCTCTTATAATTTCTTCTTATAATTGCTCTTTGCAAAACTTGGCTGAAATAACATTTTTGTTTTTAGTGTAATTAATGACTTTACTCTTGAAAAAAGGGAGGAAAGGAGCGTTGAGACAGGAGGAGACGAGGCTTGCGGGGCTGAATACAGACCTCTGACCCTCAGGAACTGGTTGACTGATTTTGTGTGTGTGGGTTATCTTTCCTTTAGCCCAGTTCATCCTGCTGTGTAGGGCATTTCCTATTTGATTTTTAGAATAGTTACAAGATTTTAACTAATTTTATAGTTACTAAAACTCTGTTTAATATATGAACACACACATTTGTAATGACTGCTGTCAGAACTCTGATAATTTGCCCTGTTGCATTTTGTGAATATAAATACAACTGGGGGCTTGACCTCGCCCACAGGGGTGTTACATGAGGACAGTTGGTTGTGTGATGCGTGTACACTCCCACAACTGTCCTCATAATAAAACAGTATGGCATGAACAGTCAATAATATTGTTTTATTATTATTAATTTAATTTGGGATTGGTAGCAGAATTTCAGTTACAGATTTAGTATTTTTGGGGTGCTATAAAGGGATATACAAGAAAGGAACCAATTAGGGAACTGGTAAGGAACCGGATCATTGGGATTGAATTGTAAAGAATCAACTTGATAAAATCTTACCAATTCCCAACCCTAGTATACAGTGTAACTGCCTGCTTTACAATGACAGCCCTCCATAAATATGTATTTATTTGAGCCATTATTATAGCCTGTCCAAATATTGTACATCATGCAACACCCCATTCAAGGTCAGAGCATCACCTCAGCTTTGTCTGGCTTAGAGGTTCATTTGCTCATCGGCTACACCTCATCAACTCCTGCAGTGACCCTATGCGCTCCTCGCTCCTGCTTTTTGGAGGACACACAAATGTCATTGTTCTCCTCCAAGTCTGTCAGCCTGGGAAGCAATCAGTGGCTAAGCTTTCTTGGCAAGCCGCAGGCTTTCTGTAAAGAGCTCTGGAAGCCCAGTGCATTCATGTCCTCCTCTGCTTTTTGCTTAGGATCACTGAGCTAAGCGCTAACAATTTCCAAGTGTTAATTCAAGCGGCCAGAGTTTTGCCATGCCCCGTAAGTCATACTAATAAGGAAAAGTTTTTGGCCCAGCAAAGGCCGAGTATCACTCCACCACTATTATTTGTTTTACTTTGAATATTGCTTGTTATCAGTCATAAGGGAACAGCAAAACTACTTGGTCTAAATTATACAACAGCACGCTATAGGTCTCTCCTTTGTACCTCTGCAGACAAACACTTCTGGGTTCAAGGCTACACCCTGATCTCGAAGGATGTGGAGGACTGTGTTCCTGTTTTCCTGAGACACATTGCAAATGACGTGTACGTCTGCGGCAAGACCATTAACCTGCTCAAGATCTGCTGCCCACAGGTTTGTTTTGCACATGTAACAGATAAAGATATGTATTCATATGGGCTTCTTAGTATGACCTGGGGTAACGAAAGGCACTTTAAATCAATACATTCTGGGACATTTTGGTGGTGAGGTAAACTGCCTCCTGTCTGTTTCTGTCTGCCAAGCTAACTCCCTGTGAACTATGTATCCACAGCACTACATCTGCTGGTCGGAGCTGCCGGTGCCTCGCATCTCTGTCACCTTCTCCCTGCAGGAGGTGGAGGAGATCGAGAGGGACTGCGCAGTGTACCGTGGACGCATGGAGAGGATTGCCAAGCACAGCGCCATCAGCAGGGAGGAGCAGGTACTGAGACTTGCACAGATTGTTGATGAAGTGTTTCTGTTTCTGTTTATTTATTTAGATCCCCATTAGCTACTGTATTGCAAGTGTGAGGGTCTGTATGTACCGCTCCTGTTCAGCCGTGGTAGCTATGGCTGCTCATGCTATGTTCTTCTTTTATTTATTCCAAAT
This sequence comes from Centroberyx affinis, assembly GCF_046629955.1. NCBI lineage: Eukaryota > Metazoa > Chordata > Actinopteri > Beryciformes > Berycidae > Centroberyx > Centroberyx affinis. The sequence goes on from NW_027280806.1 coordinate 652,521, forward strand.
AAACCACTGTTGCTGCTGCTGCTGCAAACATAAATCAGCATCACTTACTGTGCGGCAGAGGATTTTTCCCAGGAAAGACCTACCGACCATTCGGTGTTTGGAACAGCAAATGTAAAAACTTTCATGACTAGCTATAAAGCATGAATCTTTAATCATTATTGTGTTATATTAATAGAGATTTTTTTCTATATGAAAATATTCTGAAATATTTCTGAAATTTAAAAAATAATAAACCTTAATATATATATATATATATATATATATAGAGAGAGAAAGTTTCTCACATAACATGATCAATGATTGTGACTTTATGCCTCAAGTGCAGAGATTTTCAGCAGCCAATCATTAAAATGATGCACTATCGTCTGAGGCTTGTGCGCTGTGTGATGTAGTGTAATAGTCCACATTGTGTGGCCTATATTCTGTGCGCCGCCAGCAGTGCTGACTGTAAGTGGCGGAGGAGGAGAGGTGAGCCACAGGGCAGGCAGATAGATCTTTGTTAATGACGATCTCTTGTCTGTCTTTTGTTAGGCCCTGCGCACGGAGCAGGCACGCCAGGAGCTGATCAATCAGGTCAGAGAGTCGGCAGCCAAGACCCTGGAGAGCATCCGCGGTTAGTAATACACTCACACGTGCCACATACACACACACAGTTCCACACACAGTAATCGTATGCAGTGCTTAATGTGCATACACACATCACCATCCCATTGGGTATACCTTTAACACATGGCTCAGGTCTGATAATAACCTGGAGTAGCTGTTGGCTCTTGACTGAGAGCTTTCTTGAACTCCATTCATTCATTTCAGGAGAGAAAGAGGGAGAGTGATGCGCAGGGGCAATGGCAGCGAGGAAGGACTTTGAATGGCTTCCAGCACTGCGGGCTGTGAAATCTAATCATCGCTCACATAGTTTAGCAAACTCCTCATATAATTTATTACTTCAAAAGATGTGTGGCAAAGATTCAGGGGGCGGGGGGGTGCGGGTGGGGTGATCTCCGGCCTAATGCTGTGTGCGTGCCTTGGCATATGCATGTGTGTTTGTGTGAGGCAGATGGTGATGTTGCTGTGTTTGTGCGCGTGTGAGAGGGAGAGAGTGTGATGTTCTGTGCTTCTGGGTGTGGGGGGTAAGCAGCCCACTGTTCTCTCTCTCGCCCCCTGCAGGGCGCCAGGTGTCGCAACGTCTGGCCGAGGAGGCCAGGAAGAGGGAGCGTTTTGAGGAGCTGAAACAGCACCTGGAGCAGGAGCAAGAGGTAGGAATGTGTGTGAAAGAGAGAGACGAAAAAACAGTGAGAGACAGTCTCGTTTTTTGATCTTTTGATGATAATCAAAAGATTTGGGATAGCTCATAGCTCAGAAATTTACAAGGAGAGAGACTCATCTTTTTTGGAATAATTTTCAAAGCCATAACCTGTGTGTGTGTGTGTGTGTGTGTGTTTATCTGTATTTTTGGCACCAGTGGCGAAATGCAGCCAAGAAGAAGGTGGAGGATGATGACTTCAGCTTTGCTAGGGAGCTGAGGGACAGAGAGAAGAGACTACAAGCCCTGGAAGAGCAACTGGAGCAGAGAGCCAGGTCTAACTGCTTAGACCGACACCCCACACACATCACACACACACACATCACAGAGCCAAAAGCATATACACACACTGTGATGCATACAGCAGACCTGCACCCAGATCACAAGAGTCCCCCACAAGCACATGCACATGAAACCCACACACACATCACACAAACACCACTGAGCCCAAAAACGCCATATACACACATTCAGGCATATGACAGACCCACACCCAGATCACACAGACCCCCAAAAGCACATATACGCACACACACACACACACAAGCGTCAAGCATACAACAGACCCGCGCATACACATACACACACACATACACACACACACACACACACACACACACACACACACACACATACAGAGTTTATCATTCTAGAGTAGGAGGAACACTTGATTGCCGGATGATTTGCACAGAAATTAAAATAAGACTCAGTATTCAAATCAGGCTTACTATTCAAAGCAATTTGGCGAATTTCAGACTTGTCACCAGAAATTGTTCCAGTCGCTCTGCGTTTTGGAAGATGAGCCTCATTTTGGAATATTTTAATTTCCTATTTCCAATTTGAGTGCTGACATGAAGCTCATTGTAACACAAGTACCTGGTGGCTGAGTGGCCTATTGGTTAAAGAGACCATCCCATAAATTAGAGGTTGTATGTTTGATCATCAACAGCCAAGTGTCCTGTTGAGCTCCATGAGCAAGACACCTAACCTCTACCTGCTCAGTCATTGCAAGTTGCTCTGGATAAGACTGCCAGCCAAATGACTAACAGGTAACTTGTGTGTTACTGCCCTCTGATTGTAGGAAGGAGCTGATTGATCAGTATAGCCGCCTATCGGAGGATGCAGCTCGCAGAGAGAGGCGGGCCATGTGGAGGGTGCAGCGAATGAGACTTGACGAAGCCCGTGCTCAGTTCTTCATGCTTGACAGACAGCAGACTCAGGTTGGTAGACAATCCACACACATTGGGCAAGGCTAAGATGATTGGAGTGATTGTCTTATTATTTTGTTTTGTGATAAGTGAAGTCATTTTTGATCAAAGCTATCTTGACTAATTTCCAGGCCATACTGGAGAAATATCCCTTAGGCCAGGAGAGACCTCCCGTGGAAGTATTGCCACATGCTCTCCCAACACAACAGACTGCACCACAACCAACACAAGTATGACAACACACATGTTCTTGCATATTAATTAGCCCAATCTTCTCCACTTTAGTCAAGTCACGTTTATTTATATAGCCCTTCCTCACAGAAGCAAAGGAGTTTACAAAAACAAGCCTACCTAGATCTAACTAATCAACCATCAATCACAAAATAACAATAAAATAAAACCCAACATGAGGCACAAGATGGCATAATGGAAGAGAGCCTAGCCCAGCCTAACCGGCACCACTAACCTTAGACCCTTGGTGAAGACAAGGGAAAAACTCCCAAGAAAACCTTATTAGGAAAATAAATGGAAGAAACCTTGGGCATACACATTCTTTGAGGGATCCCCCACCAGGTTGGCTGAGTGTGCAATAGGTGCCAGTACAAAACAGTAAAATGGTTAATAACATATACGTATTTATTTATTTATTTACTTTATTATGCTTTTTCTGAGTGTGTGCTCCCCACATCCTCAAATGAATATCTATCTTCACTTAATAGGAATCTCGCAGTCAAGAACCATCTCAACAGCAATCAAAGGAGGAGACTCCAGAATCGGATGCTCCATCAGCCCCATGTGACCCGTCTCCACCCACCCCCACCCCCACGCCATCTACAGTAGACCCCGCGCTCATCTCTGAGGACATCGATATCAACGACTTTCTCCCAAAGTCATCGAAACCTGACAGTCAGCAGGTGGACAGGGCCCTTCAGGACATTGGCTCTGACCTCCCTGAAGCGCCTCCTAAACCTCAACCAGTAGACTATGACTTCAGTGCCCCCTTTAGTCCGCTGGAGGGCATCGCTGGTCAGGCCTCAGCCCAGCCCAGGCCTCGCTGGGGGCCTGCAGTCCAGCCCGAAGCTCCCTACCCCCACCCCTCTCTGTCTCACATCCCCATAGGAGAAAATGTGTCTCAAGTCCTGGAGACTCTCCCCAGAGCCAGCCCCTACGGCCAAGCCTCCAAATCCAGCTTTCCCCTAGGCCAGTATATCCCAGAGGCACCCCTAGATACAGCCAAAGCTAATGTTTATGGACATCCCTCACAAGCCTCAGTGCAATTGGTGGATGGGAGTGATGCAACGACTGAAAGCAAGCAGGAGGCAGTTGCCTCATTGCCAGAACAAGAGTTGCCTGGGACTAAGATGGAGGTGGTGCAAAGTATGATGGAGGCAAAACAAGACGAGACTAAATCTGTTAAGCTTTTAAAAGGAGATAGTGTGGTCCAGGAGCTGACTCCTAGTCCCTCCATTCAGGCTGCACCTTCCTGCACAGCAGAGCATAGCCTCAAAAATGGAGATCACAAAGTACTGACCACTCCTTCTGACTGTGGGGTTGAGCCTCTTGCGACAAACACTCAAGCTCACACCTCAGATGCTCATGATAACATCGGAGAACATATTTCCGAAGTGGTTACTGCTTTACCTTCGTCAAACAATCTCGGTCATGTCTCCAACGGACAGCTAAAGTTTGGAGAGGTAGCTTCAGATGTGGTTGCCCCTCAGCTTTCACCCAACATCCATGGTCATTCTTCAGATGCTCACATAAAGGTTGGACATTTTGTATCAGAAGTGACTGCGCGTCTGCCTTCCTCTAACATCCATGGTCATGCTTCAGATGCACACATCAAGGTTGGAGAACATGTGTCGGAAGTGAATGCCCCACTACCTTCCCCCAACGTTCACGGTCACTCTTCTGACGCTCACATAAAAGTTGGGGAAAACGTTTCAGAATTTGTCACTCCCCTTCCCACTCAGAATATCCATGGTCATGCCTCTGATGCCCACATAAAAATTGGTGAACATGTTTCAGATGTAGTTGCCCTCTTACCTTCCCCCAGCGTCCATGGTCACTCATCTGATGCCAACATCAAAGTTGGTGAGTTTGTGTCCAACATACCTGAAGCGAGACCTCGTTGGAGTAAGCATGGGCATGCCTCAGACTGCATCCTCAAAGTAGGGTGTGTGGTATCTGGAACTGAACCAGCCTTGTCCCCTTTGCCTGGAAGCACTTATGGTCACTCCTCTGACTCAACTTTAGGCACTGGGTGTGTGGTTTCGGGAGTCGAACCCCAACCTTCTCCTCTACCGGGCAGTGCCTATGGCCACGCTTCAGACTCAACTTTAGGCATTGGGTGTGTAGTATCCAAAGCCGAATCACTTCCATCACCACTACCAGTCAACGCTTATGGTCACTCATCTGACTCCTCACTGGGGATAGGGTGTGTGGTGAAGGGCAAACGCAGTGGAGACCAGCAGAGACCAGAGGACAACCAAGACAGTCAAGGTAGTAAATAATGAGTGATACACGAATACGCTTCTGCATTGGTTCTCGATCTCTGTAGTGAGGCACACTGCAGTGCTGTTGAGTGAGCTCAAGTATGCCTTGAGATTTGTTTCAAATCATGAGAATATAAAGATCAAACAAAATACCTTTTTTATTCATTAAAATTGAAATGAAGCAGCGCATTATCTGTTCCTCAAAGTCGGTGCAAATGTTGGCCAAGTCCAACAGCTCATTCTGTTTGCTGGCCCCCTTGGATTATCATACAAAACTTAGTGTGGAATTTTTATGCAATCAATAATTTGTTGCACCTTTTGGGATTTGGGATTTGCCTTGTCTAAGTGCCTTTCACTGAAAAGTTGGAAAAATGCAGGCCTGTTGTATTATTAAGACGTATACAGTAGCTTATTCTTCTGAGCTTAATACCAAAAAAAGATATCACAGAAGATGTTTTCAGTGTTTGTTGGAATCGACTGAATAGTCCTTACATCTCTCTCCAGGTTTTGAATCGGGGAGCTCTGGTGAGCAGCTGGCTGAGGGCGTGGGGTCCTGGGCAGCCGGCTGGGGTCTTTCCCCTGGAGAAAGGTCTGAGCAGGAATACCTCCTGTCCTTGTCCGCTCAGTACCAGGTGGAACACTACGAAGACTGCTACAACCTCATGTGTGAGTTCAGCAGAAAAACGTATAGCTGGCCAAGGAATAATTGGTTCCTTGGCCAGCTGTACAATATATAGGTAAAGTGAATTAAGCACTACTGTGTCCAATCTGAGGATATTTGTGAAGTCAGTGCCATGATTCTAGAAACAAATTGTGTCCTTGATGAAGACTAGGCATGGGCATTTTCAATTTTTGTCACAAATTGAATCGTGACATGAATTTTAGAGTCTGATCAGACAGTTTTATGCACTCTTTTATGCAGAGTTACACTGATGGATGGACATTAAGTCTCTGGAAACACTTCTCATTCCTCTGCTAGCATTGGAGTGTTTTTGTGGGTGGAATGCATGGCTTGTTTAAAGTTGGTCAGTTTTTTAAATAATTATGGCTCATGATTTCCCATTAACCATTGTATTTTAGTCAGGACTTGGTGTACATATATATATATATATATATATATATATATATATCGAGGATTTGACTATATAAGCCCCTCCTGAGTGAAGACATAGTCTACGTGACAAATGGCTTTAAGTATCTGAGCCGTTAATGTGAGCTTGACTTAACTTGCCAGCCTTTAGGTGAACAACCTCAAAAGTGACATCACCAGCAAAATGAACCAACTTGAGTACGGGCTTCCTTTGTTGTTTTTTTCCTCCTTTTTTCTTTGAAGTATTTCAAACGATTTTCATTCAGTAACATGCCTGACACCTTTCTCTCCCCTAGCTTCGTCCCCAGAGTGTCAGCTGCTGAAGCAGGTGACGCGGGGCCCCTGGGGTTTTCCCATGGACCCGACCCTCCGCAGGGCCACAGACACCACTGCTGTCCAGCTCAGTGAGATGGTTTCCCTGCCGGTTCTGATGAAACACTCTGTCACTGCCCCGCTCATCACGCAGTGAGTGTCTGAGTGAAAGAAAGCTGTGGGTGGAGATGAGGGAGACGGTCTGTTTTTGTGTTAGAGGGATCGAAAGCATTACTAGTTCCTGTCTGCAAATGTAGGTTTTGAGTGTCTGAGAAAGAGATTGTGTGTATGAATGTCTTTTGTAAGTTGTTAAACGCACAATACTACATTTAAGAGAAAACACGGGTATGAGGTTTTCACTGATCTCTGTCATTTATTTGGTACGTCGGAACCACTTAGCCTTTTGTTGAGTGCATATTGTGTGTCGGAGGTATAATTTAAAGTCTTATTACCATCCACTCCTCCCATTCTGTTGGATATTCTATCAGAACTCATCAACTAGCCTGCTGGCAGACATACCTAGCGGACAACCTCGTCAATCTTGAGCTACAAAGAAATGGCTTCCTCATCCCTTCCAACACACAGCAGGAGTGCAGTATATTTTGTGTTGGAATTTATAGCTGTAAAGTTTTATTTCACACATTTATATTCCAAGCTGAAGTGACACAGTGGAGTTTGCCAGAGACTGTCAACTCTATTTTTATCTTATTGCTGCTGACTTTTCAGTTAACAGTTGGAGAACTTCCCCTAAATCACAACCTTATATAAATGTGATTTGCCCTAGGAATAATTTAAAGTATAAGTGTGATGAAGGAAATAGTCCAGTACGTGAAAAACACTGGTATAGTCCCTTAGCTTCTCCCTTCTCCAGAGCTGATGTCTATCATCCTCACAACCTGTGCAAAACTTGCAAGTCAGCAACATTCTCAGTACAGAATCTTGTGGCAAAACTTTCCCTCCTTATCTCTGTCATTCTCTCCCCCACCCCCATCTCGCACCCTCAGTGTATCTTTGGTGAACAAGGCAGTGGTGGACTACTTCTTTGTGGAGTTGGGGGTGGAGAAGCACTTTGAGGCGCTGCGCCACTTCCTGCTGATGGAGGATGGCGAGTTCGCTCAGTCCCTCAGTGATCTGCTCTTTGAAAAGGTGATGCTCTTTCAGGAGAGAAGGTGTTGCTGTCATTGATCTCTTTGTACACTCAAAAAAGCGGCGCGTGTGGTTTTTTTTTAAATTTATTGCATTCTAGTGGAAGACAAGGAAGGAGATTTTGGAACAAGGCCAAATGCCCGTCCTTGTCTCCCCTTGAATACAACAAATTTTTAAATAGAAAGACATATTCTGCTTTTTGAGTGAGCACCACTCCATGTGTTTAGTGTAATTTTCTGTTTTTAGTCCTTGCGCCACTTCTAAGAGCAAGTAACCTTGTAAACTCAGTGAAGGTATGCATAAACAACTAAGTGGAAGTCGAATACTACCCTTTTAGCATGTTAACACCTTAGTGTCTATGTTTTGTCAGTCAATCAGTCATGTAGGGCAGTTGGTCTTCACCATGTGGCATCGAGGCCCAAGAGTTTGCAGGTTTTCATCCCAACCAAATACTACACCAGCTGATTTCACTAATCATCAAAATCACCCGCTGTAGTGTTTGTTCGGAACGGAAATCTGCCTACTCTTGGACCTTGATGACACATTGTTGAGAACCACAGGTGTAGAGGTATATGTGGGTTGTCCATATGTGACCTATGTGTCCTTATTTGACCAATGTCTCCTCCTGCTAGCTGGGCAGCGGTCAGACTCCAGGTGAGCTGCTGACCCCTTTGGTCCTGAACTCCATTCTCAGCAAGGCCCTCCAGTACAGCTTGCATGGCGACAGCGCCTTGGCCGCCAACTTCACCTTTGCCCTGCGCTTCCTCCCGGAGACCTTCCACCCCCATGCCCCCGATTCTCTCAACTGCCTAGAACTACGCTACAAGGTAAGGCGGAGCGTCTCTAATTGAGTAAGAGGAAAGAGCGTGTACATCTGCACGGGTGTGCCTGTCTTGGCATGAGTGGCAGCTTGAATGTGACAAGCTGTCATGTTTTGACAAACTGCTGTGGATGTGGAAAATGAGCTTGTCACACACTTAAGTGGTTGAACCTCTCAGATTGATTGGAGTTGGGTCTATTGAATGATTGAATGACATGCACAGTGACTAATGCCCTGCACCTTGTCCTCTTCTCTTGTTCTGTCCTGTGTCGTCCTTCATCCTCCCCTATCTCTCCCATGACCGTTCTCCTCTCTCCTGCTCTCTCACTGAATCTCCATCTTGTTCCGCACCTGAATTTCGCTTGGTCCCTCTCTCCCTATCCTTATCTCTTGCTCCATCCCTCCCATGCCTTTATTTTATTACACTCTCTTTATCTCCACATATCTTTTTCCCATACCTCTCCTGCCTCCACCTTCTCCCCCGCTCTCATCTCCCACCACTCTGTCTTCCCTTCACAATCCTCTCTCCTCCTTTATCAACGTCTCTGCACCCACACCTCCCCCCCCCCCCCACCTCATCTGTCACTCTTCTTTTACCTGATTTTTTTTTTTTTTCACATTCCCACCCGATCTCACTTTCTCGCTCTCCTCTCTTGCTCTCTTTCACACTCCCTCACTCTCACACCTTCACGCTCTCTTTTTGTCTTGCGCCCTCTCTCTCTCTCTCTCTCCCTTTTCCCCTCCTGTCGTCTCCCAGGTGGACTGGCCGTTGAACATCATCATCACGGACAGCTGCATGAACAAGTACAACCGTCTGTTCTCCTTTCTGCTGCAGCTCAAACACATGGTGTGGAGCCTCCGTGACGTCTGGTTCCACCTCAAGAGAACGGGTGAGGAGATATTACTCTTCTGCTGTGCTCCTGCTTGGACTCCACCACACCTCTGAGAGGGGAGAGAGAGCAGATTTCTCCTCTCCTGCTTCAAGTGTTTATAAAATATTCAGAGGGGGGAATGAATGTTGTGATGCCTTATGGTTTATACACAGCACATCTCATACCAATGGGATTACTGTAACACAATGCGATTCAGTGGGCTGGAAAGTATTATTGATCAATGAATGGCTGTGTATAGACTACATAAATAGATAACATGGAAAAAAAACTAAATGGATAAGAAGTGGGGGGGGGGGGGTAGCAAAGCCTTTAGACGTTACTATTGGATTGTCAGTGTCATAATATGTGACCTGGCTCAAATAATCTCTAGTGTTTGGTTTAATCTGTTTGATGTACTAAATGGGTGGAGTTCATCACATAGAAGTACACAGTGAGTGGCAGAAATTTTATTCAACCGCAGGAAAGCATTTGAATGTTAATTTTGTATACTTTTCTATGATTATAACATGAATGTTATTGATCCTCCTCTGCAGTAGCATGAATAGCATATAAACAAAAATAGAAAAAGTAAAGCATCTTGCAGATCTTCATCATGCCAACACAAAGCAATTCACCAAGAAAGAATTCTTGGTGTATTGACTATACTGACCGTAAGAAGGCCTGACACTGTCTATTCCCCCAATGCAGAAAACCTGAAATTATTCAACCCAGGTGTGTCTCTGTCGTGACTTGTATCATGACTTGCACCCATGCAAATGTTTCCCTCAGCGCTGGTGAAAGGCGCAGGCCGCTCGGTGCAGTTCCGCCAGCTGCAGTTATACAGGCATGAGATGCAGCACTTTGTCAAGGTGATCCAGGGCTACATTGCCAACCAGATCCTGCAAGTGTCCTGGAGTGAGTTTACAGCCAAGCTGGCAACCGCCAGCGATCTGGACGCTATCCACCGCACACACGCAGACTACCTCAACAGAGCCATCTTCAGGTGAGGCGAGGAAGTGCGCATGTGCATGTTAACAGATTGCTGTACAGTGCCTTGATATTTTTCAACCCCCCATGTGTTGCAGCCTGAATTAAAATATTATTCGATTAGGTTTTTCACTACACACAATAACCCATAATGTCAAAATTTGAGGATTTGCCATTCTTCACAAATTAATTCAAAATGAAAAGCTGAAATGTTTTGTCAGTTTTCAACCCTTGTAGAAAAAAATGTGTGGAAAAACCCATCCAGGCATCCTGCCCATCCAGCTTGAGCAAATCTGCAATAAAGAATGGGACAAAATCCCAAAATGTGCCAAAGACCCAGATGTGCCAAGTTGATACAGATGCATCCAAGAAGACTCAAAGCTGTAATTGCTGCCAAAGGTGCTTCTAGAAAGCATTGGGATATGTTATGCAGATTGACAAAGAATATCAATTTAAACCATCTTGAATTCAGGCTGCAACATCGAAAAATGTGGGAAAAAGTCAAGGAGGTTGCATAATTTCTTAAGGTACTGTACATGCACACCAACCTCCTCAAGGGAGACATTCTGCACCCTTCATTTCATCTGCATTAATTTTACCTCCTTAACAAGTTAATTAAAATTCCAGTTAGGTCTGAAGCTAACTTTTGAACCCCATGAATGATTTAATCTCATTAGGAAAGGTTGTCAGTATCACACTTTGTGTAATTTCAGTTTGTCTGTAAAGTCATTTGAAAGTTCCATCTCATTTTTCCTCAACCTTTGCCCTCTCTCCTCCCCCCTCCCCAGGGGTTTGCTGACGGAGAAAGCCGCTCCGGTCATGAACATCATCCACAGCATCTTCAGCCTGATCCTCAAGTTCCGTGCCCAGTTGATTGCACAGCCCTGGGACAGCCAGCAGGGGGAGGCAGTTCACCCCAGTTTCATTGCCATGCAGCAGTCCTATAACACCTTCAAGTATTACTCCCACTTTCTCTTCAAAGGTAAGGACACAGAACACAGTTTAATCTTAATGGGAATTAAGATTTCAAGCCGTTTATCTCCATTCACCCACATTTAAATTCAGATTATTTAGGGCAACGAGTCAGGCCATCAGAGTAAAGCAGTTTCCATCCTTTCATTGCTGTGATCATTGGATATATGAAAGCTTGTTGCAGTTCTTTTAGATACAGTAAATACTGATTTCCTTTGTTTTCTCCATGTCTGTGATGTTTACATAGTAGGGAAAAGGCATATCACTAAAATACTTCTCCCTTTCTTTTCCTCAGTGGTGACCAAACTGGTGAACAGAGGCTACCAGCCTCACTTGGAGGATTTCCTCCTCCGCATTAACTTCAACAACTACTACAAAGACTCCTAAGTTGTGTGTATGTTGCACATGAGCTATTTGACATGATAAAGGCCATTTGGTCAGCGCTTTTATCCAGAGCGCCTTAATATACCATGAGTGCATACATTTTTAGCATGGGTGACCCCTAGTCTTGGTAGTGTTCGTGACTTGCTGTACCCATTAAGTTATACAGAACCGTTTGCCTTGTGTATCACTTTTTTGCCCTAAATCCCCTCTGTGTGTCTAGAAGACAACGGCATGTGGATAACCAGGCTTGTGTGATAAGCCAGGCTCTTTCTGGCTGTCATATCAGTGTACAAATAAGCTTTGTAGAACAACTCTGTTTGCGGCATGGATTTGACATTGAAAATCCCTTTAGGTAATCAACATGAGCCAATGCACAGGATTTGAACTATATGGCTCTAAGTGTGTGCTTGGCTATGAGACCTTGCTTCTAAAATGCTGTATGCTGTCAAAGTTAGTGATGTGAAACTAAGATTGAGCTGGTGCCAAACGTAATGACTCCCATGCTCAGGTGTGCCTCCTGCTATAGGTTTTTAGCGCTAGCCTAGAGGCTGTGTATAAAATGTGTTACATTATATGTAAATACAAAATGCTTAATAAATGCTAAATTCTCTGGTGTTGATTTTGATGGGGGGGTTTTTTGATGTAAAGAAAATACAACATTTACGTGAGTAAGAAAAAGTTACTTATATTTATTAAAGATTGCATGTTAACATTTTGTTTTAGAAAACTAGGACAATGAGTGCAAAGCCTTATGGGTAGTGGACACTGTCAACTTAAGTAATTTACAAAAAGATACAGAGGAAGGGAGAAATGCAGTCCTTGCCATATTACTTGCATTCATTTTCTAGACTGCGAGTACTCAGATTTTTCCTGACTGTGCATTACACTTACAAAGCAGAAGGATCTTAAGACTATGCAGCACAACTGTAACGATAGCTATGGCTGTAGCATGACCTCTTAGAAGGATTTGGTTTCAGAGTAGATGGTGAAGGTGTACCAACTCTCCTCTCCTCACCAATTGAGCCATCAATCAAAGGAATAACCCACACAGGGCGTCAAGCCAAAAAAACAAGCACTCTTTTTAGGTTGATGCACTCAGCAAGTTGGTGCGTGTGTTCCTTTAGTTTTATTTATGGTGTGATTTAAGCGTCTGAACTAGCCCTTGAGAAAGGAGGGAACAAATCCACTGGATGGATAAAAGAAACATTTTCTATTTATAGCATTTGAAGGCCTGCCAATATGACAGGCATTACATCAGGCAGTGGAAAGAAAGATGTTTGAACATTACATGATTCACTTCCTTCAATCACAATGTGTAGTGCCATTAAGAATCCAACATCATCATTACCTATTACAACAGTGGAGATGGCAGTCCCATAATATCCACACACACACACGATTGTACTTCAACATCAATTTCTGTCAAGGGAGCCGTAAAGCATTGATGTAGAGCAGACAAAGCAAGCAGACAAGCAAATGCACTGGTCAACACAATGCAACTTCACGATCAACGTCAAGTCAGTGGCTTTGACCTCTGTACTACACAGTACAAAACGTAACATTCACACAAAGTGCGTCATGGGCTTGTGGTGTCCATCAAGATTAGTATTGCAGCTTAAATGGGCTGAAATGGAATGAAAACGCATTGGGATTCAGTGGGAAGGGGGGGGAATTTCACGGATCAATGATTTTCCCTTCACTTCTTACACTTCTGTTTTGATTAGCATTCGTATGGGTGAGCGACGAGCGTATTGCTTTTCAATGAGTACATAATCCCCCATTGTGGTCTGTCTACATGCGTTATTGTAATAATTCAGTTTTTTTTTTTTTTTTTTCCCAGTATTACAGTTCAGTGCCCAGTGCAGATTCTAATCTACTGCAAAGGGAATGAGACAGAACTCAGAGCACACCATTAATCATGCACCGTATCACTCCTAGAATATTGATTCTGAAAATATTAATGCAGTCAACTCTGATTAAACATCATATAGACACTGGAACAGATCATATTTACATAGGCGTTCAGTAAATGGAGCGCAAAGTACTTTTTAACATTACTAGAGAATATTCGGAGTGCTCAAGGAGTAACTGGCTTATAAAGATGACCTAAAGACTTGTTCGTAGGTAGTAGAGAATTATGCACAAATGAAATGAATTCAGCATAGTTGGAATGCTTAAGATAGTGCAGGATACTAATGTGTAACCTCATACCATGGTGAGACTGTGAGCGCAGAAAAAAAAGAAATTTGGAAGTTTGCTTTCACACAAAACAACCAAAAGTTCCTGCTAATTGTGCCACTGCTTCAAGACACTCATATGGTTTGCTGACAACAAGCTATGCATCAGTCAGTGCCCTGCAGATAACAAGGAATGGGCATTCTTAAGTATTTATCTGTCCTTCATAGTCATTCAAAACTTCAATCTTTCAGATCTCACGATCCCAATTAGTACATTCTATAGACATCAAGCCTAGTCATTAAATAGCTAGAAACCTTGGAAGTGCAATACTATTGTCCTACAGGAATACGCAAGAAATAAATGCCAGAGTAGTTGCTGAAAAGCCTTATATATATAAGTTGGACTGCAAAACAAAGTCAATGGTCAACTCTCCAAAAAGACTTCAAACTATGTAAACCTAAGATGAATGTAAACCTAACTTGAAGCAAAGGATTCGCCACCTTCTGGTCCAAGTCCAAAGATGGCTGGGGATATTAGTTTCACCAGAGAAAAAAAGAGAATAATACAGAATCAATACCTATATAGTGTCCCTTTGTTGTAAGTACCACCCACAGTGGTTTCAAAAACAAAAAACAAAAAAAGGACTCAGTACCAAATCCAAAGACTCATGCTAAAATCTGACCTTGCAAAAGCAGATCTAAAGGAAGGCCCATTAGAAGTGCTTTTTGGTCCAGGTCATCTAGGTCCATGTAACCCCCTGCCGACGCCTTCCTCTTACATTACAGCAAAGACAAACAGGAGATCTAGTAACATAAGGTCAACGGAAGTGAACCATGCTCTCTAATATGGGCGGTACAGTACCAGAGTTAGGGCTAGGGTTCATGATGAGACCTTCACCCAGGGAAAGACTTCTCCTCTGGGTGAAAGTCACACACCATGGCCCTGGTCTTGGTTGTGGTGGTGGTGGTCCTGGTTGGGGCTAAGCCTCCGACTCCAGGTCTTCTTGTCCTGCTCCGTTGGCCGTGTCGCCCGTCTCAGGCTCCAACAGCAGGAACTTGCCGTCGTTGGTTAGAGGCATGGACTTCATTAGCTGGGCCAGAGCCTCGGGGTCCTTGTGTACCAACCAGAATGGATTCGGTTACAAGAAGAAATCTTGAATCTAACTGATTAAGACTGTACTTTATGTAAATTCCTCATATTAGCGCTAATGAATGTTTGTGTCACCTGCCTTGCGATCTCTACATCATAGCTCTCTGGCTTAGTTGTGACATCCTCTATGATTTTATTTATGCTTTTAAAGTCAGTGAATAAATGGAAAAGCCTAGTTATGGGTTTTAACTTCAAATGCAATAAGGGTTTTAGATATGTTTCCAATGATGGTTACTAGTGTTACCTTCTTTGCTTCTATTATATCCTTCCCCAAGCTTATGGTGTAACATATCTGTGAATAAAAACAAAATACAGTCAAATAAACTTCAAGGATCATTCAAAATGCATTAAGACAATTCCTGAGCCCTACCCCCACCCCCCCACTGAGAAAATATCAGTGTTTGGTGAATTGACCTTTTCCCCCTCTGTGTTGCTCTCGAAGACGAAGGCGCTAAACGAGGGCTCTCCCTCCTCGTCTCCGTCGCTCCAGTCCCTGCCCTCCACCACGAAGCCCATCAGCCTCCCGTTCTCCTGGTGGGCCGCAAACTGACACACCTCCCCAAGCTGGAACTGAGGGGTGGGGAGTGAAAACAAATATGGGGGGGTTGGGAGATGTGGTACAGTCTCGTACTACTGTAGTTAGGGCTGGACGATAATTCAATATTATCGTTTATCGTCTTTCAGTGGGATTATATTGTGATGATATGGTGATTTTGGGATATCGAGATGCACAATTCTGCTGTCTGAACTGATGAGAACAAGCTAATTTTTAAAGTATGGTAGGTATATTATGTGAAAATTTCAGTTTAGTTTGACATCACAACAAATATTACTATTCTGTTCAATATGATGAACATTAATTTGATTATTTAACGTGATTTCGCTTATGTGAGCCATATCGTCATATATATCGATATTGAAAAAAATCCTGATTATCGTGATCTTGATTTCAACCATATCGTCCAGCCCTAACTGTAGTACAGACTAAAGCTGACAGTATAGAAAAAGAGAAAGGGAGAGGTCTAACAATACTTACACTTATTCTTGTTACTTGAGTCTGAGGGTCAATCAACCTATTGTGAAGACACGACACAATGGAGACAGTTATGGGAAGACTAAAATTACACAAGTCCTTCTCTTTTGAGTGGAACAGTCTGTATTAGTGAGTTTCCCTCGTTGATAGTTGTTGTACATGTTTTTCTGGAATACTATTCAGCAAGAACTGCACTTGCATTGTCCTCACTCTCTAAGTGAACACATCCCATCTTTCAGCCTGTTCTCTTATCCAAGGATGTGTGCTTACACAAGGTGAATCATATTACAAATGTGAAAATCAATAATGGGAACAACTCATCTTTCAATGTTTGGTTGGACAGGCTTTTTTTTTTTAAAGATTTATTTTTGGCATTTTTATGCTTTATTTGACAGATTTAGTGAGGGAGAAACAGGAAGGGGAGGACATGCAGCAAATGACTGCAGGCCGGATTCGAACCCGGGTCGCTGTGGGAAGGACTGAGCCTTATGGTACGCGCTCTACTCGATGAGCCACCAGGGCGCCCCAGACAGGCTTTTTGTTGGATACAAAAGAGCTCCTTGTCACAGAGCGAAGTCTTTATAAATGCTTTGATGGCACTTCAGAAAGTTTTTGCTCCAAGGTCTTTTCTCTCTCTACTCTCAAAGCAGTGATGTGAAGGGCAACTTTTTGGCCAAACTCTAATGAGCAACAGTGCTCAAGGAGCTGTCTCAGCCTGCCTCATTGTTGGCAGAAAACATTTTGATTGAAGCATGTCATTGAGCACTCCATCTACATTGCTGAATGCATCACCGCCCATATACTCTGCAGTGGTACAGTTAATTCAGTAGAGTCTGCAGTGTTCTCAGAGGCGGTATTCATAAAAATGATACTTTAACTCTTCTGGAGTATACCTGAGGCAGTTGCTGGTGACCATGAGGTGGGACTCGGTGGTCCTGAAGATGTTGTGGATGGCCCGGGCGGCCAGCACCTGCCTCATGGCCTCATAGATCACTTCCTGATTGTTGCCACAGCGCACCGCCATGGAGCCCAGGAACCGCACAGCAAACACCTGCTGCAGGAGGGAGTCTGCAGAAAGAGACACACCCGCACACAAACATATAAAAAAAATAAAATAAAACAAAAAGGCAGAGAAACACAAGAACAGCAAACATAGAAACATGGGAACAAACACAGAGGTAGGTAAACACAGATACACAGCAAAGAGGTTAAGCTGAAATGAAACAGTCCTGGAGGGAGTGAAAGTGGTTCATTAAATTGCATTTGGACAAGGAAAATGGTTACCGTCGCTTTCTGTGGAACAGTCATCATCCGTCTCTCCAAATGGATTTGTACGCCTGTCAGGAAGGGAACACACATCGACAAAAAAAAAAAACCCAAACAATTAAACCCCTGCGTTGAGCTATTAAGAAGCATCCCACTTCCTGGAAATAATATAATAATCATTATGAGGACGGCTTTCAGGAAATTAGCCTCGTCTACCCACCCGTATCTCGTCTCTATCCCTCTGTCATAAATACACAAACACCCACCCACCCCTTCCTGCCCCACTTATCCCCTCACCTCCCCCCGCCCCTGTTCTGGTCCTGGAACTCGGAGGCTGGCAGCATGATATCGAACTGAATGGGCGTCCCGGGGGCTATCAGGTCCTCTGGTTCCGGAGCAGCCCCCGTCTTCTGAGAAACGCCACCGCCGGCCTGTACACCTCCCGGCTTCGCTCTACAGGAACAGAGAAATAAATGGACAGAGGGAGGAGGGGGAGAGAGAGAGACAGGATGAGTTTAAAGGAATACACCAAGCTTTTGGAGAGTGGCCTGCTGGTCAACTGACCCGTTTAGTGAAGACAACACTGACAGCAAAATCATTCACGTGTCCCTGGTAGATGGTTTGCTCAGGTGCTGCATACCAACTCTTTAGCATACACTATGATGAGTGATAGTAGGCGACTTCATTATCTCAAGAAAATTTGAAATTGTAGCATCTCTAAAGATAAATGGTAAGTAATCTTAAATGATATGCGGCCGAGTCTGGCAGTTTTGTGTAGGAGATCGGTAATATTTACTGTAATACAAAAATAACATACTGTTTTGAACTACATGGAACTACTTTCATCGTTTCTATGGGAAAATAGGAATAGGAGACTGTGTACAGGTAAAAATCACTTACATAGCGGATTAATATATCGTTGCTCACTTAAAGTAGTTCCAAAAATAAACCAGGCCACATCTACAGGCCATATGATAAAATCCACTACTAAAAGGTCAGTCTTGTTACCACGTCTAACGCTAGTCTATTATTGCTCAAAATAGTGTATGCTTAAGTGTTAGTGTGAAGCACAGGAGCAAACAATCTACCGAGGATACATGGATGATTTTGGTGTCTATGTCACTTAATGGGTAAGCTGACCAAAAGTTTGATGTACTCCTTTAAGAAGGACGAGAGTGGTAGTGGAGACGTTAAATAGTGGAGACAGTAAATATTGACACAAACGGTACAAGGCTGAAAGCACACACAGATCAAAATGACAAGAAACAGACTTTGCACTCTACACTTCACTCTATATACTGTAGATCCTAAATTGAGATCTCTACAAACTGAAAACAGTGGCACATATGCTCTCAAAATGGCTGAGAGCACAAGATTAAAACAAATTATGGTACTTTTTAAAAAGGACAGTCTTCATTTTATGATAACAGATATTGAGTGATGAACTTCAGGTAAAGGTGTGTGCTGTTATAAAAATGGAACTTTTTATCTTCAGCATTTGTATGAGCAGCATGGCTGACCTGTCAGGGTTGGGTGAGCCTTCCTGTCTCTTCTCAAAGCTGGTGATGGGGGTGACTGCCTGGATGGCCGTTTGATTCAGCCGGATGGCCACAGCCTATCAATAAGAAACGGGGGTACAGTGAAGTATCTCTGCATCAGTGTGTGAGTCATATATAAAACCACACGAGGGTGCAGTTTTGCCTCAAACGTTTAAGTGGAATTGTACAAATCAGAGCAAGGATTACTGTATGATTTATACTTCAAATCAAAACACAATAATTATGAAATAGAGGATCTTATCATGGATTATATATCAAGGAGCTCATCTCTACCCCATGTTGCTTTATTCTATTAAGTGGTAATTTATTTCAACAAGATTTAGAATGGTCCATTCTATTTCAAATAAACCAATTACACAAGGCACAGAGAGGAGGACCGAGACAGAGGAGTGGTAACAGAATGCAAACACATTTGTTTGTATACAAATGAGGAAGTCCATGCCGTTGCACACACACACACACACCCACAACCACACACACACACAGACAGACACTCACACACACACACACACTTGGAGAAAACGAAGGCAAAAGTTGTGGCAGTCTCCAGTGATAACAGCATTCTCACAGATAAGACATAATCTGTGCGTAACACAAAGCTGGCATGATTCAGGCTTCGCTTTGGGGAATAAACATTTCCCTATCAGAGAGCGAACCCTTCTGCAAACAAGCAAGAATCTGGGACTGAAAAGCAGGACAGGCACACATTAGAGTAAGGGGGGGGGGGGGGGGGTTAATGTGACAGCGTTGCAACAGAGCCATTAGTTTTTATGTCCCTCAGACAGATAATAAGTACTCTATATTCTGTGCTGCTAATTAACGCCGTCTGATTGGAAAAGGTTTGGTGTGAAAACAAAGGATATGTCTCACTGTGCCTGATCAAATCAGAGCAACATGGTTGAAGTTCTAACTTACCAAGGGCAATAAAATGTCACAGATTTCACGTTGTGTTCCTAGATATCTGCTTTAGTTTGTGTCTGTTTGAATTTGTATTTGCCTATGCACTGTATATATGTGTGTGTATCTGTGAGAGTCTGAGCGCATGTATATGCACGCATGGGTATGAGAGTGTGTGTGGGAGCATACGTTACCTCTGGGTTGTCGGTCAGGTAGATCTGTCTGGAGATGTTGTTCACGGTGCAGATCCACTGAGGAGGAAAACGCAGAGACGTACATTAAGACTTTCTCAAGCTCAAACACAAGCCGCTTCAAATCACTTGACTGATACCAGTTGTGACAGGCCAGTCAGATGTGTCCAAGCACAAAACCAAAAACGAAGAACAGGCAAAATGAATCTGGACAGCTCCACTTTTGTTGTACGACTGATACCGCTACCAGCAGAGATTTTTGAGACATAGATGTAAAACTACAGGGAGGATCAGATGCTGTGGTGATACTTACCTCCTCATATTCCTTTTTGCTCTCAGCTTGTAGAATCATTGACCTAGAAGTGAAGATGATGACAGAGAGAGTTAAGAGGAGAAATAGCAAAAAAAAAAAGAAGAAGAAAAGAAACGTTTTGTATAGTGACTCTGAATTAAATGTTTGATCTGTGAGTGCATTGGAGCACCTATCTGCCGTCTGCACAGCACATACAATATATCCAACATCTCATTCATACTCGTATATTACTGTCATTGTTGGATATTGACAGAACTGTACATACGTTTTGCCTGTGGGGGAGGTTATCTGAAAACAGTAGCGTCTGTCCTCACACTCCACGGCCATGACGGAGCTGTTGTCCAGGTCCAGCACCATGCCGCCCGCCACCGCCCCCCGCGGCTGGCACATGAGGTTCCCTCCCTGTGTGAAGAAGTAAAGTCGGTCCCAGGCTGTGGTCACTAGGCCTGTTTTACTGGAGCGTAGAGAAAAAGACAGACAGCGGGAAAAAGAAAAGATCAAGGTCAGGGTCACAGGATGAGATTTTGAAACACAAAATGTTTGCTTGTGCTGCCAAAAGTGGCATAATATACATTGTTACGAGTGGATGGTAGTGGTTCAAGGCTACATAAAGAATAAAAATGTCACTGTGCAAACAAGCAATTAAAGCTTAATGCAATTTCACTCTGTTTCAAAACAGAGCTACATGTGCATGACTCATCTGAAATGCTCAAACCCATCATATCATACATTTCCTCTTAAAAGCACTCCCATTTTCTTCTATTAAAATAAAGAACAAGTTCTCTCTTGCAAAAGATATATTGTGTCTCAAGAGACTTCCTGGATACATAAATAAAATCAAAGTGCTCATTCTGCTATGGGTGACTCAGACTGAGAAACCATTCGAAATAGCAAATGTTCTCCGGACACAGCTCCATTTGACAAGCATTTGAGGCTGCCGGCATGGTGTGTCATTAAACAGAATGGCATTCTGCAGAAACCTTTTCTCTGGTGTCACAGACATTTGTCAAAGACTTTGGATGTATATGAGGGAGAGACGGTGTTTGACAGCTCTGACATTTCACTAAATCACATTGCGGGCTACGCTGCAGTTCTGCCCCCCGAAGCCATTAAAGAAGTTTCCCCCCTCATATATCCACACTGCAATAAGCTGACAGCGCACACTGTCAACATGTTACCTGACCCACCCTGTCTGGCTTGAGAGACTTATCGTTTACTGCGGTCACATTTATTTCGACCAATTAAAGCAAGAAAAGCAAAAATCTTTACTCAATTGTGTTTATCAATTCAAACATGCAAACATTCAAGGACTGTGCATTCATTGTGCTATCTCTCAAAAATAAAATGTCAGATGCATGAGAAGGGGCCAAATTCAATGCTCATTCTTCATTTGTTTTGTTTGTTACACCCTTCTGAAAATATCGACTACCTAGAAATGCTACCTGAATGGGAAGTTTCCTTGGATTTGAGACGCCATAAATGAGTGTAACTGGACTTACTTCCGGATGTTGAGGTAGCCGGCCTTCTGGATAAGCGTGCGATTGACAGGGTCGGTGTCTTTGTCTGGCATATAGACAGTGTCCTCCACAGACAGAAGCTCCCTCTGGGACAGACGCATGGCCTCGGCCTCAGTATCCAGCTGGGCCTGGATACTACACACACAAAAAAAGGGGAACTCCACCAAAAATTGACTTTGAGGAGTTGGAATTTTTTGCAGAACAACAGTAAAGTCAATTTCTTTCAAACTCCCTCTTATGAATCTACCACAAATTGTCCCTCATGTTTATCATATCAATGCTAAGGCTCATCACACACTCAAGTGAAAATCAACAGTCTTTACTTCTGCGTCATGTTGGACACGGAGGAGAGAAAGCTGTCCATCTTCTTTGACACCAGCTCCATGCCTTTCTTGAAGAAGCTGATCTAAAGAGATACGGGAAAATAAGATCAAGCCGTCCACCTTACAAAAGTTACAAAGTTACAAAGATTGAGACACACTGACACTATAAATTGGTGTGCTGTGTAGAAGCCGTGGGTTGCTGTGTGGAAGCCATTACAGTCTCACAAGGGTCATAAAATGTGGTGATGGCAAGCTATCTTTGTCTATCGGTCTATTCACAGTATCTAATGACATGTAGCGTCTATTTGACTGGGTTACATTGGAGGTCAGGAGGTACCAGGAGACTTGTTGAAAAGTACAGCATTGTGTCTCACCTGTATGTTTGTGTCTGTGTGCCTGTTTTAATGCACAATTACACTTTTTATACAAATTTCAAAAGACAAATTTCTGGAAACAGACAAAGTAATCTGTTCTCATTTAATTGAAATATGATACGATAAGGACCAAGGCATAAATGCATTTTAAAATGGTTTAAACTTTTCATGGAGCACCTCATTTAACATTACAGACATGTGAACAGCCTCAACTTTGTAAATTAAGATAAATTCCTTGCCAATGCAGATAAATCGATCACTTTTATTTTACAACTGAGGGCGAGGTCTGGCCTAGTTTGTAGGGCAGCAGTAGTTCAGTACCTGTGCCTGTGTGTAGCCTAGCATGGGTTCGAGCATGGCCACTCTCTTGCGATACTGCAGGGCGTTGAGGGCACAGTAGTACTGCATCGACGCCTGGTGCTGCTTCCTCCTGGAGTAAGCCACCTCCTTCACCAAGTCTGCCTTCAGCTGTCCAGACAGGAGAGGGTTAAACACACCTATGCAAATGCATATGGTTCTGGCATTAACTCAGTATCAACCCAGGCACACACACACTCTCATACATATGCAAACCTGGTCTTACTCTCACTCTCATACACGTAAATAACATAGTCACACACGCATACACACCAACACACTTGCATGTCTGCATACAGTACATAGACATATTATTTTTATAATATTACATACATATAGGAGTGAATAGCACAGAAATATGATCTCTGAAGCCTAGTACAGTACAGTGCATGGTGCTACTGTAGCCACACTGAAAGAGTCAGGTCAGGCAGTTGAGGAAACACTAATTCCATCTATCTGCGTTTGATCTGCTTGTGAAGCACTCCCAGTGCATTACCAGAGCATTACTGCACTGTAAGACCTTTCACAGCTTTCGATCAATGGGGAAAAAGCTCCATGAGTGGAGTTGAGAAAGCACTTCCCAGTCACTCCACCTTCTCATTCTCCTTCTTCTTGGGCAGTCGGCTGTACTTGACCATAGCCGCCTCATGCTCTGCGGGAGAGAGGAGAGTGGGTGTGAGCATCAGATGATAACTGCAGCCTGAAACACCTGAAAATCTTTTTTCAAATTGGTAGAAGTTTGTACGTACCATCAGTGGCGATGCCAAATATTTCCCTCAGCGTGCTGATCTCTGGAACATTCAATATTTGCAGAATTTTGTTACAAAATGAGTTGTCTACCATTTGAAAAAAAAAGTAAAAATCACACCTACTTTTGAAAAACAATTGTTAAAACAAATTTAAAACAAGTATGGTGCTTTTTAATGGATTAGGCAATTCAATTCCTTGGCTGACAAAATGGTAACACTTTTTAAAACTGGATCCTCTATATTTTACAGATAATAAATGATGAACATAAGTTAATGTGTCTTTTTTGTTAGTTTTATTGTTTTGTTGGGTTAGGGTTAGGGTAAGAAATAAGCTCTTCACTTCAATATTCAAAACACAATAGACAGAAGAACTGGGTCTATATTAAGAATATATTTTGATCATTAGCTTTGAAATGTATGCGTGTGTTTGTGTGTGTGTGTGTGTGTGTGTGTGTGTGTGTGTGTGTGTGTGTGTGTGTGTGTGTGTGTGTGTGTGTGTGTACCTACCTGTGAGGTCCTTCTCTCGGAACTGGATCAAGGGGAAGACCATGCTGTCAGCCATCTGGTTGGCTAGTTCAGAGTGGATGGAGTTCAGCTGGACAACAGAGAGATATGAGACAGACTGTTGTTAGAGTATTAAGCACTGCACAAGCACACAAACCCAAGAACTACACTACCCAAACACCTCGGGGGGGTTCAATTTATTTTAATATGTAGCCCTTGCTGCCAATTATTTCCACAACAAGCTGGAAAATCACATTTTCAGTGGAATGGGTGCATAATTGAAGACAAGGCTTCAACCACATCATCAAGTGCCCATATTGTGGAACAGTGCCCTTCGAGAAGAGAATAATAAAATCGGCTGCACACTCTAATACTGGAAACCAGAAATCTCACACAAACAAGCTTGCCATAATTGCTAATGCCTGTCAACAAGCAACATTACAAAGCATTTAACAGGTTGACATCCAGTTCAATCCGAATGATTTAGTGGGTGCTAAAGTTCACAGGATTAGGTGTAGTCGTAGGTGTAATTCCCACTGTGAAATGAATGCATTCCCTACTGCATGTGATGAGGTAAGGTCAGACAAACAATGAACTCCTGTGTCCTCTGAGCACGTGTATTTGTGTGTGTGTGTGTGTGTGTGTCCTGAATCCTGTTAACCAGGGACTGGGCAGGTCAGTGGAGCCCCATGGTTGAGAGAGGCAGGCCCATCTGTTTTCCCTATACACCTCAGCCATCCCTTCCTTCATCCATCCATCCATCCATCCATCCATCCACCCCTGCCTCCCTCCATCCATCTATCCACTGCCATTCCTCTCTTGGCCTCAGTCGAGAATTGGTTCAGGTCTCAGAGGAAGGATAATGTTGAGGTCTGATAAATGTTACGCTTCAGGTTTTTCACGGTGGGCATTTTCTTCGGGAATGCAGATGCAAGCTCTTTTGTAACACGGGACAGAACCTGACCATGACCGAGCAATAGCTCAACATTTCTCTGTGTAGCATGTAAAAGTTCATGCACATGAACGTGGGTGTGCGCACACACACAGCCACACACACACACACACAACACAAAAATGCAAACACAGGTCTCACCTCCCCCACGGTTTTGGCGAAGTGCTGCAGTGTGGTGATTACCTCCTCATCACCTTTTCCAAGGGCAAAATTCTAGATAGAAAAAAACACAGGAGGGGAGACATTTAAACCCATGAAACAGCACACTCTAGCATATCCAGCCACCGCCAGCCCATACTAGAGGCTACGAAGTTAAAAATACGCAATTCTCCCCAGAGTTCTGGCATGTCGCCTTGTGGAGAAAGGCCAAAGATGCTAATAAATCCCATGCCAAGATGCTGAGTTTTAAGCTTTCTCAAATAATGTTAAAAAGTGAGTGCATTACAGAACGCTGCAGTAAAATTCTTTGGTTTTTACTATCCAACATCCACTCTGAAATACAGAATGTGTTCCAACAAAGTCAACTGATCCACATCTCTCTCAGCATGATTTAATGGTCCTGCTGTGTTGACTTCAGCAACAATAGTATTTTCACCTCTTGTTAGCTGTATAGAGCAAGAACCTATGACAGGCTCACAGCTGGTCCAGGCAAAGTACATCAACATCAAGGTAACTTGCATACTATGGCAAAAGGATCTTCTTACACACACACACACACACACACACACACACACACACACACACACACACACACACACACACACACACACACAGAGCTTCCACTAAGACGCACATGCAAAGATGTACATGTGTGCAGTACACGTGATTTAATTATTTCTTTCAATCATACTCAACTGTTACAGCACATTAACATAGTGATCTGTGTTGTTACACCAAAACTACCCATGTGAAGACATGTGGGATCAAGTCAACATCATGAGGCATCTATACTTACTTTCTTCTCATAATCCAGAAGCTGCTGGGAGAGCTGCTCTGTGGCCAATCCCATCTCACTCTGGGGGCACAGATAGAGGAATATAGGAAATAAGGTTAGTAGGATTAACAGGGATTTTTCCTCCAAGACCGCAGCCCCGATATGTGCCGTTCTCTCTTTGTCTCTTGCATGGGAGAGATCATGTCTGGTTCACTGCTGCTTCCCACGGTGGCTTTTGTGGAGGAAAATGAAGGAATAACTGGCGAACCAGTGTTAAAATTAATTTTTACTGAAATAGGCGCTATGTGATGGATCATATATATAAACCGAGTTTACCAGTGGACCCTATCGATTCAGAAAGGATCTGAGGCCATGTTAGATAAGGTGTTTTCCTTTTTCCAGTGAACAAAGAAAACATTTTACTGCCACATCTGAGCATGTTGTTCGATGAGATGTCCCCTTCTTTTCAAAGAGAGAACAGCGTGTATGAGGACTACTCAGACCCTAACAGCACTAGAGCAGTTTCATAATACTATCTGCACACTACACTTACCCATTAAATTGCACAGAAAAGTAGGATAGGTTCTAAGGCACAATGTGACACCATTTAAGTTGTAAAACTGGTTAAAAAGTTTTCTCAGCTGTTTCTATAAGAGCCCTCAAGGCAAAATATTTCATTAATTAGTACGTACTCATGTGAGGGTGCATGTATGAATGTATGATGTAGCCTGGTACAGCCTTGGTATTTGTCTAGTCAATAAATCTCCTGCACTCTATCTTTGTTTGAGTGCAAAATCAAACAGTATTCCAGTCCTTTCATGCAAACTTTCAATTAAAAATCAACTTTGTCAAGCAAATCTAACCATGACTCCCATTCAGATGTGAAAAAGCCTCCTCGTTTTGCTGTGTGTGTGTGTGTGTGTGTGTGTGTGTGTTTGCACGTGTGTGGCTAATCAGTGTCACCCAGGCACGCTCTTTGTTTCACAGAGCCACAGACGGAGCTAATGGAACAAGTGTATGCGCATGTGTCTGTGGATGTTTTGTTTTAGTACCTGGGCTCCAAAAACCCTCTGCATTGATTGCAGCAGCTGGTTGGTGTAGTCTGTAAGTGTCCCAGCATCCTCCTCAAACACACTGAGCAGGGAGCGAGTCTGTGGGACAAACATTAACACACGCCTTTGACAAAAATTAAGGGATAAACAGATAAGACAATGGCTGGATAGTGAGGACTGGGCCTGGGCCAGTAGGAGTTTCAAATTAGTCTCAGCGTTTGTTTTAACCATCAGTGAGTACCAAATGGGTGTGTTTGGCACATCAGGACAATTCAGATGGTGCTGGGTATGCTGCCAATCACACAGAAGCAAACTATATTTTTACTTTCAAATGCTTTCCTGTGATTGTCTTACGTCCCTGGCACTCATCCTGTTGTGCTCTCTGCTGAACTCCACACCCATCTGGCACATAAGTAAACTAAATAAACCAGGTTTGGTAGGAACAGAAGCTGTAAACCATAACAGAGATGGAGAAGAACATTATGACTGGAAATGGAAAATAGACATCAGGCAGAGAGACTGAGGGGAACAAATAATAGTTGTTTCCGGCATTCACAGGCATATAGAGCCAGTGCTTTGAAGTGAAACCAAAGGCATAATGATTTTACTGCAGGGCAGGTTCACAAACTGAGAAAATCCTGTCTGGGTGTTATTTTCTTTAGACAGGTGCGGCAATAAGGTAGGGCAGATAGGCTACAGCAAAGAAGCACACACCCAGCGGCTAAAGTCTGTTTACACTTCGCTTCAGTAGATTTTCACTGCAGAAGAGTTGAGAGTCATTTCACACTAAAACATTAAGCGCAGAAATAATCTGGGTTTGTTGACATTTTTTTAAGAAATGCATAAACTGGCACATAGTCCACTTTTAGGGATAGCAAATAACTATTTTTAAGAGCCTGTATTTTAAAGGACAAAAAATGTACAATATGAGAAATGAGAATGAGAAATATGCTTCCAGCGTGGGTTGCACTCTGTCAGAAAAAACAAAAAGGTCAGTACTTTTTGGAGAACGGATGCAACAGACAGCAGAAAGTATAGGCTACATTAGATGTGTCTACTAGTGGATAGCAAAACTCTTCACTATCCTGTATTTTCAACTTCTCCAACACCTCACCCAGGCCGATAGCATCACTTTACACCCCTGCATGAGAGAGAAGCCTGGGCCTGGTGAACAAATTTCATATTACATTCAACCCAGAACACCTGCAAGCATTATCAATCATGTATAAACAGCATATGACAACACAGTATGCAATATATCCGCCCTTGACAGCTACCAGTGCCCTGTTGCAGGATATTGACTAATTCCAATGGAGTCCAATATTGAAAACCCCTCCCACAGCCTGTGAAACAGGCCCAGTTCAGGTCCAGATTAGGGTCTCGCCTAAATCTAAGGTCATGGACGACATTGCAAAATACACAGATAACAAGGGGGTGATTCTGGCTAAGGTTCACAGGTCGTGACATGTTCAAAATTAGCACGGATGCGCCCCGTTTTATCAACAGCCTGGGAGCTGGGAAGCACGACTCATATCACTTCTGGCAGAGAGAGGGAAGCCCTTTAACGAGCGACATGTAAACACAACAGAGATACAATATAACCGCCGAATATAATTACTAGTTGTGATCTACTGTATCAACTCCACATTGTTTACAATACGAAGGCGCAGCTACTCCTGACAGCCGTATGCATTCCCATAACAATGAGGTAATTGAGAGCTGTCATCGAGCAGTGGAAACAGCCCACAGCGGAGCGGGACACTGGGCTACTTCACTGCTCGTAACGCCTTTTATGAAAATTGTGCCTTTATCTTGAGAAACCCGCCCGGGCCTACCTGAGGACTGTCCTGCAAGGCGTCCTCTAACAGCAGTTTGTGATGAACGGCCGGCATCTTGTTAGCGGTGGAGGAAGAAGGGAATGGGGGCTTGAATTATTTAGCGCGTGGACTCGGTTTCCCAGAGGTCTTTGTGCGGGAGCGGAGGTGACACGTCGGAGTTGCAGGCGGGCCCAGACTGCATCTACACCGAGAGCAACCGGTGACTAGTAAAGAGCACAAACCCCCACCAACGCAGCTCAACTGGAATATTTATATTTCAGTCATATTGGTCTAGTCTAGAACATGTGATGCTTTGTTTCATAGCAAGGCCACGATGAGCCATGCGCAGTAGATGGACTGTTAGAAGAGGTACAGTATGTCCATCTGACATACTCCAGCCGCCATATCAGTGCCAACAGTGACCCCATGTGGACACGAGGAGAATTTCAGATGGTGAGCTGTACAGTATCTAAACATGGTGCTGCCCACAACAAAACCCACAGCTTTGCATAATTCCAAAATGAGATATTTCAGCATTTGAAAAAAGACTTTTATAGCTTTTATAAAAAAAAATATTACTGCAATGAAAGAAAAATCCATTATGCTATTAAAGTTCAGAGTCACCTTAACACCTTTGCTTACAAAAATAGATGATAGAATAATCTATTTGTAAAGGCATTTGTTTGTACACTGATTTTATGTGTTTGTCCCATAAAGTGACAAGACTATGGAGGATTAGCATGCAGTCTGGGATGCACTGGATTACCAACAGGGCCAGTCTGTGAGGCCCATGCCCTGGGACCCTGGACCACTAAGGTCCCTGAAGCCAGATCCGCTAAATTTGGAATTTAATTGTAATTTTGCACACATATACATTTGCATGCTATCTTGGCTATTTTCAACAGTATGTTTTGGCCAGTTGTTTGCCCTGCCTCCATGATGCTGTGGGCATTTGAATGGGTGGGTACTTGACAGGGCAGATGCACAATGTACACAGGGTTGAATGGTGATTGGTGGCAGTGAGGGGGGGTAGAACATGCTTGCCCTGCGGCCTCTAGCGGGCTTATTTTGGCAATGGGATTAGTTGTTTGGCAAATTAGATGGAGATATACAACATGGTTGAGAAGCCCCATATGCCTTAGAAAATCACATCTCCTTACTAAGTCTGGGGAGTAATCATCCCCCGGCTCCTCTCAACCTTGTTTTGCCTTGGCCATAATTGCCAAATTACAGGCAGAGCATGAGATGTCCTGTGTATTGTTGGAGCTATTGGCTCTCTAATTACTTCACACTTCCTGCAGAAGCTACAAGCATCAGGAAAAAAAAAACCTTCCTCAGCTGATCCCATACCAAACAATAAAGTCAGTAACCACCATGTTGTTGTGCTCTTCAAATGTCATATGGCCTGACCTATCATGCTCTCTAATTTCATAGTTCCTCTCTCATTTTCACTTGAGCTCTCACTCCATGTAATGTAATCTGATCTAATTTATGCCCACAACCATATTATGTGTCCTAAAAGAGTCCATGTTTCTTATCTTATTTCTATCAGGATTATCTAACGGACTAATAGACATTAAGTGTGGTCTACAGTGAAACAACAGGAAATATCTGACATATGAATAATTTCATACTAGAGGATATCCAACTTTTGCAAAAGCTCACATGTACTCTTTGTGAAAAATTAAATTAAATTAAAGCACATTAAAGAATACTATAAAAGTTATTCACTCCTTTACTTCAAGAGACATTTGTCTAAAGCAATCATCCACTTTAAAACCAAATTCACATATACTGTCCTTACGATTTGGACTGTTTAGTCTTGATTATTTGAGTGTAAGAACATTTATCTACAATCTAGAAAAAATAACCAAATCTAATCTGTCAAATCTGTAATATCATCAAGTGAAACTTTCTGGAGCTGCTTGGTTTACCATGAATAGGTGACATTTTTTGACACTTACAGAAATGTGTGATTGTGATTGTTTTTGTGATTTTACTCAACAGCTTAAGGGGAGCTTCAGGGGGTGTTCAATTTCATTAATATGTGTTTCAGTGGATAGTTTTAGTGTCCTATGATGATTAAAATGCTGTTCCAGAGGCATTTCCATCCTGCCAAGTAAAGCCAATAAAGTGGCAAAAAAATGTGAAAATGGTCCAATTTAAAAATATTGAATATTGGCACAAAATATTGGCTACTGGTGGTTTCAATCCAAAAATATCAGCCTTCAAAAACCCATATTGGTTGAACCGTAGTCCAGATTGCAGCAAAATTAGGAACGGTTTCAGTATTATTGTATTTAATAGAAGTTAGTACAGTGAGATAATGTACCAGAACAGCTGTTTTATTGATTGGGTTTTGCTCTCCACACTGCTGTTATGTCTACACCTACTGTATATAGATAGCTGTGCAATTCTGTGGTAAATCATATGTGACAACAAGTGGGGGTGCTTAGCCTAACACATCTATTTGGGAATCCTTAACATGAAAAATGTAAATCTAAAGCAATGCTAATAGATGACTCTGGGTGGACTAGTTATTGGAGAGACTGACCCATGTCCAAAAGGTCACATGTTCGATCTTTGCAGCAGTCAATTTGTGTCCATCAACAACCATTTGGCCAGCTGAAGTGTTCCTGAGAGAGACACTAAACCTCATTGTTCCCTCTGGTTAAGAGCATCAGCTAAATGTAATTGTGCTAAGTGTAAATGGCTTGGTAACCAGAGGGGTGAATAAAAATAAATAAAAATGTAAAAAGCCCTTTAGTTTAATACTGAATCTTAAAATCTTTTTCTCCTTAAAACAAGTGAAAAAACTACCAATGAGCTGAGATGATTTCATGTGTTTCCAATGCAATTTTACTTGTTTTTACCTGAGACTTTTCTTTAAACGGTGATAATATCTTGAAATAAGGCGCATGACTTCACTAGTATTAAGAGAATGCAAGAAAGTCAAGAAAATTCTTGAAAAGACGTTTTGCATTGGAAGTTGTAAAAAGCGAAATTATCTCACCCCATATAGGCAGATTTTTTTTTCACTTGATTTAAGAACAAGAACATTTTACTATAAAACATTTGACTAAATGACTTGTTAAGATACATATTTTTGGCAGTGTGGGTTTGATAATGGAGACAGTCATAACAAGCAATGCCTTCTCAAACTCTTAGGCAGCTTGTGACAGGAGCAAGAGCAGAGTTTTTTCCTCCCCTGTTGACTGATGTCTAATTGGTATGTTGTAGTTCTCAATCAGAGAGACAGCTTGGTTCTGACTTAGATAATTAATTACGGTTGCTGTCCAGGCCAGGTCTCGCTTGTAAAAGGAATCCTTAATGTCAGTGGAACAAACCTGGATAGAAAGAGGTTAAATAAGTGAAAACTCCAAAGCAGTGATTCAGTTGACCAAGGGCTAGGAGGCTTTGTGCCATTAAGCAATTTAATTTACCAATAAACAGACTCTAATGTAGCCTAACTAGCCCATCCCTTGTGCTATTTATGGCGAGAGTCTGTGTAGAAACCATAATTAGCCTGTCTAGCACAAAATGATTGGGGAGGAGAAAATCTGATGTCATTTTTGCTCGGAGGCTTTGTCAGAGACAGAACATTTGTCACCGATGGAAAAAATTCTCATCAGAATTTTAAAAAAAAATCTGGAGTCTAAGCCTGCTGAAAGACAGACATCATAAGATAACGCCATTGTTGGAATGTGATCATTTGTTTCACTGGTGAGTGCTAATGTAATGTACCCCACCATCTAGACTCCAGTCATATGACTACACTAGTCTTGTCATAGCGTATAGCAGCGTAGCAGAACGACGAGGAGTTCAAAGAGATGTATTGAGATTTATTGGAGGGTCTATAAGCTGACCTGAGCTTGACCCCTAAGGACTCATGAAAAGCTGTTTGTTCAAGGCTTTTCCAGCTTCTGCCGCTCATTGTAAAGATTGGCAAGAGAGTGCTCAAAGAGCTCAAACAAGCTAGCTGTGTGTGTGTGTGTGTGTGTGTGTGTGTGTGTGTGCTGCTGTTTATAGAAGAGGACAAATAAGGTCTCCTATGTTTTAGTGCGCAAAGGCAATTTTAGGATTTTTTTTTTGTGTCACACATGATATATTGATGTCCCTTAAATGCATACATTTTTTTTCACCTTCATATAAAGTGGAGGCTCCCTATTGGCGGAGTTCCACCCCACCCTCCGCCTCCTTTCCCCCGGTTTCCTGGGCAACCATGTCAGGGTGGAGGAAAAGAGCAAATCATGTGAGGCCATAGCATCTCTCTCTCTCTCTCTCTCTCTCTCTCTCTCTCTCTCTCTCTTACTCACTCACTCTCTTCCCCTCTCTCTTCCTCCCTCCCTCTCTCTTCTTCCCTCCCTCTCTCTCTCTCTCTCTCTCTTCCTCCCTCTCTCTCTGTGTGTGTGTGTATATAACTGCCTTTCTCTCCATGCTTTCACTCCACTCTCAGCTCTCCATTGCAGAGAGGATAGACACAAGATTGAGGGGGACACAATCAAAGGAGATCCCAGTGTAACAGCGGCAGACGTTTCTCTGACCTCCTCTCCCTCTCTTTCATCTCTCTGTTAGCCCCCCCCCCTCTTCTTCTCCCCATGTCGTTTGGGCATCCCTCCTTCCTTTCCTCTTCTTGTTAAAGCGTCTCCGCTCTGCTTGGACGGTGGCTGCATCGATGCAAAATGGGTTGTGGCAATTCCTCAGCCACCAGCACCTCAGGAGGGGGTGAGTGTTCCAAAACATCTGTGTGCATTTCTGTGTGTGTGTGTGTGTGTGTGTGTGTGAGGGGGAGAGAGAGTTGCCACTGTAAATGCACCAAGGAGAGAGGTTGTTTTGAATGTAAATGACGTGTATCAGGGTTACCCTTTCATTCAATGAATGTTCGTATTATGTGTCTATGTGTGTGTACACTATCTGTGTATGTTTGTGTGTATGTGTGTGTGTGTGGGAATGATTCATGTATACACGGACAGTACAGTATATCATCATGTATATTTCTGTCTCGAAATGAGTGTAAATGGGATTTGTTTTTTTCCTGTGTTCAGCAGTTTGCTGCATATTGGTCTCTACTCTGATGTGTGTGTTTGTTTGTGTGTGTGTATGTGTGTGTGTATGTGTGTGTGTGTGTGTGTGTGTGTGTGTGTGTGTGTGTGTGTGTGTGCGTGTGCGTGCGTGCGGTGGTGTCCAGAAGGGATGGCTGGTGGGTCGGTTATAGAGGGTCTCTTGGATTGTACTCTGACCCTTTGTAACTAGGAGACAACACAGTGACCACAGGAATTTACTGACTTTAAGCCTCTATGTCTGCGAAGACACAAAAGCGAATCCTCCATAGGGCTTGTTTATCGGTTTGTGTGAGCGTGTCTACATTTTAGCAGGTTTTTGCTGTGGTTTCCATGGATCTTGTGGATGAAAGACAAGCAGGAGTTTCAGTGACATTCACCCGTCTTTGTCTCTGCACTTGAATGATGCTGGTTGTGCTTGTAACTAGGCTCCTCTCCTTTGAAATACTCCTTCAATGGCATGGATTCATTCATAAAGCCTGGAGGATACATTTCAATGGAGGAAAGATCTTAAGGTCTTATTTATGCTTATTCAGTGTCAATGCCTTATTGTGGATTGTCTTCTAAAAGCACATCACTCTCAGTTGATCAGAGGAAGCTGGTACAGGTATTGTATCGCTTGGACCGATACAGTACCTGCTTTAAATTATACTGAGCAAATCAGTAAAATGAAGGTAATAATTAGATTGAAGTATCTGCAGGATTACCTCACCACCACTGCCCATTAAAGCAATGTTTTGTGTGTGTGTGAGTGTAAATGTGTGTGTGCCTGTGTGTGCCTAATCAGTGCCAGCCAGGCATGTTCCTTGTTTAACAGAGCCACAGAGAGCTAATGGGAAAAGCGACCCAGTGTTGTGTTTGCTCTGAATTTGCTCTAGTTTGAGGTTACATCGCCTGTAAACGACATCTGTAGTGCTTGAGTTTGTTGCAGGTATGGCTTTTATGTCCTACGAGGGAAAGAAACTGTGTTTATTTATGTGCGGCAGACCTTATGCTCCATTTTTCTGCTCCTTCTTAGAGGTCAGAATTGAGCTCAGTGACAAGGACACGTGACACCCTGTCATTTTGACAAACGTGGAGTAGTGGCTGCGCTCATTTGTTCATGCCACTTGACACCAGGCCAGAGCCAAAGGACACCATTGCCATCACGCTTCTTTCTGTTGATATTAGATTTCAACACCTCCTGAAATGTGAATTATCCCTCCAATCAGAGATATAATATTCACGTGTGTATTTTTAAGTAATCTATCCTCAGTTTTCAGATGGGCCTATTCTGTGAGAAGCAAAGTGAGTTCCTTGCTTCCATGCAACAACCAACTCATAACCATAACCAAAGTCATTTAGCAAGCCATATTGTTGAGTCACGCCAGAATTTTTCAATTTCCCGCTGTTGTCTTACCGAACTCAAATGACCGCTTCAGTGCATTCTATATCAGACTGCTCATCCCTAGTCTTGTGCACCCAGATGTGCATCCTTGGATATGAATGAGCTTTTGTCAGGCCTCTGAATAGGCCCCTGTGTCATGTCAGCAGACTCAACCATTTGCTGTGCAAAGCCTTTCATTCCATTAACCAGGGTGAAATTCGCAGTATTTTCAGAGAAATGTAGATTCTCCGGTTTTACATTCTTACCTGTTATTCTTGGAGTTTTCTCTAGATACGCATCTCTCTTTATTTTTACTGATACAATCGGGTAAGACGTGAAAAACCATTGACCAGCAGAATTGAGGCATTTTGCTCCTTGCCATCATCAATGTGCTAAGTTTGAGGAGCTATAGAGGAAGTTAGACAATCTGCCGTTGTATCTATTATGATCTCATTTGAATTCAAATCACGTTTACTGGACTGCCTGTGGTCAAGCAAAGAATGAACTGTTGTAAATCCATAAAAGAAGCACCTGGCATGGGATGAGCAGAATGGATGTGACTGAGAGCTGTAACATGTGACACTGTGTGCTGTGTGTCACTCTACAGCATGACTGTTACTCTTCAGAGGAAAGTTGGAAGCATAGCTAAGATGTAGTCAATACCTGTTTGTTTGGAGAATATATAGTCATACTGAACAGACTGTATACATATTTCATGTCCTGCTACTGAACACAATGAGTCATACTCTACAAGAGTGTAATACTCATAGAGATATAACACTATGGTAATACCCAAGTTATTTAAGGTACAGTGTGTACTGTAGTTGGTCCATCTTTCCTCATCAGAATTTTGTTTACTGCATGCAAGACATTTTGAATGGACTATATCTGGCAGGTAAAAAATATACTATCCTATATGGACCATTTAGCTATCGCGATTTTTGGCTGCTGTACATTCAGACCACAACAATTGACGGTCTACATGTATTACCTGCCCTTGCCCCACATGTCCATGTCAGGACCGCTCTGCACACCGCTGAGATTGTGATTAGGACCAAGAGAGGACAATAGAAATCAGCCAGGTGGGTCATGAAGTGCTCTCCAAGGCTGCCCACTCACCCCCCACCAAATCACTGCCGGCCACGAGCCCACCGCTTCCTTTTCATCCCTCAGAGCAATTAAAGGAGTGTTTACAGTGGTATTTTAAGTGCCGGCCATTAAGCTACGCTCGCCTCATTGATTCCTGCGACATGTTCCAAAAGAGCGGGCGGGGAGCTGTTAGATAAGTCAAAGAGTTGTGTTGAAGTGTGATGTGTTTCATGGCATTTTTGGCAGCACCACTCTCATACAGTATAGTGGCGTGTGATTTGTGTGTTCTCCCAAGCTCTCTGCCTTTCATTATGAGGTTTGGTTGTGTTTATTTGGGTGTGTGTGTGTGTGTGTGTGTGTGTGTGTATATACATGTGGGTGTGGGTGTGGGTGTGTGTGTGCGGTTCACATCTCATGGCTATCAAATGATGGCTTTTGAATGAAACTGTTGTAAACTATTGGTCCATGTTTTTATAAAACACACTGGATAAATTGTTACTATGAGGCTTTAGCATAACTCCTTAAATGCCCTTCTTTTTCAAAATGGTATCTAGAGGTGATTCTGCTGAAGAGAAATGAGATTGTGTCTTTTTTTCTTTTCATCTGTTTTCAGGACCAGCAGAAGCCTCCAAAGATGTGTAAGTACATCAGTCATTTTCTAACTATTTAACATTTAAGAAATCTCCAGGAAATACAATAGATTCTTATCTAAAAATTCTTTAGAAGCATATTAGATGCTTTTAGTTAAGCAGTTTTGTATACACTGCTGTGTATAAAATGTGTGTAGTATTCAGTTTCCTCTGACCTTTTTAATTTACTCTTTACTCAATGGTTTACTATAATATCACACAGGAACTGAAGACATTAAACTGTATGTCTCTTTAACACATTTCTTTTTTTTTTTGTTTTACCTATATAAACCTTTGTCAGTCAATTTTAGTTTTTTTTTGTTTGAATTATGTAATGTGCCTTTTACATGCATTTAACATGAAAATAACAGCTGTAGAATTTAGATTTCTTGGAAACATTACTGTACTCCAAGACAACTATATTTTGTTGTTTATATTGTAGGCCAACTATGTTTAGCTGTTTGGAAGAGAGGTTGTTAAAAGATTTATCTTTCACCTGCAAATCTTGCTGCAACAGTCTACCATTGTCAGCCCATTTCCATAATTGATAGGCTCTAGAAAGATTGGGATTTTAAAGAGACAGATTTAGGACTTAAGACAACAATATTTAAATTTACTGGAAATATTTCAGCCTTAATACGCATCCATATGACCTCATGAATAGTCATCCATCAATATTGACTGTCACAGTTATCTGTGAATACAGAAAAATTCTAAATTTTCTTGGAAAACTTAGAAAAAAACCCACACTATTAACATACTTTACACACTTTGTTTCATAATTGAGTGTGGAAATAAAAATTCTGTGCGTCCATGGGGACTACAGATGCCTGGCAGGCTAGTGTTGAAGTTGGGCTGTTAATGAACTCTAATGGAGGTAAAACAAGTAAAGCACTGAAAAATATATTAATTTGGAAATGAATTACATTTTCAGTAGTGCCACACAGTTATTATGTTGAGATGAGATACAATGATTATGCCTTATAAACTTTGGTTTTTTTTATGGGATTTAGTTGTGTGTGGACATGCATACATATAACTGAAATACATAGAGCACAGGTGTTTGTGTTTGGAGTGTGTGTTTGTGTGTGTGTGTGTGTGTGTGTGTGTGTGTGTGTTTGTGTGTGACCAAAAAAAATGAATAGATATTTAAGCATGCTCAAGCAAGTCTTTCCTTTTGTCAAGCCAAAAATTAATTTGCCAAAAAAATTCTTTTGAATTTGTAAAAAGCGACAAAGCAAACCCTCTAGTTTTTCTGTCACAACTGGCATGCAGAGGACAGGTTGTCCTTTGCCATTCAATGTGCGTTTATCAAAACGTGGGGAGGGGCAGCATTTCCAAAGCACTTCCTGGAATCAGTGAGTGAGTGAGTGTGTGTGTGTGTGTGTGTGTGTGTGTGTGTGTGTGTGCTCCTTGATAACCATCTGAGCAGCCTTAGTGTTCAGTAGGACCCATGAGAGCTGACAGCAGCAGCATACTGGCTCACTAAAGCTAATCACAGCTTCCTAGGACCGTATACTGTGCAGCAAAACATCACTCACACACAGACACACACAGACACACACACACACACACAGACACACACACACACACACACACACACAAAACAGATCAGGTCAAACATTACGTTAACCTGGAATTGCACTACAATGCCCTTTACACATTCGTTTCTCTCTGATTGCCTCTTGTGTGGAGTAGAGAAAAGGCTAACATGAAAACAGTCCGGTTTACCACACCAATATTTAGTCAAATCTACATACAAGTCAGACAATACCCCATGCTGAAACCACACTGCAAAAATGGCCAGTTTTACAAGTCATTTGATCTGGTATTAAATTCATATCTTTCTGAGAACAAGCCAACATGGTGAGATAAATCTAAAATGGTTTCACTTGGTTCACTTGGTTTCAAAAATATTCTTGAAACAAGATGATTTGCATTGGAAGCAAGTGAAATTATCACACCCCAGTGGCACATTTTTTTCAGGTTTCAAGAAAAATAAGACTTTTTTTTACAGTGCCTATCCATCCCTTGCAGGAATAAGCCCTTCATGTCCCTTAGTGTGTTTGAGTGGTGAACCTTTATATGCACCATAGAGCTGACCTGACCTGTGCTTCTTCTCTCAACCAGGACAGAAGATCCTTCGCCAGACGATGAGAAAAGAAGGTACATTGTTAGTGTACTCTCAATTATTTTCTGCATTTATTATTTAGATTTTAGTTTTCTTACAATGTTGCAAAATGGCACATCGGATTAACACTGATGTTCCATTTGCGTAATTACAAAATCCTGTTGTCAGCCTATAACTTGTAGCAATATTACTGAATATATGAATGTTTATTGTCATTCTATGTAATATCAATAGATGTACTTAATAGGATAATTAGTTGGTACACAAATAGGGAGCTGAAGTCAATGTTATTTCCAATATAAATCTCAAATTTAAAACTATGATTCTTAAACTACATTTCTACAAGTTTCAAAAACAACCAGATTTTAAATGAAACAAAGCATTTTAAATAGGGAAAATTACTTGTCATCTGCATGTACCAAGTCCCTCAGTGTAATGTCTATTAGGATTTATGGTAGCATGGTTGATGCTATTACAGCAGAGGTGGATAATGAGCTAGCTCTTTGCTGCTCCTTCCATTTGTCCCTATAGCTTAGGGCCAAAACCTTCCTTCATCCACAGAGATCACATTACACCGCTGGTTCCCGACCTTTTTAATGTCACGGCTCATTTTCACAAGACACAAAAATTTCAAGATAAAAATTCCAAGGCATGCCTGATTCTCAAATGCCTAACAATATCACAAAAAGCCTAATACGATGCGAAAAGCGTAGTATCATCCAAAAGTAGTGGGAAAAATAGCTGCTGTATCACCAAAAAGAGAAATTGCATTCAATTTGAGTGGGGAAATGTGTGTTCATTGTCTGATTTCATAATATTTTTGTTTGTTTTGATTTTCCTGACATTTGAGCAAAGTTTTAAAGTCACACCTGAGGTTAGCTGAGAATCACTGCAATATAATGTGTTATATAATACATCCGTTTCAACCCCTATTTTGCCTTTAACTGCTATATTGTTTAGTGAAAGAAACATTCTGTTCTATTCTATTTTATTCTATTCTATTCTATTCTCAGGAACTATGGTGGCGTATACGTGGGTCTACCAGCAGATCTGACCACTGTGGCTGCTAGTCAGTCCAAGTCCACACGAAAAGGTAAATGTCTGTAATACACATCACTCTGGATACTTTCATTGTCAGTAAAAAATGACAATGGGGGCAATGGCAGCATGACAAACTGCAGGCTGGAACGAGGCGGTGCCTCTGACACTGCGGATCATTTCGTAGTCGAGCAGCTGCAGGTTAGGGCACAGAGAGAAATTATTGTTATTCCTGTGGAGTGGTGGAGCCACTGTCCATGTGGCCCGCAGCGTCTTTGGTTTTATTTGACCTTTATTTCAGTTTGGAAATCTTAGTGAGAAACATTCCCTTTACTCTGATAGTTACTCATAGCGATGGCCTCCTAGACACAGACAAAACATAGTCCCCAACAATTAGTCTGTGTTATGAACACAGGTGGGACCCAAGTGCAGGACACAGACAGGGTGGTAAGGGTAAGGAAAAGGTTTATTGTAAGGGAGGATCTGGATGAGGGGCTGATGGCAGGGAACGGGAATCCGGTGGCTGCAAGGGGGAGTGATGGTGAGGAGGAGCGGGGCTTGGCATGAGCGTGGGATGAGGGGAAGCGTGGCAGGCAGGGGTAGCTTGGAGGCTAGCAGGTGGTTGGCAGGCAGGCAGGGAGACTAGCAGGAAGACAGGCAGGCGGGTGATGGTCCACTGTGGTTGAAACAACAATCTGGCGACGAATGGTTGATATATACTGCAGGCTGATGGGCTGATGAGAGGTAGGTGAGCAGACTGGGAGAGGTGATGAGCCGATTGCAGACAGGTGTGCAGGATGAGCAGAGCCAGGAGCCAGGAGAACGAGGAAGGGAGACCACGCCCACGCCAATACACACACAAACAAAACATAGATCGAGAGATAGACAGACAGTAACACTGGGGAATCTTCTAGGGGTACAGCTACGGCTGTAACAGTCAGACCATGGCGAGTTCCCATTACCAATCCTAAAAGGGCTATTCTTTCCTCACTAATCCATTTTGTTACATGTTTACTGACATCTAGAATAGCCTTATTGATTCTCCCTCATCCCTTAATTGTGTGCCAATACAATATCCATTGGCAATGGACTGCAGTATAAAGCACTGATGATGTAATGTGACCACTACCTTGCTGTAGTTTCTTCTATTCATGTCAGTCATTGTGCTCATCAAGGTCAGTCATAAAAGTGAATTGACTAGTTTTCTCATACTCCGGCACAACATTTAATGCACTCTTATTGTGTGTGTTGTTTTTTTGTTTTTTTCCACAGAGGTCTTTGAAATACCACTGGATGGAGTGTGTGGGTGTTTTTGAGTACAGATACACTCTTGACTTTCAGGGACACAGTAACTCAGGGATTTTGGTAAATAATTATCATATAAATATCTGAGTGCTGATTCTCTCTCTCTCTCTTTCCTCTCTTGCAGACTAGCAGCTATCGAAAGGAGCACTTAACGCAGGTATTCTACACTCAAGTCCCTGCTTTTCAGCTCTTCACATCGCCTGCTCAAAACTGCACTCATTAATAAGTCATCGTTATGCTATGTTGCTATCTTCTGAATGAATGAATGGAAGCAGTTATCAGAACGTAGATGAGAGCTACTGACCTGTGTCTGACTCCTTGCCTTGACAGGATTCTGCATATTCACTCACCTAGAGACACTCACATTCTGAGCAGAGAGTATGCGCTCCGATTCTGGCTCACCACGCACTGGATAAAGTCTCAGGCTTTAACACTCTCATTGAACAAAGATGTGGACAGCTTGCCGGGGCTCTGAGGACACCGCCTCAGGGTGGCATGGGTGGCACAGGGACATAGGGACACACAGCGGAGGTCTGCATATGACATCCATCATCACCCTTCACATTGCGAAGAGACGGGCATCGAAGCGGACAAGTGCCCACCTTGGGACTGGCAGCTGTGGGCAGCGGCGGCGGGCATTGTGACAGCCATCTTGGCTTCTAGGTCAAAGTACCGGAGCTTTTTTTTTCTCTCTTTCTCAGGAGGAGACAGGAGGCCCAGCCAGCTACCGTCTGGGACTCGCACACATTCCCGACAGCCCTCTGCAATAATAATCACTGTTCAACTGTTCAGCTATTTCTCTAAGACAGCATCAATGATTCATCGTGTGGTGGTTGGGTGACAGACGGAGAGAGAGAGAGAGAGCGAGAGAGAGAGACAGAGAGTGAGAGAGACAGAAACAAATCAAAGTTTCACCGCCACTCAACAGAACGCAGCACAGCCAATGTATTTCATTCTTATTTTTCCATTATATATCGCACTGTTATTGAAAAGAGCGCTGATTTCAGGGGATTTCCACGTTCCTGGTGCTGCAAAGGAACGATTTGAAGACAGCCCTGATTTTAATGATGGGTCTGATGCTACTAGTAATGATGGGTTAAATCAAGGGGATCTTAACTAGCATCTCCCAGTGTCCTGTGTGCGTCAGCCAGGTCGTGTCTAGTGAAAGAGAGGTGTTGTCACTTAACTTCCTGCCCCAGACTGATTACATAATGTCAGCATATGACTCATGATACTTAGAGGATCTGTCTCTCTCTCTCTCACACACACACACACACACACACACACTCTCTCTCTCTCTCTCTCTCTCTCTCTCTCTCTCTCTCCAATGTGCTGTTTTCCCCTGAAGAGCTCTGATTCTAAAAAATCTTATATTTAGCAATCGCTCCATGTACTCCAGAATGTTAGCAGTGCTTCTGGGTAACCCACATAGCTCTTACAATATTTTTCAAGGCTTTCAGAATCAAAATGTCCACACATTTTATTTTCTCCTTTTTTTTTTTTTTTATACAAATGTAAGTCAAGTTCAATTCATGATATATCCCACAAGATATGCTATTTCTAACCTGTGAGGCAAAAAAAACCTGTTTTTCAAAATCGAAATTATATTCAGCTGAAAAATCAAGAGAGAAGGAAAAGGGTACATCGGTTTTCCCTCCTGGTACAGTTTATTACACTGCTTTGTAACGGCTGGGTTATCTTACCTGCACTGATTTTATTACATTCTATTTTATACGTTGTGTATCACAGAGTACACTTTATTGTGAATGTGGTTCTACTGTATATAATCCTTGACAACACTTTCCAAACACCACGGTGTCCCCAGAAGGAGCATAATACAGCTGGGTGGGCATTAGGGGCCAAGGTCATTTGTCAGCCAGGCTCTTGACAGTTTCCTCCTCTAATGAATGTACAGCATCCTCCACTCACCGGGACCCCAGAGGGGGGTGGAAGTAGGCCAACCTCACACACTTGAGATTCAAGAGATGTTCTTTCCACACTACACAAAACG
Source organism: Centroberyx affinis (assembly GCF_046629955.1). Taxonomy (NCBI): domain Eukaryota; kingdom Metazoa; phylum Chordata; class Actinopteri; order Beryciformes; family Berycidae; genus Centroberyx; species Centroberyx affinis. The sequence goes on from NW_027280806.1 coordinate 695,901, forward strand.
CTTCATACTGCTGTGTGTAGCCTGCACCGCTCTCTCCCTGCCTCGACTGACCCATCATATAAAATAGGGATTTCCGCCATGCCTACTCGTAAACACAAGCCAACTGTTTTTGCAGTTTATGTCTGTTTTCTGTGAAATTCAATATGGCCCCAGGTAGCTACCAAGCTCTGTTGCTGGTTATCAGTCACATCGATACCGAGGGATTTCATGTGGTGTCTTTATTTGCAAGACATTCGTCAGTTCGCATTGTTGCAGCATTTACAGTATTTACCCATGGTAGAGGTAGTATATACTGCAGATGTACATTGCTGGAAAAAAGAGCTACTTTATATACTGTGTATTTTACAGCGTATTGTATAAAGAGCTCCAGTGCGCCTAGTGCCACATCGCAGATTTGATCAGACCCCAGCCTGAGACAATATATTTTCGGTGTCCCTTTTCCTTGACGTCTACATTTCCTCTTCTCCGCTGCTTCAGTTTCACTGCGTCAGTCCCTACTAGAGGCCTTTTGGCTTTTACAGCGTGTCGTGCCCCCTGTCTCTCCCTCTTCTATCAGCCCTGCTTTGCCCTTTATGGTTGCTCCTCCTGTATACGATGAATGTCATTGCCTTTGCCCTGTTCAATTAGTCTAACGGGGGAGAGGGGACAGAATGTGGATGAGTAACACGGTTTGAAGTGAAGTCTTCTGCATTGAAAAGCTGCTGTAGCACATCATGGGGTGGTTCTGAAGCCGGGGCAGTGCAGCATGCTGTTTGAATGTAGTGGGGGTGGGGTGTCCTTGGAGAACTGACATACTTCCTGTTAATATTTGGATATATGAGACCCCTCAGGTTTTGTGGCGCTGAGAATGATGAGAACCACTTGAGGTCAAAGCGGGTGTGAATTGTTTTATTTATTTACATGCCTATTTACACACTGGAAAAAGGACTGGAGTGTTCATTTGATATACCACAGATGTCTTTATATGCTGTTGACCGCTGTACATGATTGCCCATATGATGTTATGATTAAAGAGGTAATGACTGAGGTGATTGGGTTGTTCAGTGATGTTCCCCACTGAGAGTCGCTTTTTACAGGCTCTCTCTCTCTCTCTCTCTCTCTCTCTCTCTCTCTCTCCTGCTGTTTCTCTTTCACACATATTGTTTCTCTTTCCCAAATACACACACACACACACACACACACACACACACACACACACACACACAAATTACCTGCTCATCATAAATGTCCATGCACTACCCAAACACCCAGTCAAAATCATGTAATTCATCAGTGATGCTGACATGAGGAAAAAAAAACACTTGTCTGCCTCTGTGCTACTCATCCATGGTCATCTAAGTCAACTATTTATGATTAAAGACTTTTATATTGTCCACGCACAGCTGTGGTTATTGATTGTGGTCTTCTGTGAAATATATCTGCCTTGTGCAATCAATAGGCTGTGACTTGGGGGGATTACATGTGTTCTTAGTGGTGTTACAGACAGACTACCTGAGAAAATCGAGTGAGGATCACTGAGAAGAACATTTGTCATTATTGAACCAGGGCCCTTGTGCAGTTCGCCTGCAACATGATCAATCACAGCTCCCGTCTCAGTAATTGACTGTGTGGGGAGTGTATGGAAGGAGAGGGAAGGAGGAGCAGGGGGAGGTGGGGGAGATGTAGAATTAACTCTTCTCTTTTCTCTGAACTCGGAACGGCATTGGTTGCCATGGAGTGAGTCGCTCCAGTGCTCCCCCATCATGCAGTTATGCAGCAGCCCTAGCTAAGGACACTGTAAAAAATAATAATAAGCTATTCATGTCACAGTGAGAAAGATGGAATGGACTGCTAGAGCTTTCTTAATAAGTCATCAAGGGACAGAGAGCAGGATATGGCTGTAGAGATTCATAGTAGACATTCATACTACATCCACATATCAACAGAAAACTAGTGAGTGGATGGTGATCCTACATTACTCTGTGTATTGTCATTTCAAATGAAGGTGGGACACGAGTGTTATTTCCTCAATGTGGGACACACACAGAGACTCACTACCCTAACTTCCATTTAAAGTCTCACACCTCCCCTTCTCTCTATACTGTATAACCACATGACTTGCAACTTTGTTTAGCCAAAGAAGCCAAATGTACTTAACTATTATGCTATATCAAGTGTTGCAGTATGAAATATCCTACTCAATAGCATTGCCCACATACAGTCAGTATAAACCAAACCAATGAAATGTAATCTTAAAAAACAAAACCAAGTTTCCATAACACAGAGGCTTATTCACCTGTGATAATGAGTAAAGCGAGTGGTGCTTTTTGCATTGGGCACTGATAGAGATCTGTCTGTGTATGAGCTGTGAGGGCTACGTGATGGAGAACACGTCCTTAATCACATCATCTGTGCATCTGGCCCTCCACCGCATCCCAGCTGCTCTTTCTCCAGCTGAAATCTCCAGTCAACACCGGCGTTTTCCCCTGCTCTGCTCCACTCTTCCTTATCATCTCAGCTGCACCTGAAACCTGAGTTCACTGAAAATATTCCCACCCTGGTGTGAGATAAAAGAGATAGAAGGTCATTAGGAAATTCTCAGCCTTTATTTAAGCAGGTAGGTTTACTGAGAAGGCATTCTTATTTACAGCAACAGTCTGCGGAAGTTGTTGCGTTCACACACTCATACAGTATGTGTGAGCTGCCCAGTCAGTTATTCAGGGAGGAGAGAGCATTACTCATTCACTTCAATAACCCTCAGGCTACTGCCGCTCCAAAACAAGCACAAGAGCAAAAAACAATATGCATTGGCTGTGGTACTAAACAATCCAGCTCCAGGCATTATATGCATCGTGTCCAGATGGCATGTAATAGAAACAATAAAGACAATCACATAATTGTGGGTCCATTAGACCTACAGCACAGCATGTATAAAGGATAAGCTCCCCTCATAAAGTTTTACTTGTAACTCCATGTGTTACCAATAGGTGACACTGCAGTACAACCCAAGCAACTAGCCTGGAGCCAACAGGACATAAAAATACCACATATTTGGTTGATGTCTACATTCCGTCCCTGTTATCCATGAAAAGTGAGAAGCATGGCCTTCTCCTGCCCCCAAGGCCTCTGTGTCGATGTCTACAAGCCAGTGATACAATGGCTAAAGCTAGCCAGCAGCTCTCTCGCCTCTCCAGTTGACTAGTGAAGCCAGGGGAAGCACTAATCTTTGGCGCCAGAGTTGCTAATCTAGCCCAATGACTCTAACAGGGTGCTAATCACTGTTTTGGTGGAAAAACCTTGCCAGCTTTTCCATGGCAATCAGGCCACTTAGAGGCCCCCGTGCAATGAGAGCTTACTCTGATGAGTTTACAGCCCGTGTCAAGCTCAATCAAGGACACCATTTTATGGTTTTCACAATAACGAGACTGAAACCTGAAAATGGATGTTTGCGTGCCCAAAGTTCCTCGTAATGACTTATCTGGGCTTTTACCCTAGTGCTGAGAAAAAGGGGAGGGGAGGGATTGGTTGGCAACAAAGAGTACATTTACAGAAATATTTATAGAAATATCCGCCACTTTGATTCAGTTTTTGCTATTTGAAATCTGTTTTCATGCCTTAAACTCTCATCTAATGTTCCAACTAAGTAATCAAATGGAAATGGCTAGGAGTAGAGCACAGAAAAGCCTAGCTACCTATCCATGATAAAATACACCATATAATTTCACTGATACACCAAGGTGTGAGTGTTGCTGCCTGTAAGCCTTGCATTATTTCACGCTCAAGTGTTGAATCCACAGAGTTTTGTTCCTTTCCTTCTGGATCTCACAAAATTATGCCTCCCCCACATCCGTGAGGGACAGACTAAATTAACATGACCAATGAGGTTAATAAATATCATGCATTCTTCCCTTATGCAATCTTCCCCTGGTGCAGAGCGGTGGAAGAGCGGTGATGTAAGCGTGTGTGATCCCTCTGCCCTGCATCCAAGGCCTGTCCTGTCCAGACATCACAGACTGTAGCGAACGAACAGTACAGTACTGCTTGTGTTCTCACAGCATGTCAGCCTGAATGTCAAGGCCTCCTTCCTCAGCAGACTCCCTACTGTCATTCAAATTAAGTCTGAGGGCTCGGAGGAGTCGGAGGACACACGATACAGTCGTCCCGTTGAACTGAATTTGACATGTAATGCCAGGTCAGTCAGTTCAGTAAATTCTCCCCGGTCCTGCGCTGTGGCCTCCCACTTGGCCTGGACCAAAATGTGGCACCCCAGACCTAAGGGGAGCCCCTGTCGGCTGTGGCGGCTCCGCTTTACTCTTGGCTTCGCCGTGCATGTGCTTCCAATTACAGACAAAGGAGAGGCGGTCCTGTGCAGCATGTGGTTCCGTTTAGAGCAGGTGAAACAATGTAGGAAAATAGATCCGTCATCCGTCGCATTCCAGAGGCCAGTGAGAAACGGCGCTAAATCATAGCAAAGCTAATCCTGAGAGGAACGGGTGGGGGAGAGGCAGTTGAGGGTCCTGTCGGCATCTTTAACAGGGGCCCGCCATCGGTCCCTGTGCAGGACTTCAAAGCATTACAGGGACCTGATAGCAACACCCCCCCCCCCCCCCCCCCCCCCCCCCCACCTCTCTCTCTTTCTCCCTCAGTGTCATTTTAGATTGTTATTGTTTTCCCCAATCCCCCAATATTTCTCTGAAGCACTGGCTCTTCTCTCTCTGACCTCCTGTCTCTCAGGTCCCCAGGTGTTCCTGCTCTAAACATCTGAGGAAATATTTAATTTGATTTGAGGCCAGACAAGGTTGTGGAGTCAGTATTGTGGGGGAGAAAAGGAATGTTATTGAGCGTCCTATATATGCAGCAGCAGCACCAGAGGCTCAGCAGCCGATTTTATCAGACCGCTAACCCAGCCCTCTGACTCCATCTGCCCTTCACGTGAGCTCTTGGTTGGGGCCTGGAAGGCTTGCCTCTTTTCAGCATGTGGTTATAGTCAGTTCATGCAGCCACTCTACTCTATTGGAAAGAATGTAAGTTAATATAGCATGCGGGATCTGGACATCTCGCTCTCATTTGCCTTTTATAGCCCATAGGAGCGGAGGCATAGCGTGTGTTCCAAGCTGTAAATCAGTGGATGTTCGCCGTCCCACCACTTTACAGGAGGGGCTTTAGGCCTCAGCTAGGCCACGGACCAGCAGCACCCAGTAAAGCTCTCACGTGCAGAATGAAAGGAAGAGGAGATGAAAGAAAACTAGACATATTTTTAGCATGGGCAGACGCCCATTGAGTGTCAACTGGACTCAGGGCTAACAAGGGCCTGAGCCGGTGATTACTGCACTGCTAACACTGTTTGAGGGGGCATAACTTTTTCCGTATGCTTCCACCAGTGCCCACGTTCTGGGAAATAATACAAAGGTATAGAGTCCAGAGTGGCTGAAGGAGACCCGTGCCAAAACCAACCCAATCGCATTGTTAAAAATGTGGCAGTTTCCAGCAGCCTCATAAGGCATGTGCTATGATCACCTCCATCTCCACTTCCCGCTCTTAGATTCCAGGGTCTGGTCCAGGTTTCTTTTGTATTTATGCAAAACCAGAAATTAAAGTTATCATTAATTTCTTCTACAGTCTATTTTCATTTTAAGCTAATGAGCAGGAGGAATGTTCTCTTTTCCCTCTCAAAATAAGGCAGATTCTTTTTTTTTTCTGATCTTTTTCTGGCTCCACAAATCCGGCATCTTTTTTTTTTTTTTTTTTTTTTTGACATTTTCATTTAATTTCAAAATGGGCAAGAGCTCAAAAAATAGAAACGGCATTAGAGGTATTATTCTGAAATGTGTTTTTACAAGCTCATGAATTGCAGTGCACTTTGATTGCTGATTGTAGTTAATATCAGGAAACAGAAGATTGCAGTCCATTAGGCTTATGTCCCAGCACTGATTGTACCAACTCTCTGTGCCTCTCTCTTTTCTACCCCTCCACTGCCCCTCTTTTCTCTTCCATCTCAATTTGGGTCACTCACTCTCTCTCACATTCTGTTACATTTATTTTCTGTTAAACCACACAGTGTCACAGATGCAGTGACTGACAGCCGTGGGTCACAGTCCTCCGAAGGCTGTTCCAGCGGCTGGATTATCTTTGCTGCAGAGAGGGGAAAAGCTGAATGCTGATTTCATTTTGTTTGGAGACATGGGCCACAAAGCTCTCCCTGACAGCTTTACGGTGGACAGACACCATGCAGCTGGTCAGTGCCGGCCTCTCAGCACAGGAAGCCCTCAAATTCTCTGAATGATCCCTAATTATTGCAATGGTTTGGCGCACCCTCCATGCCCCCCTCTGTAACTCTCCCTTCCATGGCCCTCAGTTGTCCAGAGGGAGAGAGAGCGAGGGGGAGAGTCCCATTAAGGAGCTAATGAACCATACACTAGAATCTGATAGCAGGTGAACCCATAATCAGTGCAGTGCTAGCAGCCTCTGGGTACAATTCCTTCTCAGTGAACAATTAACCCGGCAATAAATCACCCCACAGCTGCACCATCACATGGGGTCCAGTCCCCCTCTGCAGCCCTCTCTCTGGGATAGGGGTCGATGAGAGAGGGGATAGCACCCAGAGGTTGGGGTTACAGATGTAGTAACCCCAGCGCGTTTGAAGTCTGGGATGTTATGGTTGGTGTAGGAGGGAAGGGCCCCCCTGGAGAGGGTGTTTACGGTTTGGGATGAGAGACCTTAACGGTGTTTTAGATTAGACTTCTAATCCCTCTAATGAAGGCCAACTTTAGTGCTTCACTGTTGTGTAAACTGTCGTGCTTGTAATGCCCGTGCAGCAGTGACAGATCCAGCTCCCTGTCTTTCATCAGCAGAGTGGTTGCACACACCGCAACAGCTAATCAAGACAAGCTCCTGGGAGGGAATGTGTGAGTGGATGTGTGTGTGTGTGTGTGTGTGTGTGTGCGCGCACATGCATGCAATTATCTATCAGTGTTTAATGTGTGTGTGTATGTGTTTGTGGACACACGTGCGGGTGTGCGTATGTGCGCTCAGTCGCCGACGTTTAGTCTCTTCTTTGGTTATTTTTACACGGAAATGGAGTAGCACAAAATTTGGAAACGGCATGATTATGCTATTGTTCCGAGGAGAAATTCAATTGGCCCTTTTAAACGTTCAAGATGGCCTTGCTCAGTGTTCACTTCCCATTTCCTGAAAGCAGCCTTGATGTGTGTATAACCGCTATCACATCAACAGTCTCATGTTGAGATGTAGATGATTAGGCCACTCCATCAATTTGATGTTTACTTAATGTACTAATTTCAATCAGTACCCATCTGATTTTTCTTTGAGAGTCGTTGATAGAATGTTTCCTGCATTTGCGCAGATAGAAACACTAATGTAAGATCTGTAGATCATTTGCTTTTTTTCTAGATAATAATGGCTTTTAAACAGTACTTCACCTTACATGGTATTGACCAAAGTGAGTTTTTGAACTCTTTTGAGTCAAACAAAATAAATGTGAGGAACTTAGACACTTAGACTTTTTGTAGAGTAAATTTGGTGCCGAGGGGAAACACAAACAAAGGTACATTATCTCACCTTTTTTATGCAATTATTGGCATAGACTTTTAGTATAGCCACCCATTTCTCCAAAAAGCACCATTCATGAACAAACAAAAAGCAGCAATAAAACAGTTATATAAATGTACCTGGGACACTATACGATGTTTTACCCCACAGAGGAAGAGGAAAACAACACTCCTACACACACACACACACTGAGACAGCGAGGCCTCTCTCTCTAATTATGCTATTCTAAGAACCATAATGATCACTCTCTCTCTTTCACTCTCACTCTATAAAAACCATCCAGTGCATCGCTGTATAGCATGTTCTCCATCAGCCAGCCAACAAGGAACGCCACTCAGCCACAGAGGCTGGTGCCAAGCCACGACTGTCCTCCCCACATCCTCTCACCTCACCCCCACCCCCTCTTCCTCTCTTTCGTCACCCATATCTTCCCTTGAACGAAACCCACAGTCTCTACAAACACAACTGCCTGGCAACCCGCTATTCTCCTCTGTGCTGCAGGTCATTACGCCTGCTTGGGCCACGCTTGGTGTCGAATTTACAGGATAAAAAGAGGAATTCTAAACAAATGAGTGTCGCTGACAGATTTGGCCGCATTGGCTTTGTTTGGGGACAAAAGCTTTTTTTTTTTTGGTGGCTGGAGAAATTAGGGAGGTTATGTAAGATCAAAGATGCCAATCTGGCATGTGTGACTGCTGTGGCACTGAGGGTCACTGATTGAGCTGAGGACCTGTCAGCATGGAGGGAGTCAAAAAGGCACATTGTGTGTCCAGATGTTAACTAAACAAACCCTGCCTTACTTTTAAAAAAATATACTAGGCATATTACTTGCCAGTATGAGGAAGTAAAGGCATAAATTCTCCAAAGAAAAACCGAAGACCAGTTCTTGGTCGATACGCATTAGTTTTTAATATGTAGCCACTATAATAAAGGCTTTTTACATTTTTGTACCTGCAGACGCAGTGCCATGGATTTTGTTTGGGGAATTCATGTCTTTACTCCCTCATACGTACCTTACGTGACTGGCAAGGAATATCCCTAGTACTGTATATCGTTTAGGTATTGTTGTACCCACCAACCACAGACCACCAGTTTTTGCTGTCCTCTACTACCTCAGATCCAAGAAACGCTCCTTTCTTATTCTTTTTTCATCCTGCCTCACTTCTATCCAGGCATTGCACGTGTAGCTTTCTGCGTTAACCATTCACTCTTGTACAGTTTCTGTGAGTTTCATATTCTGGCCATAGGTTCATCCCTCTGTTACGTAAGTCAACCCAATGTCAGGTATTTTTGATTCACACTTACTTAGCATGTCCAGTATGGTCAGCTCATTATTTCCTCCTGCACAGCACCTGGGTCAGGGGTCCTGTTTGCTTTGGAGCTTAAGGAGGCCCAGAAGATTAGGCCTGGTCTGTGTTTAAAGTCTGCGGGGTCACAGAGGACGGTCACTGTGGTCGTGCCTCCACATCTAGGACTGCACAAGCTCACAGCACCTCATGGACAAAAGCTCTCCACCGCACCACTGCTGAATGAACTCTGACAGGGCCTGTAATCAGTAGGCATATATGAGATGTGTCTGAGACGGGTTGCTAGACAGTTGCCCTCCCCCGATGTAACCAACCAGACTTTGGGGTCACACAGACACACAGACATACAGACACACACACGCAGCCTGGCTTCCTGGCTGTGACTGTGGTCAAATTGGGAAGGGACAGGGTTAAAAATAGCATGCGGTGACGCTGGTATCTCATAATGACATCCTGGGTAGGCCAGAGGCCAGATCCGCTCACTGCTCGCTTCACTACACATCTGACATCGCCGTGAGGGAAATTCAGAGGGAAAAAAGTGCACCACTAGTCGAGAGGTATTCAGCGCTGGTGCTAAGTACAGGGTGGATTTCAGTGTACCGTTAGCATTCTTTTTTTCTGAGGCTGTTACCAGGGACGCAATGTGCCAGTACTGTGACCACACCCCTCTGAGAGAAAGCAGGGAAAAGACAACAGCTGCATGTCTTCACATACCTGTTGTCCATACAGGATGCTTTTTTCCTCTTCAGATTAGCAGCAGCTCAAGATAACAGCACACAGGTGGCAAATGTCCGTTTCATCTGTCAGCATAGGCCTAAGGTTGCCTTCAGGCTGCCTTTGATTCAAGTAGCCTTTCACAAATCTCCCACATCAATCTTCTCCTTGATGGAAAGCAAACATGCACCACTCTCAAAGTTTCAGACACAACGTGACCTGAGAGACAATTCAACAATTCTGAGGTTCTTCAACAACAAAAAAGGAAAAGGTAGAGCTGATACTGTGCTGGCTTCATATTCAGATAATCAAAACTAATATATTTTGCTTTCTTTGTTTTGAAGTGTTGGTCATTGTTGAGATAATGGAGAAGGTTCGGGCTGACCTTTGATCTGACCCTTGGCGGCTGCAGGTCAGCAAGTTCACAGACAGGTTGGGAGCTGCTTATGTAACTGCACAGCTGCTGTTTGAGTTTATTACTGATGTGACCTCCGAGATGGGAAGCTAAGAGAGCCACAGAGGGCAAGAGGAGGTGTGAAAATGTCTGAGTGCATGACGGAGGGAGAGAGAGAGAGAGAGAGAGAGAGAGAGAGAGAGAGAGAGAGAGAGAGAGAGAGAGAGTGTAAATTCAGACTGTTGACGTACCTCATTCAATGTGATACTACTCAAAAATGGAGCAGGCTAAGCTTGTATGTATGTGCGTGCAAGTTAAAGTGTCACCCCAGAGTTACAACTATGTTTGCGCTTGTGTGTGTGTGTGTGTATGCGTGTGTGTGTGTACCTCTATAACAACAGTACCCTGTCATTACCGTCCTTGACTGCTGATTACGGAGGCAACATGGCCTCTGGAGGTGCACCTGGGTAGCAGTTCACACCTGTCCGGGCCCTGCTCAGGTCTTAAATTGATTTAAGGGCTCCTGATTCGCTCCCCTGTCCAAGCAAGTGTTCAACAGACTACTCATTTCCATGTTTTATAATGTTTTTACACATGTGAATCAGCTTGTAAGAATGCTTTGCCCTAGTCTGAAAACTCTTATGTAATGGCATAGTGACAGCATGTAATACCACCCAGCATACAGGACCTACGCCTGTTGGGACATGTAGCTGTAGGTTTCAGTGTGTGTTTCTGTGTGTGTGTATACGGGTGTGTGTAATGGCTGATAACCATCATCACTCCTAATCCACAGCTCTGAGTGTGACGGCTGTGGTTGAAGATGAGCGATTACATGCTAACATGCCTCTAATGTCGGCAGCGTGTTACATTACACGACCACCTTTTTACTGTACATTACATACACAACCTACAGGACACGTGGGGCCTTTGAAAGGTGCATTCAAAGCAATGATGTAGTGCCAAATAAAAGTCTGAAAACTTCATATATACTCTGAATGGCAATGCTTTGTTTTAGTTTCTTAGGGTTAGGGTTTCTATTGTCATGTAACTTATATTAGTCTTCTACTACTTAATGCAATGTGTACTGTTAATTTATATCATAAAGATGTGATAAGTGAACTTTATTTCACTTAAATTTGGAAAACAGACTTTCTGCGGCTTTACCTTCCACTATTTCCCTGATTCAAAGACTAAATCGTCAGTGGAAAAATGGCTGTTGAGTACATGCAGTTATATAATGTAGAGATAAGAGAGTGATTAGGTCTAAGGTCAGTGTAGAGTGGTTTAGGACAGTGATTCTCAACTTTTTTCCTATCAAGGACCCCTAATTTAGTCCACATTAGGACCACGGACCCCCATGTGATGAGATTTTGTCTCTCGGACGCAAATCTGAGAATATTTTTATTGTTAGATATGATTTGCCCAGAATTCCATGACTATCTGTATTGTAGGTAGAGAGATAACAGTCAAACTATGATCAAAACAGTCTTTTCTTCTACATTCTCTAATTGTGTTAACTTCTTGTAAATTAAATAATGGTGAAGTTTAACAATTCATCCATTTGCTGGGGACCCCCTGGAACTCCCTCAAGGACCCCTGGTGGTCCCCGGACCCCACGTTGAGAACCACTGGTTTAGGAAGTTCATAGACCGGACAGGGTATCGCATTGGAACTACTGAAATGGTCCTTTGTCCTCTATTGTAACATGGAGGGAATGTGGAGCAACTGGGCAACTGTACTTACTGCAAAACAGGACAAATGGAAATAATCTTTAGGAAGCATCATGTTACTCAAACAAACCAGGCATCCAAAATTAGAAAGGGTGACATGGTGTGAAAGATTCTTTTGAAATTTTCTACTAGAAATGGTCGTTCTGAACAGTCAGCTTTTGACTAACTTGAATCCTTTGTCTGATCTATACTGCCTGAAGGCAATATCAGTTAACACAAGTCAGTTCATGTAAGTCAAAAAGACAAGGCTTTCCTGTCTCGCGTTGACAATAAAGAGAAGTGCATGGCAGTTGTTTTTGACACACTGGTGAGAAAGGTGAGAGGTCAAGACAGAACAGACCTCAGTTTGAAAACTCTCTAATGCAGCACCTCTGTGTGACAAAACAGCAGATGATTCTGGAGGCCATCCTTTGAAAGGTTGCCTTAATGGACTCTCACACATTCTTTTCCCTGATGACTCCTGTCTGTGTTTTCCTTAGGCTGGCCTGATTATAGAGTTAAGCCTGAGGAAGGGACTGGGTTTCTCTCTGCCTTTCTTCTCTCTCTTGCATTTTCTCTGTCTCTCTCTCTCGCTCCCTCTCCCTGCTCTCTCTCTCTCTGTCACTCTCTCTCTCGCCTGCCAGACTCGTGAGTTGAACATGGTGTAGATACAACATAAATCCTGCCTCCACACTCACACACACACACACACACACACACACAAAAGGGGGTGGAATGGGGGACTCTGGGCCAGCTCCAATTTTCAGAATGGATCTCTCGATTCAGCAACTGAACAAAAGCCCACTACAGTACCTTTACCTCCTCCACTGCTCACCTCGCCCCCTCCTCTCTCCTTCTTCTTTTAGGGTTCTGGGGGTGAGTGTTGATCCCTGTGCTGGACTTCTGGTGATTTATGTCCTCCTCTGCAAAGACAAAGGCAGCACAGAGCCCAGGAGGTGAAAGGCTACTCCGTGTACATACACAGAGGTATGCAGCGCCGCAGCCCCCCCACAGCCCCCACCACTCGCTTAGCCCTGCTCTCCAAAAGGGCCTGCTTCATATATCATCTGTGCACCACCTCGAAAGTAGGTCAATAAAAGAGAGTTTGGACTGTAGTTCTCAGGCACTAAAAGAGGACAAAGTCTCAGAGGTAGTAGAGTGTGTAATGGGCCAGTGAGCATGGTCTGGTCTGGTCTGGCATAAATGATTTTAGACCTTTCTCTGCATGAAGGAGCAAAACATATAACAAAACATATTCCATTTGACGGATGCCTTTATCCAAAGCTTCTTACAGTATTGTGATGGCATACATTTTTAACATGGCTGGTACTCATGGGAATCACAAAACCCTAAACTGTGGCAATGATGGTGCCATGCTAGCCTGGTTCCAGACTCCTGACTTGAATCACACCCTGCCCACTCTTCAGATTTTGTCGAACGATTCAAAGAGTCGATGTTGCTCTAGTTAACAGCTTGTTCTTGCTCTGTGCCTGGGTGGGACTTAAGTTTGAACCGTTCGCGCATTGGTTTTTCATTGCCGTTTCGACAGAATATATTTTTTGAATTCACCCTCTTAACCAACATACTGTCTTTACAAAAACACACAAAAAACGGTTAACTAGAAGGCAATATCAGGCTGAATAATAGAGTGGTAACGAAATGGCCATTCAGTCTGAATATCAGGCTAGTGCCATGCTTTACCCATGGCCCATCCATTGACCTATTGTCAAGTCCACTCCAGCCCGATCTGGTGGTCAAGCGTAACTCTAACATCTAATTTTAGCACGATGAAGCACAGCCCAGCCAATTCAACCAAGTCTGCTTTAATCCAGCCCAGTCAAACTCAGTTTGGCCTGGTCGATTGTGTTTCATGCAGTGTGGAGGAGCTGAGTTCAAAGCTCTCCAGCCTGGGAGGGTGGAATGCACCATCCGCTCTCACATGTCTGAAGGTCCACAGGATCAGATGCCTTGGAAGAGAGGAATTAAAACAAAAACCGTGGGATGAAAGAGGGGAGAACATTGAAACGACATGGGGAGGCAGGGAGAGGGAAATGCTGCGCTGGGCACGTGCACGCACACACACACACACACACACACACAGACAGACACCATGTACGCACACACAAACACATGCCTGCGCACATGTTTGCACGCATGCATTCCTATTAAATGAAGGCAAGCAGGAGTGTTCATCTCAAACAGGGAGAGCTGTCAATCTATGGCACTTCGGCGGCACCTTGAAGAAGTGTGAGTAGACGGGTCTGCTTCTATTAAAAAAAAAAAATAAAAAAAAATAACACCACCCACTTGCCCCCACTCCCTATTGGCTCTGTATGGTGAGTCAGCCCTCATACAATAACATTCACCGAAACTGTTTCAATGAAAATGAAAGAGGGAAAGTGTGGAACAGAAAAAGAGAAAAAGACGTTGGAAGGAAGCTGCTTTGCATCACTGTCAAACGAACTCCATTCAAAATTTCACTCAAAAGTGTGGGAGGAAGGGACATGCAGGTCAACAATAAAACTTAAAATGTTGAGCTTTTATTCTCCCAGGGCATTAATTATTATCTAATATTCATCAGGTTTTTTTTTCCACATATATCTCTTTGCTCTCTGAGCGTAAACACGGTGAAAAGACACACTCTCACACCGGCCATCTTTGTTGTTTTAGGCCCAAAACCTGATTGCCGCTTGCTGATGTGGTGTGGAGGAGATGAGGAAAGGAAGAGGGGAGAGGGTAGGAAGCGAGGGAAGCGAGGGAAGTGAGGGGGGGGGGGGCGGGTACAGGTCCCTTTGGGTTTTGTTCATAAAAACACACATCATCCTCCATCTGGGCCTCATTGGACAGAGAAACTTGAGTATCATCCCAGTTATGCAACCCAGTTAAACCACCTTAGACCTCCGTGTAGGAGAATCATCTTCTATTAGACACACCTATGTACCAGGGAATCATTAGCATCCCTGATGAAAGCACAGCATGGGCTGGGTGAAAGATTTAATGTCTGGGCTGTATGTTACGGCTCGTAGGGTCCCAGTTGGCTCCATGGGTGAGTTGAAAGTCAACAGTCAAGAGTCCAAGGTCTAGAACGTATGGACTCTTGTCTGGGCTGTATGTTACGGCTCGTAGGGTCCCAGTTGGCTCCATGGGTGAGTTGAAAGTCAACAGTCAAGAGTCCAAGGTCTAGAACGTATGGACACAGGTCTTGGGTTTTTGGGTCAAGGGTCGACGTTTACGGGTCAGAGCGAGCGGTTAGGGTCTAGTGTCCCACTCCAATCTTGCGCTCTGGGGTGGGCTCCTTCTCCACAGGCCCCAGGAAGCGGCAGAAGAGGTAGTTGTGTTTTTCGGGTCTGAAATGAGTTCTTCCTGAGTGGCAGTGGGTTTATTGTTCTAGCGAAAGGGGAGAGGATTGATGCCTATAGGTAGCAGGGGAGAGAGCCGTGTGCGGCCCGAGTGTCTGGAATGCATTACATATCCGTCCCCCCCAGTCGAAAAAATACCTCACCTCACAACATCGCACTCCCCATGTGGTCCGCCTCGCTACACCGGCTTCATGTTACAGAAGGATCAAGGTATCGCACGCTAACAGGCAGCGGAGCAACAGCCATTTGGTTCGGATCCTTTAAGAGGTAATATGGTAGTAAACATTTTTGATGCCTCTGGAATGTTGTTTGACTTATAGGACTGGGGTTGTTTGACAACTGATCAATGCAATAAATCCCACCCGTGAATTGTTGGTATCCGTTTTTAAAAAAACATCCTTTCCCATAATTTCTGGAGGGAAATATTCAATTGGTACTCAACAGTTTTTGTGTCTTTGTGTTGTTGGACGTTCTATGAGAATTTGAGTGATGGTGATTGATTAATGTTCAATGAATTGATTGATGAATATGATTTACTGTTATATATTTTTTATATTTACTGTGTATATGTTTGTATTTATGCTTAAAAATCAAACGATAAAAAATATTTTGCTTACTTAAAGCCTCTGTCAATATGCTCCTGTCCCAACGAAATCCTGGTATTTAATTGTACTTAGCAATTAAATTGATTCTGATGTAACAAGCTCCACCCACAAGCCAAATAAATCCAGCAATGTTTTACTGTTTATTTAATTTTCATATTGAATGTTGCCAAGATCCTCTGTGAAACTCCACATGATGGTTAAACCAGCTGCCGCCAGTTTTCCTCAAGGGAATAATCTCTGGTTGCTCTGAAAAGAGGCTGATCCATTTTCACAAATTTAAACACACCTACAGATGAACTGCTGCAGCTTATTCCAAGTGGTAGAACAACATATGTCATATTGTACTTTCCATGACCTACATTGACTATAAAATTGTCATAACTAACATATGAAAGCTTAAGTCAGCAGCCAAAATTGTATGGCAAGTGCTGTATCATAAATTAGTTACCAAGACACTTTACATTTTTAGTCTAATCCTATATGTCGGGAGATTTCTACTAAATGCTGGTTTTGCATGACACAAAATGCTCATAACATCATCATGTTATCTATGATACAGTACCTTCCAGATCCAGTCTTACAATTTTGGCTGTCATTTTAGTTTTGCTTAACCACTGAATGAGGATTTATTATGGCTGTTTGAAAGTACAAACTCCTAAGATAAATGTAAAGCATTTGTACTGTAAAGAAAGTTATTTACTCTGCCATTTACTGCAGTCATTGTGGCTGCCTCTTATAGACAGTCTAAGGAGATGTTACCAGGCGATGACGGATGATAAAATGCATCTATATGATAAAAGGAAAGAAGCAAATAAAAAGCAGTTTCAGATTTATCTTCATTTTTTATCTGCAATGCTCCCCTACTCATAGATTTTATATTGGACTCTACATAGATACCGGTGCCAGTGATTTAAAAGGGAGAGCAGAGCAGAGAAGCAGCTGTATGCCAGCTGTGAAAGGCTCCATGATAAGGAGGGAGGATATTTTAGAGGGCTACCTGGCCATGGGCAGTCTCCATCTCCCCTGGCATTTCTGGAATCCCTTTGTACACGAGCACTTCATCTCAAGCCAGTAAAGTTGCCCTATCCCCGCCTTTTGCCTCTCCTAGCAGATTTTATGGCAGCCTGTCCAAAGCTATCTGGGCTAAAAACGTTCAGCTTGAAAGGCTAGTGATCACAGCCGCGCCTGGCCCTTTAACCGCTCATCACGCGACCTCTGTTGCTGTTAATTCCACTGCCTGCACGTGTCGGCCGGCCCACGCTGTTCGGCTGGGTCCAGTGAGGCTAGTAAGTATCTCCAGAAGCCGCCTTTAACAATATGCTGGCTGTCGCCGCATTACAGCCCGATCCCCATCTGTGCAATGTATATGTTCTTTGTAATCCAAACACCCTCGCAGTGGCTCAATCAATGCTCATGTCGTGTGCCAATTCATTCTGCAAAACATGGGGCCCAACTTGATCTAAAGGCTACCAGCCTCTTTTGATTTATTATTCTGTGACAGATCGGGGTCTAAACACACACACACACACACACACACACACACACACACACACACACACACACACACACACAAACCGCAATCCCAAATGCAGCTGCACAGACGCAATGTCAAAGGGGGTCTCAAATGAATTGGTCAATTGTTGGTAATTATGAGATCTATATTTTCCCCAAAGCACCAACAATCTGGCTCACATTACGCCGTGCTGGGGTAAAGAGCCCCGAATTGCACCGCGCAGAAAGACATACCTCTGGAATAAAATGGCCGCCCCTTCCACATGTTGTCTGGAAGTCAGTTAGACTACAAGACAAAAGCCCCCTCTGTTGTCTTTTGAAACGCAGACCCATTTTGACATGACCGCGCCACGTTCTGAAGAGCATCCAGATGTCAGAAGACCCATGTAGGAGTGGCCGCCATTGACTGCGGGCATTGGGTTATTATTACACCGCTTTGGAAATAGTTCCGTTATTAAAACTGCGGGCTTATTTTTGGCTTCGGCGGATTCCCATGTCTCAGCCACAACAGAGCAGAGTGTGCGTGAGAGTGGGGGACTACAGTGTGCATCAAAGGAACAATGGAGGCTCTCCATTTTCCCAGCCATGCTAATTCAAAGTCCAGTGATGAACGGGAATTATGGGGTGTACCACATTATTCAAACAGGTGAAACATTTTGCTCATGCATAAAGAGAGATTATGGTCCAGCATGTAGCATTTTAAAAGTTAAATCTACTGACTATTAGAGGTAATCATTTCCATTCAAGACAATGCAGCTCTATTTGCACATTGTGTAACATTGTCCCCCTGTGAGCCGTGATGACAGCATTGTGTCCGTGGCGTGGACCTCTGTCTCCTGCAGCCTCCTCCAGTGTCACGTTACAGGAGCTGTCTCGCTGGGGAGTCCATTGGGTTTCCTAATGGGCTTTTAATTGGTTTTAATTACTTCAGTGTTGTGGCTCAATGAGCCGTGCCCTCGGCTGCGCTCTGTCGCTCACCAACGGAAGGATCTGGAACGATGTCAACCACATTTACATCTCAGATGGTTCTATCCAGAAAACTGGACAGACTGGAACTCAAGCTGTTCAGAGGTTTGTGCATCAGAGGTGTTAAACGGTTTGTTCCTCAACAGATGAGGTCATGTTCCACAATGATCGGCAATATTTCACAATTTTAGCCGATGTATTGAGCGTCTACGGAATGATCTGAAAATGATTCACAATGTTTATGTCTGTCACCTGGCTCTAGCACAATCAGGCATTGTCTTTCATGGTTTTATGGTTAGAGGATGTTTAATAATAAAAAAAAAACAAAAACAAAACAGTTCACCCATGAAATTGAGCAATCATGACGGTCCACATTTAATGTAGCTTCCTCATGTGGGCCCAATGAAGTTTTGGTAGAGGTTAAATGAGTTACAAAAATGACATGTAATTGTTGTCGACAGAAGAACATTGCCTTCCTTGCAGTATGTTTGAAAGAACATTTTGTTCCCTATGTTCGAACAGTACTGTACGTGTGTGTGGTTTTTTTTTTAACCATGGATCTGCTATCTGCTTTAGATCTGTAGAGCCTGTGTTTGGCCAATGCCTTAACCAGCATATTGGAAAGGTTTCTAAACCCAAACAAATGTGGAGATATCATACCAATATGACATCCAGGGTCGCCGCCATGAACATGTACAATAACAATATGACAGTGTGTTGGCAGTAATACAGTACAGGAATCAGTACCATTTGACAGAAATGTTTGGTGCACGTTCGGTCAATGAGGAACATTGAGGAGAACCAATTGAGCCTTATTAAACCAATTCGACGGCTTGAGTGCTGGGCAGAGTGAACAACTGGGGTAAATTTCACATAATTTCAGACTGTAATATCCTGTAGCTTTGGGGGCATAATTGTTCATTTTTAGGGTTAGGGTCAGGCAAAATTGGAGCATAACCTACTTAATGTGGGCCGACCACAAAATGGGGCGAAGTCCTCACTCCAGCTTAATCTTTCCCCGCTCGTCACCTCATGCAGTGTCAGCACCTCTCAGCAGCTAAAATCAGCCTAAACCTCTCTGTCCCACCTCCTCGTTCCCAGCTGTCCAGGTATCACTCAACACACCCCGACTTTATCCCCCACCTTCAATTTGGCTTTATTGCCGACCTGGAATGCCTGGTATGTCCACAGGCACACCCATCCACTCCATTCACACACACACACACACACGCACACACACACACACACACACACACACACACACACACACACACATACACAATCTACAGTGAAAGCACAGGCTTGAGCTTGCACTTTTGGCTTTTCATATTTCCACAGGAGAGCGGATTCCAGTGGCAGGCTTGGCACCAATACAGGCAGACATGGTCAGATAGGATTTTACCAAACTTCTGTCATGGCACCAGCTACAGAGCCTGCCTGCCGTCTGTCACCACTAGCAGGTGATGCCCGGGGGCCAAACTCCAATATGAGATCTCAGCTCTGCTTCACAACCCCTCCCTCCCTCCCTCTCCCTGCCACCCCCTCCTCCTCACCCAAATACCTCTCCTTTGTGTCGAGTGGCACGGCGGAATCGTGTTGCCTCTTTGAAATATTCATGCAGCGCCAGTCTTGATGAAAAGGCACATTCTTCTTGCTCCCACCTTTCTGCCGAGGCGTGTGGAAGTGGGCCCGCCGCGGGGCAGAACCGGATCCAGCCTGCGGTCGCTGGGAAAGTGTGTCAGGATCTGAGAGCCAGACACCCCCATGGGAGAGAATTTGAGTGAACTCTAACACACACCTATACATGCACACATGCACGCGCACATGCACAAAAATGCACATATACACGTACATGCAGAAAATGTCTATTCTTTGCATACACACACATGCACACACATACACACACACATATGCGCACAAACACACTTATCCACGCTTTTCATGCTGAAATGATGGATGATGTGCATGAAATGCTCCTCCACTTCGCAGACCTTCACCTCCCCTACATCACCACACAGTGGGAATAGGTGGAGGTCCTCTTACATTTTAGCTGTCTCATGGGAAATGTAAAAAAGAAAAAGAGAAGGCCCAACATGTGGTGCGCATACCAATGCAGCTCGGAAGTTTACTATCCTAATAACGGGGCTAAACAAACGCCAAGTCAAACAACGCACTTTGGCCACCCTCCGGTTTTCAAAGACAAAGACACACTTGCTCTCCTCGGTTTACTGTCCAGTGGAGGGAGACTAAGTGCAGACTACAGCAGTGCGGGACTCAGTGCCAAAAGCTCTGTCTCCTGAGCCTGGGACACATTTCATTTTGGTTCTTTCTCACGTGCAGACAGGAGTCTCCGTGAGATATATAGGTTGTGTGTGAGGGTTCATTCACGGACACTTAGACTTCACCATAAACAATAAGAGGCACAGGATGTATGGCTCTTAAAGATTTGAATGGTTTAAGCACAAGAAAAACAGAGCTATGCTCATAAAATGAGAAGTGACATGCATGTGAAGGCTGTGGAAAGGGCTGGAGGTTATGGCACTGTGATTGTGTTCAAGTCCAGAGAAATGTTGTTGTTGGTCTTTGTGATCTGGTGTAGAACAGGAGCAGATTCCAAGCTGGAAGGTGATACTTCCTGACAGTGGTATCAGATGGGGAGATCTTCGAGGAACTGTTGGAATATAAGTGCTGTAAA
The DNA here is from genome assembly GCF_046629955.1 of Centroberyx affinis. NCBI lineage: Eukaryota > Metazoa > Chordata > Actinopteri > Beryciformes > Berycidae > Centroberyx > Centroberyx affinis. The sequence goes on from NW_027280806.1 coordinate 716,710, forward strand.
CAAAAATCTGAGGCTTAATGTACTGTGACTTTGTGTGTGTGCACATGTGTGTGTTTCCGTCTGTGTATATGTGTGCGGAAGCAGACATTTTCCGTTTTTCATAGCTTTGTTTGTGCACATCTGTGAGCGTGTGTGTATATGTGTTTGTTTATGCATGTGTGCATTCCTGTGCGTGTAGACAGTGTCCTCACAGCACCTCTGTGCTTTGGGAGGTGCTCGATCTTCTCTTTGTGTGCTGTTGACTCTGAAAAGCGCCACTTCAGTGGAATAAGCCTAGCCTGTCATTAGCAAGCATGGCATGGGCATGCTGTTTAACCATTAGCGAGGAGTGGAGCTACAGCGTTGGGCACTGCCAAGAACAGCACAGCTCTGCCACGAGGACAGAGAGGAGGAGAGAGGCCTGCTGCAGAGTGTCTTGTGTATGTGTGTGTGTGTGTGTGAGAGAGAGAGGGGAGAGAGATATATATATGTAGAGAGAGAGGAGAGACATTTTATTCTTTTGCTCTCACACGGTTCTATGCTTGCCGTATGAAAATTGGTCAAAATGCAATGCACTCTTCTCTGTTACCATTCCACTCTCTCCCCATTCTACCCATTTGCAAACCACACACACCACTTTGATTGACGGCCCATTGGACCCCAGTCTCTTACGGCAGCCGTTCAACATGTTTCGTAGGGTTGTGGGCAACATGGCGAATACGGACGAACGCACTTGTGACGCAGGCTGGCCAGGGGAACTGGGGAGTCGGTGTCTCTGAATTACAGACTAGGACTGAAGGCAAGCTGCTGCAGCTAAACCACCTCATTAGGTCGTGGTGACTGCATTTAGCCGGCATTTCCCCCTTCACACGTCCAGAGAAGCCGCATCAGACATGGTGATTAGCTGTAGAGTAAACACGTCCATCTCCAAGGTCTCAGGTCCTCACCAGCATGGATGGCAACAGAGTTTACTGTAATGACCAACCGAGAAACACTGGAGGCCCCCCATTCGATTGCAAATAATAACCCATGCTTCCCTAGGTTGGGCAGATTCATAACATTTGGTCAACACTGTGGTAATGCAGAGACTATGTTGTGAGTTTGAGTTCACTTACAGTTTAGTTTGATCTCGCTTCATGGGTTTAAATATGTTTACTCCATGAATCCAAATCTTCCTTTTTTTTGAAGCAGGAAGGAATGTTGTTTTTGACTTATCTTGAAAACTTCCCCGGAACCCAGAGGAAAAACAAAAGAACAGAGCGGAGACAATTTACTCAGAAATAATGGCAAACAACATGGTTCCCACAGCAAATATGTCATGGTATAGCTTAAACCTCTCCTCGAGTCTGGTGAAGGAATGAATTGAGAGTCCTTCAATTCCCTCATCTGAGATTAACTTGGCCAACAGAGTGGAATACCATAGCAGAAAAGCGTGCAAGGGCTGGATTAATTATTACAATATCTGCAGCAAAGCACGACAAATTTGCCGCACACTTCATTTGGTTTTACTACCCCTTGTCTCATGGGGTGTTGTAACAGAGTTTACCCTCGTCTGGGGAAATTTTTACCCATTTACTGAATGTCTGTAGTCAGTGGTTTGATTTTTACTTGGGGCAATGTGTAGCCTCTGCCAAGACTTCACTGTTGCTGGGTGGAGAATTCTTCTTCAGTGTGTGTGTAAGGGAGTGAGAGGGAAGGAAAGGAAAAAAAAAGACAGAGGGAGAAAGACTGAGAGCACTTTTTTCATTAAACTGTGTGTTTACTGTACTGTAAATGCTCCAACCTCAAAGCTACGCTTAATTTTATAGAGCTTTTATTCTGAAGCTGCTTTTTCTTCATGTCAGTCTTTGTGCTGCAGCGCTGCACAACATAATAGTGTTTAATCCAATATGCAAACCAACAGTTTTCTACGGTGCAGCCTCCTCTCCCTGTAGTGTGTGGGTGGTATGTAGAAAACATGTAGTTGCGGTGTCGGGGTCATGCGCAGGTCACGGATGCTGCGGAGAGAGGAGACAGGGGTGTCGGGAAAGGAGTTCCACGCCCCGGGCCGCGCAACCAACCTCTGGAGCTGCAACTCAGCTTCGCTCAGACAGCTGTAGACACCCTGTCTGGATGAACAGCTGGCCAGGATGTCTGGGAGAAAAGGGGGGAGAAAGAGAGAGAGAGAGAGAGAGAAAAAGAGACAGAGAAGGGATTAACGGACAAGAAAAAGAGAGAAACGAGAGAGGAAGAGAAGGAAGGCAGAGGCAGGAGAAGATAGACGGAGGTGACAGAAAGTGATAGACAGAGCGCCATACACCCAGAAGCCAGAGAGATGGAGGGAGTGGAGGTGGGGGGGGGGGGGATCATAAATCTGACTGGGCCTGGCTGTCCCGGGCCGCCTGGGTCCACGCGGGTTTGTTCAGGTGGCCCTCTCCATCAACCTCCTCCTGCCACCGCACCGCCACCCGCTCAGCACGCTAAAAAAACCCCGCTGAAAGAAAATGTGTCGGAGGGAAGGAAAAGAAGCACTTCATGGTTTTTATGGTTTCCTTTGTCTCTGCGGGCCTGTGCTCAGAAGCATGATCTGTGAGCAGACGTTTGGACGATTAGGAGAGTCACCGGGTTTGAGCCTGATGAACTTTGTTTTTAACCTGTATTTATCCAGGGAAGGTTCACTGAGTGTGCCTGCTTTGGGGTTAAGTGTTCAGTGGCATCTCAGTGTTGTCATTTCCCATCATACGCACTTAGCCATACATACACAATACATGACAATAAAGACAAATGCATGACAAAATCACAAAAAAAACCCACTCCTTTATGGGCCTTTAAGAAAATAGAGGAAGTTTTTCCATGTTTCTCTTGTTTCTTTATCGCAGTTCTCTAACCTTCTACTTAGCATAATTTCATATGAAGTTGTTTTAATCAATAACCATTATCCATTGTGTGAAAAGTGGTGCTTTAGTGTTTTTCCAATATTTAAGGACCAACCCTAGTGTTGTTATAATGCCCAAAAACAATATTTTTAAACTGTATTCTTTGAATTTCGAATTTGTCAACTAAAAGGCAAAGTCTAGGTGTCTTGGCAACAAAAAAACAAGGCCCTCTCTTCCATAATCCCCAAGGTTTTTTTCTGATAATGGGTGCACCACTGGACATTCCCACATGCATTAATGTCCCTGTAGTTATAATCTCCAACATAAATCATTTTGCAAGAGACCCATCCTATTCAGTCTACTAGGGGTAAAATAAATCTATGAAAAACTTGAAATAGTATACTCTTTCCTTTAGCTTCCCTAATATTTTGACCAATAATGGCATCTCGATGGTAACGGAAGGAGAAGAGAGCATTACTCATTGATTTTCCATGGTTTGTTTTTCCCAGTTGGCACGGGGATTTGAACCGGCAACCCAGTGGTCTCAAGCTTCTTTCTCATGAACTTGGAGAGTCTGCTGAGTTCAAGTAGGGATTTTTCAGCAGACACCATTGGAGCCAGAAAGCGGCCTCCTCATGGCTGGGGTCCAGAGACGCTGGCCTGGTGGGCAGACTGACAGAGGGAGGCAATACGGAGAACAAGAGGCATGAGGGAAATAGAATGGGAAAATGGAGAAAACAGACATTCTCCACGACAATACACACACATGAATATTACAATTGGTCTTTCAGGGGATCCATTTCCAAACACATACACTCACACACATACACACATATATCACACAGTGCAGAACACATACAAAATCTCTCTCATTCACATACACACACATGCCATAGATTCACATACACAATGCACAACACAGAGGGAAACATGTTATATTTCACACACACACACATACACACAGAAAAGGATCCAGAAAACATGCAACATAATCCCAGCAGAGAGCCGCATACTTTTTCACTTTGTCTCACGTGCCGGTGAGAAAGTGAGAGAGTGGGCTGCGTAGACAGGGCCCATTTTTCTCTTTTCCTGTGGTCGGAGTGTGTGACTGGGGATTTATTTTCGCAGTCCTCCAGAGGGAGGTCACTGTTTTGCTGAATTTGAAACATTTGAAGTATCCGAGGCCCCCTTCCCTGTTCCACATTAGAGAAATGGCCCATTCATTTGGACCTGTCAGAGTGCATAATGGCTCTCAGACCGTGTCTGCTTACTGCTCCTCAAACTGGGTCACACAAACACACTGGCCCTTGATCTCATTATGTAATTTACCTCTCTCTCACTCTAGCTCTCCAAAAAGGTAAGATCTTCATTGCCACAGACAAAACTGTATTGTGTCACTGACTCCTTAAAAGATATCGATGTTCAGATGTGACATTAGAAAAACGGCCTCACGTGAGAGAAAGTACATGTTGCGTGTGGGAAAAGTTTTGCTGCTGGATGAACCTCTGTCGAAGGGGGCGGATGGATAGTGTGTGGATATTACCTTGGGCTGGGCTGTTTGACACATGGCTGTCTGGGCTTCCCCTGCCCTCTACAGGTAATATGTTACTGTAATGGCTATTGAAAGGTCTTGCTGAGGCTGAAAAGGAAGACTTCCCGAAGCCTCTGTAACTATAGGACAATGTGCTGGGTAGTTCAAAGGATGAAACTTAGTCCAGCGACAAAGTCTATCCGAGACAGAAAGTATAAGACAGTGACCCCAGGCATTGATGGTGATAATTTACCATCTACAGTAACACTGCTGTGTTGAGTTATAAACATTAGCTGTTGATAGCCCCTTTTGTCTGTAAAAGTCTTAATCTCGGTGGCACTGCCACTGAGCTCATGTTACGTTTAGTTCAGTTAAATGGGTGTTTTTGTGAGTTGAAAATGGGCCCAATTTGAAACAGACCCACTCATTTTGAGTCTGGTCCACTTAAGGTAATTGAATTTGACTCCAGCATTTTTCTCCAGTATTGGCTCACTAGCCGCTACATCATTCACTGTACGTTCAACCTGAGAATAGGCTAAGCTCTTCAACTGCCTGTTTCCTCATTAGACCAATAAATATCTGTTTCAAAGGCATGTGCAAAAACACGTGTACACACACAAATACACAGACTCGTACATATGTATATACACACAGACACAAACATACATTTATCCTCTGTCTTTTAGGAGACCAATAAACATTGTGGCCGGCTGCCCTTGAGAGAGGTACATACCAATTTAGAAAGGCCTGGTTCAGAACTAGGCCAGATATTCTCAGCCTGACCCATTTGCTCCTGGCCACTAGTTTTTGTTTGTGTGTTTATATGACCTCTGAGAGACAGAGACTGGTGTGTTTGTCAGCAGCAAAGGCAAACACTAACACGCTAAAACACAAATTTTCTCTCTCATGTTTGTTTTGTTGAGCCTGATTTCCACTTCAGTTTTTTTTTTGTTAAAATGAGGAGGAGGATAATTCAGAGAAGGATCTGGGCTTGTTCTCAAACTGTTGTTATGAGACATACCACTAAGTAATCTTCAGAAATGTATCTAAACCCCTCGTGTCGACAACAACCTCATCATTTATCAGGAGGAAGTGTTGACAGAGTCCATTATGTTAAGTTAACAGGGGTTTCACTTCACTTGAAGTGGGGTAATTAACAGCACACTGAGTGCGCTGGCCCTTTTTATTGAGCCACGGCTAAGTGGAAACCCTTTTACAGGAGTCAGTGGTTCATCCCCAAGCTTTTTGGGGGATGGCCAGACAACACAAGCCTACTGACAATGATGAATGGGGGCTTTGCACGCATAGAGCCTCTCGCATCCCATCTTCAGTGGAGGACACAGGCTTGTGTACTTCCCCACTGTGTACATCTCCATAGATAGGCATCTTGTGTGTGTCTAACAGCCATTGAGCCTAACGCTAATGGTAGGTGGGAGGTGACCAGCGGAGATGATGAAGTGGAAAGTCCAGGTCCCATGATGCAGGTGTGCACTTGACCTTTTCTGCCTCACTAAAGGTCTGACTCTATAACTGGCATATGTGTCAACACGTGAGCTATGTGAGTCACCTATGTGCCTACAGCACTGTATAGGGTTCTGTGTGTGTGTGTGGTTGCTTGTGCCTGCATGTGGCTGTGCATATGTTGAAGTGTAGTATGTATCGGTATATGTATTCATGCGTGTGGATGTATGTTTAAAACAACAGCTGCTAAATGTCAGGTGTTCGGATTGGTGCGGCGCTGCTTTTTCATGTGTCCCGTAGGCGAAAGCCGCTTGTTTAACTCATTAACACAACATTACGGCACATGAAAGTCCAACTTGTCAATGCACATGTATGTTTTTATGTCCCCCCTATGTAAACACAGCTTGTCTGGCTGCCTATGAAGAAGAGAGCCATGCCCACGCCTAACCTCCCCCTTCTTGCACCCCCATTTTCCCTAATTAATTTTCCAAGTCAAGCTGCCTGTAAGCGGGAGCAGACCATTTCATCACCGGGAGGATCGTTGGGTCTGGCCATCATAGGCTGGTGGCGACAGACATAGATGGAGGGTATGTGGGCTAGGCAGAGTACAGTAGATTGCATAGCTCAGCGCAAGCTATGCGAGGTCGTTGTAGTGATTTACCTGTCAGAGGAGGCTGCTGAGCCAAACACAGGTGTCAGAGTTAAGCAGGAGGCCGCGGGGGGGGAGCGGAGGACCAGCTGTGAGGGAGTTAGAGGAGGATGGCGGCAGACAGCTACCACATAAACCCTGCTCCATCAAGTTACGTTGAGAAAGTGGGCCCAGACTGCGATCAAAGGCGGGAGACGGCTCCTGCTCATGTGAAGCATTGACAAACAGCTTCACATCAAAGATTGAATGACCTCACGTGGGGATGAGGATACTGGCCAAGTCAGGGAGAGGAAGCTGGGCAAGGGCGTCAAGGACACAGAGGGGTGGAGGGGTTGAAGTTGGAAAATGAAAGAGTAGACAATATGCAGAAATAGCTGGAATAAGTGTACCAGGTTTGTCTGATTTTAGCAATAGCATAGTAATTGTTTGGAAAACTTGAATTATGTTGTGTTGTCACCATGCAGAAGGAGCAAGGAATGCTGTGGCAATGATTTTTTGAGATGTCTTGTTATAATGTGCCTGTTCAGTCCTAATTTACTTTATTTGAGTGGCTTCAGTCGCTCCCCCAGTGTTCATTACCAACACAGGGTAAGAGGTAAGAGTGAAAGTCTGGATTTATCATGAAAACAATATATTAAAACTCTAGGTCGCTCCAGGATGGATCATTAAACAATATTATAAACTATCAAATATAATCTTTCCATTTATGTTTTGGATATCATTTATAACTGCACAATAAATACAACACAGTATACTATAAAAGGTTGTTCCATGCAGATATCCTCTATGTGGTAGTATGGGTTCTCCCACTTGCAGATGGTATACTTTTCAAAGGATAGCAATTTGATCACCATGAAATGTTGAAAACTGGCTTTTTATGACATGGAAATAATTCCTTTTGGTCTCAGCTGGTGAAGCAATTAGTATTTAACTAAGTGTAATTCAATCACAACATGTTCTCTGGTATCCTCATCAATAACAGAAGCATTCAATGGCCAATCAGTCAATCACAAAATGTTTTCTTTATGGCTTGACTGCCACTCAGGATCTATCAAGAATCTAAACTTAGGACCTGAGATATACCAAAGACCTGTCTACTAAGAAGCACATCTTGGACCTGACAACTAAAGGCATGAACACATGGCAGTATTCTTGGTACGTCCATAAACTGATGAGGATGTACCAAAAGAAAAAAAAAATCCAAATTCTAGTGTCTGGGTTACAAATTGGAGTTTTAGTTATACAAAAGTTTAGTTATACAAAAACCTCGATGACTATATATATATATATATATGAATGAATGTTAGGGTCATGAATGAATTAAAAAGGAAGTCGTTGCCATTTATATTTTTTATTTATATTACCAAAGTTTCTTCTTTGCCATTCAGGTTTGCCAGTTAGTTACCCAGCAAACATCTCAACATTGAATAGATGTTGATATGAGCTGGGCCTTTTTTCCCTAGTTCTTGCCATTATGACGATTGCTTGTTTTCAAAATTTCATCATCACTTACTTAACTGTCATCACCTACTTAACTGTGTATTGGAGAGCAGTGCTGCTCTCCAATACACACTGGAGGGCCAAAGCAAGTTCCAACAGCTGAACCCACGTGATTAAAACACAATAACACTCACACTGCAGTTCCTCGTCTTTAAATAGCTCTATTTTAAAGTAGCTCTTGCCTTGTGTTTGTATGTTTTGGGAATACCTAGAGTTGGTGTGGCCACTGCAGCAATGTAAATCTTATTCCAGCATTAAATAGAATTCTAGAGTTGTAGTTAAGGCGGTGGCGACATGACAGCTGGCAGTCTTGTGGGATTGTGTCTGTTGTAGTGTGGGTCTGGCTAAAGGGTAAAGCCACCACAGAGAATTCCCAACCCTAATACTCCACAAACTCCACATCAAATTACTTCAGCATCTGTTTGTTCCAGACTTACACCGCCTAAACAAGGGAGGTGACTGCTGTGGAAAAGGGATGAGATCAGTGTTTCCTTGCGGCGTCCCTTGGGTGTCGCATCGTCACATGATCTTGGTTATGGAGCTCAAAACGCTCATGTACCCCGTCATACCCATGTGTTGCTTATGGGGGCCCTGGGGAGGCATATGAAAGAGGGCCACACGACACAACAGGCAGACCCGACCACGGAAGAACAAGGGTGCGGAACTGGTACATTTGGAAGAAGATGAAACGTGCATCTAGAGGAAGGCGGTAGTAAAAAAAAAAAAAAAAAAAAATGAAGACAGGGGTCACATATGCTTGTGGAAAGGGAAAAATGCTGCCCTGAAGATCACAAGCAGAGAAATAATTTATCACTGCTCCCTCTATCATTTCTTCTGGCAGAGACAGATGGCCTGGAGTCAGATTGGATCACTGCTGGCTTTCTTTTGGGGTTTTCGCCTGCTGTGCGTTGCGAGCACACGCACACATACACATACACACATTCACTATGCACACGCACGCACACACACACACACACACACACACAAACACATACACAGGAGGAGACTGGCAATTAGCAGTGTCAGCTAAATGAACATCTGCCTCCTATAATGAACTGACTTCATTTGAACACATGATAATTGTAGAGACAGAACATACTCAACAGCATGAACTCATGCAAGGTAGTTAATCTTTCATCAAACCTATTAAAGAGTATATTTAAATCTGTTTTTCATAGGATTTAACTTAAGTAACCCATTGTTTGAGGTAAATCATAATCTATCATTCTTAGCTCTGAAAAAATATTATTTTTTTGGCTGTTTCCAATTTCCTGACAGTGTTAGAAAATAAACTAAGGCAACATTTAAAAGTAGCTTGCAGCACTGTGGAACTGTTTGAAATACTGTGGCACATGCTGTGCTTGTGATGTGAGTTTGAATCAGCGCTTGGCCTGTGCTGCATTTCACCAGCTCTCTAATGTAATGTAGATTAATGGGATATGTTTATTGATCTCTATTCAGTATTCCCATGATGTCACATACATTTCCTACCAATATGGTGCTTTACAATACACACAGCTCATTGGCTGTGTTTGTCATTTGATTGTAATCACCTGCTAATTGATTACAGTCACCTGTTATTTTCCTACCAAGATGGCCGTGTGGTGATATAACAGAATACTATGAATAGGAAAATTCTCTTTTCGCTTGCCCCCCTCCAGAGAGGTCAGAGCGCAGCCTCAGCTACAGTCACTTCAACAGGATGGATGCTTACTGACACAGTGGCTTAAACCTGGTTCCTGTGGTTGAAGGACTTGTTCTCTAACCACTAGGTGAGACCCATCTTCCCTTTCACTATCCATCGTGCTGTACAGTGAAGCAGAAATGTCATAAACAGCAACTTTTACAACAATATAGATTAAGGTAGTAATTCCAGATTGGGTCTAAGGGTGGTGATACACTGAGACATTTTCGAGACACAGGGTCAAAAATCTCTTCAAAAAGATATTCTTTTAAGCAGTAAATGCTGAGGCAACTCCATTTGGATGCTTGCTCTTTAAAGTTGCCCAAAAAGTTGTGTATCACTGCCTGAAGAATATGTGATGAAACAGCAGCCCGATTCTATCTCTAATCACAGGCGCTACCTCTTAAACAGACCGGCCTTTCCGTTTACAACAATGTAGATTCAGTTCATCTGTGGGGATACACTTCGCCATTTTTGAGACACAGTCCAAAATCTCTTCAACAAGATGTTCCCTTGTGATTAAAGTAGTAAATACTAAAGCAACTCGGTTGCCCTTTAAAGTTGCCCAAAAAATTGCCCTGTGTTATCACTGCGTCAAGGCAAAAAATGATAAAACAGCAGCCTGCTTCTATCTCTAATCTGGTGAGAGGTCACAGTCGCTATCTCGTAAACCCACAAACACGGTGAACAATAGAAAAGACTGCAAACGTACACAAAGTCAGTTCCACCCTCATAACACTTGCTAAAGCATCCAAACAAAGCAGGCATGCTACAGTAGGGGGTCACTGTTATGTAAGAGAAATTAAAGCAGAAATGATGATGATGCCAAAGCACAAGAATGGGCTAATTGCTCATTTGTAGTACAACACGTATCCAAACTGCAGTGCACCTGACTCATTTCTTTGATGTTAATGAAATACTGCTGGCCAAGTGTGTTCTTTACCAAGTGCAGACAAGGGCACAGCGGCCCTATTATGGAGTGGAAACAGCAATCTTTTTCAGGGTGAAAGTAAACACAATGGCATGTTTTTCTGATCTATCTATCTATCTATCTATCTATCTATCTATCTATCTATCTATCTATCTATCAATCAATCTATCTAAGGTTTCATGCATAGATATGGGCTCAGTTGCTCTTATTTACAGAACAAGAAACATTTTTTGATGAAGTGGAAATGAACCAAAATTTCAGCCATGATTACCCACTTGCAGTAAAGATAGTTATGCCGTGGATACGTACAACTCCTCCCATCACAGGTGTCCTCAGCCCTCTCCCATCACATCTGTCAACACACCGATGAATCACTGATTGGGGAATGAGCTTCCATTGGAGTGGAGCTGAGCAGGATGTTTGGGAATGCTGGAAGGCCTTGTTTTCGTCCTAATTCCATCACGGTATCACGACCATGCATGCATTTTGGTGATGGATATGCCTGCAACGGATGCCAACAGCAATTGGAGCGGGAAAAGAAGAGAACGAGTGGGAATGATGGGAATGGGCGGAGACAGCGACTGGAAAAATACATGTTATGGATCCAGGGGGAGCAGATATCGGACAGGGGCGATCAGATTCGGAGAGATGGGATTGGACGAGGCATGGATGATGGCTCATTTGAGGACCTCAAACACCTGCGCGCTCCAGTGCTCATCACATATGAGCGTGTGTTTTAAGAATAAAGGGCGGTTTGCTCACACTCGTGACTCCCAGCTCGGTTGGTTTCACAGTGTTCAAAGGGCTACGATGTTGAGCTGAGCGTTCATTCGCGGCCTATCACACCACACACACGCTCTTGAGCAAACACATATGCTCACAAACATAATGTGCATACACACACACACACACGCAATCACACTGTAAGATTGCATTTATTCAACACAGAAAATAAAAAAAATAAAGAAGCACCCTGACTGGAGCACTCCCCCTCCCCCTTCCCCCTCCCCCTCCCCCCTCCCCTATACTCCCTCCAATCCCAACCCTCTGACACACACATTCATCAGAGCCAAATCAGTCAGTGTGTGAGTGATATGAAGAAGCCCGGAGTGATGATGAATAGAGTGCGAGGTAGTCCCAGCTCTATAATCACACTGATGACACACTACTGTAATTCTCACCTGACACACTTAACACTTCAGCTCAGCCTCGCTCGGCTGGCACAGGCACGCCACATCAATAAATACGCATTCCTGCTCTCCTGTCTGGAAAGACAAAAGAGCCGTTTTTATGTGTGCACTACTGTGAAGTTAACGTGTCTATGTCTGCATTCACCAGCATACAGTATGTTTGCATAATAAGACGTACAGTAGCATAGTCCCACTTTGAGTTGGCTTACAAAATACAAAGTGTTGATACTATAGGGCATACTTGATTCCTAAGCATGCCTTAATTGTTTGGAGTCAGGCCTCCTCCCACATTGTGTTCTTATCATAGACATCCCAGAAGCTTCCCGAAAACAGGCCAACATGCCAGCACGCCTCGCTCTCTCCACTACCCACAATCCTTATCAGCAAAGTAAATAAGGGCTCCCATCCCGTCTGGCGGGGTTTTGTCTCCTTCTGCACCGAGCTCCGTCTGCCAACCCTAAAACATGGTTAGGCAGAGGGAAGGAGAAAAAAAGGCAATGCATCTTCCACAAACCAAACAGAAAGTAATTATCAGTGTTCGGGATCAGGGGCCTCATTTATAAAAACATTGTTTGACTTTTTCCAAGATTTCACTTTTTGAGCATTTCGAGGAAAATGATAAAAAAAAAAAACCTTTTAAAAATATTTATTGCACTGATATCTATACACAGCAACACTGTGAGTGTTACTTTTGCCCTGAGTGCAAAAATCAACACTATGCCAGCGTTTGTACAAGTCCACATCCATCATTTATTTAGCACTTTTAGATAGTTTTGAACAGCCGCCTCAGAGCCATATCTGCTGTATGAGTGGATAAACAACACTCAAATCAACACAACTCATAATTGCCACTGAAAAATCAACATTTAACCATTTAAAATTTGCTATGTGGAATTACTACCTTGGATAATGAGAGAAACTACTTTTAACTTTGGATATTTTACAGAAAATTCAGCGTAAACACGTAATTTTAAGATCAATATCTTTTCTTTTTTTTTTCATAAATCACAACTTTGGCTTGGCCGTGAGCTCACAATTTGTTGTTTCATATAGATGGCCCAGAAAACCTATGTGTAATAACAACATGGACATAGCTGCTGATTAAATAGACACTACTTATATATCTTGATTCAGTCTATCTCTGCATTCTTCATACCCAACTTCATTCGAGGATGCTTATAATAGCCTCCACTCCTGAAGAAAAAGGTTGTAGATTTTCACACATTTTTCTGTTGACACTCATTCACAGACAACACACACAACAACCACCAATGCCACAAGTTAACAAAAGCACAACCCACTCCTTAGTTAGAGAAAGGGCTTTCTGGAGTGATTTATTTGTTATGAAGGAACCTTTTCGTAGCTCCTAGACTGCCATGTCTGCTCCTTTGTTTTCTTACCAGGGATTGGAGAAGCAAAGCAAAACATAAAGTCTGTTTGAGTTGCCAACTGGAGAAATGAACTGTAAACACTTGCGTGCCTCTCATTTCTTCACATCGAGAGCGGAGATGCCAGAAAACAATTCACTTAATCTTTGGCAGTGGGCAGGAAGATTGTGTAGAGGACAGGATAAACAGAGAGAGAGAGGGGGGGAGAGAGACAGAGAGAGACACAGAGAGAGAGAGAGAGTTAAGATAAATTAGGAGATATAAACACTGATCCAGCTGGCAGCCTGAAGGAAAACGTGCCAGTGCTGCCATAGAAGCCACCCTGCCACGGAGGAGGGCCAAATAAACAGAGCGGCTACACAAAGGTTGGTGGGGAAGGAATCACTGATCAAGTGTGGGAACCCGGTTGTAAACAATGTCTATCAGCGTAAAGACAGGAAGGATTGGTTAGTAGTGTGTGTGTATGTTTTGCGTGTGTGTTTTATGTGTGTGTGTGTGTGTGTGTCATTTGTGAAAGTCCATGTCAGTGCACATGCTTGTGTTTGGGGGGGGGGGGGTGTGTATGGGTGTGGAGGGTTGGACGCACTCCACATAAAAATGGATGTGAGTGTTATTGGTTACAGTACAGAAGCTTGCTTAACACAACCCCCAAACCCACAGCCATAAAGCCGACTGTAAGCACTTCTTCAAATAAAGATAGCTTGGTATCATCGTTTTATGCAGGCAGAAGCTTGTATTAGTTGCTAGGACTACACTTTTTTCCATTGCAACAGCCTATAATATCTCGTTTACTATGTGTTTATAATGTCATGACTTTGTTATGTCACCACATCTTGGTGAGCTGGAGCCATAAACTAAATGAACTCCCAAAGTCATAATTCAAAATGCAATATCCACCACCCATATACTTCAAGTAATTCACATAGCATGCAAAGCCAGCAAGTGTAATAACGTTTGAAAACTGATACCTCCAAAACTTTTTTTGGTCACACTTTTATGTTTCCCAACAAAATGTTATTACTTGGCGCCATGGAAATAAGTGGAGGTAAAAATAGTCATGGTAAAAATAATACATTCCTACAGCGTGACAGTCTGACAGATCGGCGTTTGCCCATTTAGTGCAAATGTTGCTGTACTCCTGCGGCTGCTTGGAGAAACATCGGTGGGAGGCACGTTCCCAGAAACAGGGCCCTTTTTTGTGTGCTGAAAAGGATAATTGCTCATCTGAGCTCACCCAAGATGCCTCTCTCCCTTTCCAATGGCAACATAAACTTCTGCTGCATTCTTGAGAGAAGAGTTATGTTGACCTCTCCCTCTCCCAGGGTGCTTGTGTGTGTGAGGGAAACACTGAGCGGTTAGCATGTGTGAGGGAAACACTGAGTGTGTGTGAGGGAAACACTGAGTGTGCGGGTGCGTGCATGTGTGTGTGTGTGTGTGAGAGTGTGTGAAAGTGTGTTCTCACGTGAGTGTCCGTGCACGTGTAAACATGTATGTATGATTCTGTGTCTGACTGTATAGGGTGTGGAGGCTGATATGACATTTTCAAAAGGAGGGGAGGATACTAGAGAGAGAGCTTTGCTAGAGTGGGTGAATTGTGTGGGAGAAGGAGAAGATTTTGGTGTGTGTGTGTGTGTATGTGTGTGTGTTTGTGTGTGTGGGGGTGGGGGTGGGGGTGGGGGGGGTCATTTCAGTAGTGTTTGAACGTTTGTGAGTCAGGCCTCAGCAATGAGGGAGTATGGGAGGCCATGAATGAGAGTGCTTGTTTATGTGGGTCAGTGGGCTCCCTTTTAACCCCTTCAGCCTTTTCAGCCTCTGCGCAGGAAGCGGCTGCTCCAGCCCTGGTCGTGCCTGACTGAAAGACAAGTCATGTGTGCGGGAAAGGAAGTCAAACACACCACCAATGCCAGAGACAAAACCCTTTGTAGTGTGTCAATGCAGAGGGTCCTGTGCAAAAAGCCCTCCAATAATTGCCATGTTTACACTGGGGATGTGAGGCTTGTGTTTCGTCACACACGCCGCACAAAGCTGCTATCTCCAGCCACACAAGGCAGAGGTTAACTGGAGTGAGATCATCTTTCTATAGCAAGCCTCATAATGAAACTCTTCTCTCTGCAGGAGGGAAACTGGATCAGGAATGGAACTCTAAACTGTCGCTGACATTTTGCTGAGAGCCAAGTGTTTCAGGAGGAAGCCTTGGCGTTTAGCATCGCATGCACACAAATTGCCTTTCCTGTTTATGCAGCTGCTTTATTCGGAGAGAATTCCAGATAAAACAGGCTGTGAATTACATGGAAATCTCAGGTCTAAATACTGTATGTGCACCTGGTGTAGCTCAATCAAAGCTCTGCGAGTCCTGACAAACTGAAGATGGAGGAGAAGGGTGGCTAACTGCCTTGGCAGATTTGTAATGATGCACATTGAAGTAATGAGAAGACAGATGAGATTTCATAGCCAACACATACTACCACTATTAATAATGATAATAATAATAATGATAATATACATATATATTTTCTATCCTCATAAGGAAATTCTCTTATTTTTTTATTGCTCAAAGGTAGGTCAGAGTGATAGGTCAGCTACACCAGCGGTTCTCAACCTGGGGGTCAGGGTATCACCAGGGATCACAAGATCATTTTGGGAGGTTGCAAGATAATTTATTGGATAAGATACATGCACATTTATTATCATGTCTATTTTTTGCTCTTTTGCTCTTATTTTTTGCTTTTTTTTTGCTCAAGCCTAAGCCTAACCCTTGTTAAATACTGACTAGTTTTCAGCCACTCAGCCTCCCCTGATGATTAATCAAATGAAACAACCTGAAAAGGGAAAATCATTCCTCCATATGCAGCCTGTGATGGGGGGTCACGATTAGGCATGTCTTCATTTTAAGGAGTCATGAGCCAAAAAGGTTGAGAACCACTGAGCTACACAACAGCGTTTCCAGAACCAGTAGGAATGTATTCTCCCTCAGTCTGATCACTGTTGTTCAAGGACAGGGTGGATGCTTGCCGACACGGGGGCTTGAGTCCAGGTATTCAGTTCACATAACCTGACCTTGAAACTACCAGCTACTAGGCCTGCAGGGTCTAATGTGTGTTTTTTTATTTTCCTGGACAGACCACAAGGTCTGAATAAACTTCTGGCAGTCAGTCCCGATAGATGGAAGAGCTTCATTGGAGCTCATAGAGTGATTCACAGGCTGGAAGTGGGAAACAGCAATGATCACAAAGTCCTGTTCCTCAGAGTCAGGACTACAGTGGCCTGTACTACAGACAGACAATTGTTCCCCTGCTCAGTCTGCGACGTTCCCTCCCCTGCCTCACAGAGTGTGAGGGGGACATCTGTCCTCAGTAAGCTCACCAGGACCTCACCGGCTGGGGGTAGAATGTCTGGAATGTGCCCTTGTGGTCAGTGGGCCAGTGGACCAGCCATTTGGCTAGTATTGCTTCCAGAGCTCGGCAACAAAGGCATCTTGGCCCACCTCTCACCTTTGCGGGTTTCTCATCAGACCAGGTTTGAGGAATTTCTACCTCAGGAGTTGTGTTTTTGACCCTGGGGTCAACCAGTTGGGGACCACCCTCGTCCAAACATATCAGCTCTCACATTGTTCAAGGAGTTCATATTTTGGTTCGAAACACCATATTGAGCGTATTTTGTGATAGAGCGTTGACATCAGCCGCTAGGAATGTCTGTCAATGCACTAATCTTTCCCACCCTACTCACTGCATAGTTCACCACTAGTGTATCATTAGCGTATGAAAGATTTGTGTTTTGAGAAGAAGACATGTGGGAGGTGTGTGTTACCGTCTTTGATGTTGTCAGGTCCTGAATACCTCAGTATAAATTGTTACAGTGGTCAGAGGAACAAGATACGGCAGATCCCAGCTAATCACAAAATAATTGCTTTGCTAGAGATGATACAGGCTGGATTCTGAACTGAGTGGCTGGGGAAAAACATGTTTGCATAAAATTGATGGGATGGGAACTGATTTTCTTTCCGAAGAATGTAAATCGTCTCTCCTCTATCTGAACAGTTCATTTCAAAAACACTTCACATTAGCTTTTGAAGAAAAAAAAAAAACTGCAGTTCATTCAATATTTGAAAAAAATATCCTGGAGCCAATCTGCAACAGTGTCCTCATTTTGAACCTGAGTTACCCAAAATCCTTCAGCAAGGACCATCATTTAATTTTTGCGCTATCAAGCATTTTGTAAGAGTTGTAGAGTTTGTAAGTGCTTTCTTCTCATTTTGGAATGAAACTTTCTCTCCTTTTCTCCTTCTTTTCTCTCTTTTTGACACCCCACCCCTTCACTCTCTGGTAAACCACAGCGACAGGCATCTCGTCTGCTCCACACCCTTCGACTCTCCTCCACCCATCGCCCTTGGTACTCCAGCCGTTTGAACCTTCTAATATCCTTCAGCTGTCCAGAACAAAGAGCCCTCTCCCTCTTGCTGCATCCCTCCTTTCTTCTCCCCCATATGCCCCCTATTTTTTCTCCATTCTCCTCTCGTCCCTTTATTTTCTTTCATTTAATTCTCTCTCTCTCTCTCTCTCTCTCTATCTCCTGTCCAGCTAGTCAACAATCTTATTTTTACCATCAGCTTCCTCAAGTGGATCTTCCTCTAAACCATCACTCTCCCCTCCTCTCTTCTCTCCATCACTCCATCCCCCTCCCTCAGAACGGTTTCCTTTTAATTTCACTCGGCTCCCCCCGTTGCGTGCGACGAGGAGAAGTATAGTCTTTCGTCAAGCCTGCACAAGTGAAAGGGGGGGGGGGGGGTCAGAATTGAGTTGGAGGAGGGGAGAGGAGAAAGCGGTGGAGGGGTGGAGGGCCGGGTAGCAGCGGGAGGGGGGTGGAGGGCTGCTGGGACAGATCCATTTTCAAAGCGCTATCTTTTCATTTGTTTTCCTTCAACATTTCACTGCTATTTAGGAGGAAGAAAAAAGCGAGGAGGAGGAAAAAAGAAGAAGGAAAAAAAACGTACACACACCACAGACACACACACACACACACACATTCACATACTGAGAAATGGCCCAGATGGTCATCACTCATAAAGGGAATCTTTCAGGAACGACTCACCAACCTATCTACCATGTTAAGACAAGACACTCCACCTCTCCAACCCCCTGCCCCAACAAACCGCAGCTGCCAAGGGGAGATCTGTATCTGTTCCTGGGAGAAAAAGCACAGCGCTCCCATCCAAGTGTCACCCTAAGTGAGCATCAAACGGGACTCACCTGTATTTGCAGAGTGGTTGCTTTTGTTTGAAACTCAACCCTTCCAAAAGAACATCCCCGCCCCTCGTCTTGGCAGGCATTAGTGGGCTTGATATGTGTCTAGGATGTTCCCCCTTTGCTTAAATCAATCCAAGGAGCATGTATTCATCCCCCCGAGGCTGCTTTTAATCCCCTCATCATCAGAAGAACCACAAAACCCCCTCATAGTTGTCTCCATTCCCACAAGTCTGCTTGGGACAAAAAAAGCGCATTTTCATTTATCTGGAGGAATCTCTTGTCAGTGACATACTATTGTAAAAGCACGAAGGCATGAACTCTGAGCAGAGGAGGGAGGGAGGGAGAGAACCGAGGGAGGAGGATGAGGAGGGGAAGGGTCGCCGCTCCGAGAGAGATTACCTCAGTGGTTAGCACTTCATTACCTTGTGTCTCACGTTGTTTTATGTGCATGGCCGTGTCTTAGGTGGGCTGTAATGGGATAGTGAATGTCAGGCCCCACATACTCCTGGGAATTATTTTTTTTCCTCTTCCTTTTTAAAGAGAGACAACGGTAGATGGACCACCCTGACAGGGCTTCTTGTAGATGGGGGTCACTGGGTTTTACTACCAAGTTATCTGAATGTGGTGAAGGTTGGAAAAGGTCAGATGAATCGTTTCTAGAGATATGTGGGAACATGTAGGCCTACAGTAGTTGAACTCAGCAGATTATCCTAGCTGACAGAGTGTGCATTTCAAAACCAGCTAACAGATTGCTGAAACACAAGACTGGGTGGGTTTGATTAGCGGCTAACAGGTTAAATTCATTAGATGTAGAGAAAGTGAACAATCTAATCAGCTAAAATCCCATTTTATAATGGACATTTGGAATTCCTAGAAGAAGTGGCTTTGGCTGACCTAGTGATACACAGACCCAACTTCCATGCAGCTAGGAAACAGGCTACTTGTCTGAATTCTTGTCTGATTAATCAATTTTGCCACAGAACTCACCTGGACACTGTGTGGTATACTTTCTGGCTTTCCATTGCTTTGAACTGCCAAGATCATCTGGCACTTGCAGTCTCATCAGTGCGCTCACAGACAAGCCCCCCTCCGTGTGAAATAGCCACTTCTGGAGAGCAGAGGAGGAAGAGGAAGTAGGACAAGGAGTCCACACCCATGCTCATATCAATCACGGTAATGTCAGTTTGAGGATGGCCAGTCAGTTGGCATGGATGATAAGGCCATGTGAAAAGAGCCATTGTTAAAGGATGGCAGAGCGTGAGAAAGTGTGACAGTGATGCTACAACATTGTTTGTTGTGTGTTGGTGCCACAACACTGCACAACTTTTCACAGAAGACATATCATTTACTGCGGCCTGTTTCAAAACATCTGCAAAGCTATTATGATAATTGCTAGACTTTCAAATTAATATATTCACAGGAAGAAACAAAGCAGGTTTATATTCTGTTGTTTTTGGGCCTGTAGAACAGAATTGGACGGGAGTTTCCCTCACCAATTTTGGGACTATTTAACTTTATATGAAAAATGGACAGGCGGAGTTGCAGAGAGGAAAATGGCTGTGAATGGAAAGAGAGAGGAAAAGCAGAGGTGGAAAAAAGGAAAAAGAAACTTTAATCACAGAAACACTGACCCAGAAAAAAGGAGAGGCAGACACAAGTGGAAACCAGAGGAATGCAAGCCAGCTGGGGGATACATCCATCCATCCAGCTCTTTCTGCTGTATTTCTACTTAAAGCCAGGGGTGAGTTGGGGGGGGGGGGGGGGTTGGTGGGGGCTGGGAGAAGAAAAAGTCTCCGAAACAAAAACCAAATTGAAGGATGAGCTAAAACCAGCAGCGCTAAAACCCTGCGGCCGTGGGACCGGGTCCCAGAGCAGCCAGGCCGCACATCTCTGAGCCTCCGCCAAGAACGACTCCGCTTCCCAGCCCTCCCCTCGGCCTTTCACACTCTGGGGAGAGGCGGCTCTCGTACGGCACGCTGAGGGGCTGTTTAATTACCTGACTAGCCGGCTAGCTGCACGGCTGGGCCACAGCGTCTGACAGGCTTCCTCCCAGTCTCCAGTCTCCACTCTCCCCTCGCCACGGCCCAGACCCGGCCCCACCGTACTGCAGCTAAACCCACATCCCCTCGCAGGGAGCCAAGGCCAATTAGCTGCATCCATGCTAACACCGCTGACTATTCACTTTTCATACTCGCTTGTGTACATACTAATGCTAACAAGAACAAGATGTTTCGCAATGGGAATTCTTATCAGTAGCTTGCGGATCCATAGGATGCAGAGTTCACCGACTTACAATGAAAGGGTTACATGCTATAGAAGCATTTCCTCCCTGTGGCTTCTGAAGAGGCAAAGGGCGCATGTAAAAGTGTTTTCAAAAGCTTGGCTCTGTCCCATCATGTTATTTTTACACCCTCCTGTTCGTGCCCTAATCACTTAGCCTGGGGGAAACCACTCCCTCACCGGATGAACTCTCATTGCCATTTGGAAGGGCTGGGTTTATCTCATTAAATATGATGGAGATGTATGTAAAATACACCCTGTGGGAAAACGTCTACAGAGCAACGATTTACTGGAATGACAAGAGGCAGTATTGTTCTCAATAGGTCTGTCATTTATGAATCATTAGGTGATAGATAAAGAAACGTGGAATACACTGCGGAGTGCATATCTCCGATCACTCAGCAGTTCAGGCATGCCTATGATATACTTCTTACAAAGGCCTCTGCATTGCAGTGCATCTTCTTTGCTTGGGTAATCTTGCGGAATGAATGGGCCTGGTCCATTGATGTCATTGAGTGGCATACTGCAGTATGTCTCTCGACAAGGCCCGGCTCGAGCGGATCTCTGCAATCATGAGCAACAGGTGGGCTTGGACGGCGTTCCCTCCACTGCAAACAATTTGCTTTGAAACCCAAAAGCCTGATCCAAGACAGGAAAAACTTCCCATTAGTGCCGCTTATTTTCTTTTCATGGACCACACACACAAGGAGATACACACAAACACATGCGCCCAAATGTGAGGCTGCCCGTGCACACACACGTGCACACACATACACACACATAGACACGTGTGTACACGAACACAGACAAAGGTCAGTCATACATACATACATAAAAGTACCTTAGTGGTATAGGACAGAGGCACATCTGCACATTCTCCCCATGCTCTGGCTTTGTATTTCTGGTAGAGGGAAGGTGAGCTACAGCTACAGCTACAGCTACAGTGGGCTTAAGGCTGTAATCAGAGCCCCGGGCCGTCCGCCCTGCGCTGGGGCTCTGCAGTGGTTTGAGAGCGGGCCAGACATTCCATAAGAGATCGCCGCCCAGACACCCAGCAGCAGCCAGTCAGCAACGAATTCCAGAATAGCAGCGCTGCCGCTAAAAATAGTCTTCTGGACAGGAGAGGGATGGAGAGCTGGAGGTGGGGAGGGTGGATGGAGGGAGAATGATAGAGGAGTGGAAGCTGAGGAAGAGAGGAGGGCGGTTTATTCCATTCCATATCCATTCACAATGTTATCACAGCAGCACAGAGGAAAAGGAGTCCTGCAGAGCTGTGAGTTAGGGACCCGTGTGTGTGTGTGTGTGTGTCGGAGAGAAAGAGAAAGAATGAAAGAGAGGTTATAAAAATGCATGTGTGCATGAGCACGTTCGTTTGTGTGTGCGCATGTGTAGGCCGTGGAAAGTGGACCTCTTAGACTCCTATTTCTAAAACAATCTGTGTCAGCTAACCGAGGGAACACACGCTCCACTGTACTCAGGACTTTCTTCAGGCCCGGCCCTCTGTTTATTTTTCCTGCAATGAACGGGCAGCTCAGTTTACAACAGCCACCCTAAACCCTCACTGTGGAACATCCTGCCTGCAACAGCAGCCAGACGCGCCAAGGCAGCACTGACCTCGCCAAATCCGCTGCCGCTTTTTGCTCCATTTGCAGAATATCCCCCCCACTTTCTTCATATGAAGCCATTTTCTGGAAGACAAAGGACTTGTAAACTGATTTGAGGCGCATGTAAATTCTTCAGCTTTCATGTCCCAAATCCCTCTGCGTGTGATGGCTTTTATCCGTTGCAGCTCAGAGAGACTGGGAAGGGAGAGGCCTCTTTTAAGTCTGCGCTCCGAGCTAAAAGCAGAGAATAGCTTATATCCTCCAACATTATGCAGACTTCCATATCTGCAAGGCATAGAGTTGGGGTCACAGTAAAGGACCGGATGGGGTAGTTGAGGGGGGGGGTTTGGAGTGTAGATGCTGCCTATACCCCCACCCACGCCACCACCCCCTACCCACCCAACCTCCAGGGGCAAACAGGGGCTCACCTTATACAGATGGGAGGAGGAGGGTGGAGGAGGAGGGGGGATGTAGTTCAGAGAGTCTGGCAGCTGCACTTTATTTGAGGGTCAAAAAGTGAACCAGAAATTGTTCTGAAGACATTAAAAAAAACCCTTTGAAACTCAGGTCATATCAGTGTCAGTGGTGCAGCAGTTGAAGTCTCGAAAGAACTGTTCACTTTACTCCATATTAGCACAGTCTACATTGGTCTTTCCATACGGCTGATAATTAATTACGCTGTAGGCATCCAAATTGTTACATAATTGCGCTATTATTCTTTGTCCTCTGAGTGCCTGTAGTATTACTTCCTAGCTTTGTTCTTGCGCGCCATTGACTTGGCCAATTGGCATTTCCATTAGAACAAAAAGAGACCTGTAGTTGTTCCAGCGCTGGCAATCTTGCTCCTCTTGAGAAAACATCCCAAGTGAAACAATGACTCTGAGTCTGGAACTGTGACTGATATAATTTTCTGTTATTCATTGTCATTGATAAAAATGAACATTGATGTAGGTGGGACTTTTAAGTGCAATGCTTAGAGGCTGCTTTGCAGTGCAGACTAGCCTACTAAGGCCAATTTTCGACTTGGGATAACCGTTTCAGTGTGTGATTGAGGTAACTTAAATCCTGCTATGCGCTGTACTGTAGAAGTATTTGATGTTCTCCTCTTCCAAGGCCTGCAGCCTGTGTCTGGCCAGCACGAGCCGGGGGTGCCGTCCCACTCATCAGTACCAAAGCCCCGAAAGACTGCAGAGCTGCAGCCATCCAGCCAGCCATCCACCCACTCCCCCCTGCAAAATGTGGATCAAATTAACCCAGCGGCAGCAATGTTCTCCCTCGACAACCAATTGACTCTCCAAGTCCTAAAAACAGACACTCTTGTTTCTTCCCCGCGCCAGACATGAACTGTGTGTTCTCTGCTCCATGTTGTCGACTGCTGTTTGTTTGATTCTGTCAGTTTTCTAATGACAGAAGAAATTGCTTTTCTCCAGAGGACAGAAAAGACTGTTATGCTCTCTAGTAATTACCATCAGGTGTGTTGGGTCCAAAAAAAAACTTTTCATTGAGGGTGTAATATTGAAACTTTTCTCTTATAGCTCCACTGAGGAATTGTTTCATATTTGTACTCTTTCCAGGAATGAGCCATACCACAAACTTTTTGTTTTGCTTCAGTGAATGACTAGTTGAATGCGGGTACCCCTCATTCTTATTCATGGAAAACAAGGAAAACACACAGCATAGATACAGACACATGTAACTTTCTCATGATCCATTTATTTGAGTTGATACAGTACTACAGAGGCATAGTGTTGAGGTGTGCTACACCCAAGTGGATGAATTAAGACATTTTACAGGATTTGTTGAAATCTTACTGTTTTGTTACTCTCAAAATACACACTTGACCACGGCCCTCACAGTGAGATGATACCTCTCTATGTTGAATCCCAAACATTTCGGTGTACAGTATGTCACCAACACACACACACACACACCATAGAGTCCAAAGCAGGCCAAAGCATGAACATGGAGTAATTTGACATCAAATGAAATGGCTTGATCACCAATAAATACAAGTATAAAAAACACATTGATAATATTTTTCATTATCAAAAAAAAAGAAAAGAAAAAAAAAGAGGTTCATAAAAGATAGCAAAGGCACTCAACTTAATCCACCTTGGCAGTCCAGGATCACCAACAGATACCAGAACAAAAAATAAAATCAAAACTGTGGCATTAGCCAACAAAAGTAATGAGCCGTAACAAAAATAATACTTAAATAACATAATAATACTAATTTATTATTATTGTCATAACAATATCCAGTCAAGTTTTCCTATGATTAGACTTTCTGCTAACTAACGGATATGCACCAGTTATTTCCAGTTTGGCAGAGTGAAAGTTTCATCATCAGATTCTTTCCATTGCTTTATATCCTTCTCTCCTGATGTTGTTCCAGCGTTTTGGACCTCCCCTGCTTTGGTAGAGGTGGAACTACGACTTCTTTGGGGTCAGCTGTCACTGTAACAGCACATATTCCTTGTGTGTTAACATTCTCAAGAGATTACTTTCATAGAGGGCTATATGTTCGCATTTGGCTTTATTCCAATTGGTAGAATTTAGAATTTAATTTGTAAGACTCATTTGTCTTTGGAAGAAGTTGACTAAGTGGTATAGTTAATCTCAGACCAGCTTCTCTGACCCACAGGTGTAGCAAAACAGGGGAAAATTGAGACTACACTGATTTCAGATCAGATTTCTCCGCTTTTGGAGAGAAATCTAATACTTCAAGGAAGGAAGTAATTTCTGCCATAACATAAAGCAATATAAAGTTTCTTATATTTTGGAGAATCAAAAACAGAAGCGTAATAAAACAAAATACTAACATAGTATAATTTTATCACTGTAAATCCAGTTGACAATAAAATGCAATACAAAAGGCAATAAAATGCAATATAATACGCAACGGGTCTTTCATTTGAATCACTACCCAGGACCTTTTCTTCACACAAGCGGACCACTGAAAACATTCAACATGCGATCTTTTTCCTTGGGGTCGCGTACTGCATGGTTTTCCATCCACATCATTTGATATTCTGGATGATGTCAGTCATCATTCTCCCACTCCTCGCTGCTGTTGAAAAGTGTAACACACTGTGTAAGGCCATACAGCGCACACAAGCCACACACTGACCCTGAAGACAAGCTGTATCAACAGCCTCCAGCATCTCAAATAGAAACACTTATAGCGACCAAAAAAGAAAGAATAATAAAACAAACGTGAGCTAAAGCCAGTGTAGGGATGATTTCATTCACCAATGGGGATTCCCAACTCACAGAAAAATTCAAAGGACTCCCGTTAGTCCCCGACCAATCTAATCCCCTGAATCATCTCAAAGCTTCATCACATCTTTGGTTTACAACAACAACTTTCCATCTACTTTCTTTCTACTCACTTTCTTTACTTTCACTAATTCTACATTACAGTTCCCTTCAACAATCCCACGCCTCAACCTTCCCTGTGTTTTACAGGAAAGTCCTCTCTCATCTCAACACCATTCCAGGCATCATTCTTTCACACTCTTTTTTCCCCTCTAGCTACAACTCACTACGCTCTGCCTCTCTCTGACTCTCAAATGAAAACAATAGCTGGCTAATTGTGCTTGGTTGACATAATGGACTAGTATACACAGCTGGAGGGCTGAGCGCCGACCGCAGATCCCACCTGTGCTGAGTCGGACCGGGGCTGATAGAGATCTCTAGCACCAACACGTCTCCAGCCTTTGTCTGTGGAATGTGCTGTGTCATCAGCAGGCTACAACAAACCCACTTACTTAGCGATTTTAAAGGGGCTTTGGGTAAAATATTAACTAGCCCATCTGTGGAAACCACCTTACATGTCTTTGGCAAACAGTTTTTTCCGTCACTGGGCAGGCTGTGCTGCTTAATCGATACTAAGGTAGCCTTGAAAATGTGAAACAACTAAAGTCAAGAGAACCACGATTGTGTTTATTTGGCAGGCACATTCCAGGACTGTGAGAGGGCGTCTGAGCCATCTACCTTCACTAAATGTCCCACTAGGTGAGCCCCTCCAGACCTCTCCTGCTGGCAACAAGCCTGTGTTCTACCAAGCCACCCAAACTGCTGACAAATCAAAGTATGGGCTAAAACAATTGACAAAGAACACAGAGGAGCTAGTTTAAGACTTTGTCATCTTTCCGAGGCTGCCTGTAGTTCCCGGCATATCCGTGTGTGTGTGTGTATGATTCTACTTGTGGCAGAAGCGGGGGAGGAGATGAGACTGTTTGATCTCAACTTTCTCAAAGTTCTTCAGTGACCTTTGAAACCCCAAGAAGTAAGGCTAGTTGGCTGTGTGCTCAAGGCCCTGGGTCTCTCCACATTCACAAACAACATCAAAACAGCACAACTGGTGACAGGTTGGCCTGGCTTTTCTCTCCACTTTAAGGAAATGACATACATAATTTATTATGAATCAAAAAAGGCACTTCCTACATATTCCCTAGTATCATACACATATATAGGACATACGCTTTTATGAAGATATACTTGTCTGCGTGTTTTACATGCGCAGCCATAGTTATATATGCTGAGTATATATATGTTTCTCATCATTGAGTAACATAATTATATATGTCAGTTCCACACAAAGAGTTGGAGACAATGAGCTTTGGACTCTTCCAGTAACAGCCAGCACCCACCAGTTTGGTATTAAAAACTAAAAGCTACGCAAATATTAATAAATAATCAACAATGTCAGTTATTTTTGGAGCAAGACCCTGGTTTGTTTCTCTTTTTTTTAATTCAGGAAGTAAAGATCACAAAAGCATGTGCTCTGTGTGAGTTTTAAGGTGCTTTTGTAAACTCAAACTCAAAATGGGTGGTTTGCTAAGAGAGCCAACCAGTTCTGGTTGCTGCGTTTGTGATTCTAACTTGCCTTCTTGCTGAATATGTAAACATTTTGAACACAGCAAAGTCTATGGGCGGGCCAAGAAGGCAGACTGGGTGGCATTCTCTCGTGCCAGCTACTTCTCTCTCCTGCTCACATTCTCAAACCCCTAACTGAATTTCCTCTGGCCAGAGAAGTGCACAAAAGTGTGCACATCAGTGTGTGTGTGTGTGTGTGTGTGCGTGTATACATATATCATTTCCATCAAGATTTCAACCCTATTTGGGAAACCACAACTTCCCAAAAGGTGTATCCCAGCAACACACTGGTCGTTAATGCCACCCATATACATCTTGACACACCCACACATACACACAGTCATGCTAGATTCCCTCTGCCTCCTTTCTCCCTCTGCCACCCATCTGCTAGGTGAGGTTGCTGCTGATGTCCAGGGCTTGCTGGTACACCTGAGTCATGTCCTCCAGGTCCCCCAGCAACGAGAAGCTGCCGTTGTCCCCCGGGGAGCCCTTCGTTCTGGGGCCACGGCTGAACTTGGGTCCCTGGAGCGGAGGTGCTGCCTGGAAGCCCTTGAAGTTGGCAAGCTGCAGCAGGTTTTCAGCCGAGACACAGGCCCTGATGTTGGGGCGTAGGTGGGGGGTGGAGGGAGGCCACTCAGCCCCGCCGAGGGAGCTGGGAGACAGGGACAGGACAGAACTGTCCTCCCCTACCATGCTGGAAGGCCGACTCTGACTGCGGGACAGACCCGAGTCAGCTGAGGGCGGAGGCTCCCCGAGGACTCCGGCCACTGCTGCTGCCGAAGGAGGCCCGCTGTAGGTGGAGTACTTGCCGTTACGCTTGAGGATGCCCTTTCTCCCCATCACTCTCTTGGGTGGGGAAGTGGCTAGCAGAGACATAGTGGCACCCCCTAGCAGCTCGGAGGACTCGCTGCGCTCTGGGGAGGAGTAGTACCCTGATTCCCGCTGTTGATTGTTCTTCAGGATGCCTTTCTTGGGCAGAGAGGGCACCATCTTGGCTGGCGAGCCCCCTGCCAGGGCGGGCTCCTCTTCTTCTCGATCTGGGCTTGAGGCTGCCTCTCCGCCTTCAGCTGGCCGCAGCAGCACTGCCTGGCCCAGCTCCACCTCTTCCAGACTGGGAGAGTGCTGCTCCTCAGTCACCCTGGTCTTCAGGATACCCTTCGGTCTCTTCAGACCTGGCTTGTCCTCCGCTCCGCAGTGGGGCGCTCCCGCCTCACCGTTTTCCTTCTTGGACTTTTTGGGCCTCTGGCGGAGCAGCTGGGGTAAGGCTGCAGGTTTTCCTCCAGAGCCACGTGGCTCAGTGCGGTTCTGCCAGTCGATGAAGCGGGCCAGCATGGGCGAGCCTCCGTGGTCACGTTGGGTCTCGCAGTCGCACACACTGTTCTTCCAGCCCCAGTTCACCCACCAGTGATTGGCGATGTCCTCCACAGTGGCCCGGCGCTCAGGGTTCACCATCAGCATCCAGCGGATCAGACCACGAGCATCTGGAAGGGAACAGCACAAGTCAGATTTCTCATACTGCACAACAGTGACAAATAGGATGCTATCTGTTTTAATAGCATCACATGCTAGTACAGAGTACTAAACAGAGAAGAGTCACAATTTGTAAGTGAAAAAATATTTTTTAAAATATAAGTTTATATAGTGCTGCTTTTCAAACCAAGAGATCGGTGTGTGTGTATGTGTGTGTGTGTGTGTGTGTGTGTGTGTGTGTGTTAGAAGCAGAAGAACAGGGAGAGAATGCAAACCAAGGCAGAGGATGCTGCAGTACCTGAGGACTGAGTGGGCTCTCTGTACTCCCCATTGCTAATCTGGCGAATGAGGTTCTTGTGGTCCCCCCCATCAAACGGCATGGTCCCGTAGACCAGGGTATACAGCAGCACCCCCAGGGCCCAGCTGTCCACCTGAGCAAAAACACAAAAAGAAAACAAAAACACTGGTCATAAACTAGTTCATTCAGTCAAACGAATACCCAGCACACACAATCTCATGAGACATTTATTGCAGCACAAAAATATTGCACAAAAGATGAGGCGTGTGTGATCTGGTATTATGCAATGGAAACACAGTCTTCCCAGTCCTGTTAAGATTAGTGATTCACGGCATTAAAGTGAGTGTTGTGAAACGAGCTCAGCTCTGCTCAACATCCGAAGAGACCTTTGAGTTATGCTTGAGAGCTTACTTTGACATTATTAACCACATATTCCCACTAACTTCTATCTCTGTTATAGAGCTTGTGACACTGCAACGCTTCTCCAGTCCCTCTTTCGTAGAAACAGTGACAAATGGCAGCACTCTGGCGGGAAACTGCTTGTTTCCATGCAGATAAATCCTCTCTTCTCCCCACGCTCTCACCAGCACTGTCAGGCAGAAGCAGGCACTTTCTGACCACCAGCCTAATGCAATGTGGCTTTCTGAGTAAGCGGTTACATAAGACTGTGCGTCTGGGGCATGAGGAGGTGCAGAGCCATGGGGAGGTGGTGTGAGCGGAGGAGGTAATGAGTCCAGCAGAGATGGCAGAGCTGTGATATCCTGGCTCCTGACAGCTCGCTGGAGACACGCTGCCACTTGCTGATCAGCAGACGTCTCAGTGTGTGTGTGTGTGTGTGTGTGTGTGAGAGAGAGAGAAAGAGAAAGAGACAGAGAGAGAGAGAAAAATGTGACATGTGTTGAGTGTGGTTAGGGGAGGATGAGATGTCTGGTGGAATGTGTCTCCTGATGGCTGTAGCTGAAGCTTTGAGACATTGTCTGGGAAGAGGAAATCAGATAGGGCCCGTTAAGGAGCAAGTGAACTTCCTCTAGGGGCTGTGGACCCACACCAGGAATGTTTCTCCCCTCTCACCCCGAAGGCCACACTGCCATTGGTCTGCTCCCAAAGGCGAGACGGGGCACGCACCATTGTTCTGTTTTAGTTGCCTGTGTTTGCTGTAATTTGTGGTTTCAAGCCGACCCAGGGTTCTGTAATTTTGATTGCAATTGGACTGCTGTTGTTTTTAGCACTCTCGAGTAAATTATAGTGAATTACGCTAAATTGAACGGTTGGACTTAGATATCTAAAAATGCAACTTTTTTTTCCCCTTTTGCTTTGTTTTATGTAACCGATGCAATTTAGAGACAACGCCCTTCGGAATGACTTCGGAAGTTGCTTTGGGGAGACATTTAGTTTCCCCAAAGTTAGTTTCACTCTTTCTCTCACCAAAACAATTTAGTAAGACCCTGACTTTGACCGTGAGCTCTTTTGGTGGCTGTGTAGCTCATTCCGACCCCATTAAGATGGAGAGAGAGTGAGCAAAAACTATCCCACAGTGCCTCACTTCAAAGGGCCCAGGCATGACAGGAAGGGGAGGATAGGGGAGGGAAGGGGAGGGGAGGGACACAGACAGTATCTGGGCTCCCCCACTGCGCAGTTGTGAGAGAGCTCTCCCTAGGACTGGAGACTCATAGTAATCCCATCAAAGAACCACCAACCAAAGCCTACCCACCACTCTGTGTATAGGCTATGTGGTGATGATGATAATTACTACTAGGATGATCAGGATGAAAGCTATATAAGGTGAACTGAGGTCCTGGAGGTTTGAATTCTGACACCAACAGCTGGGGATGACAATGATGATATACAAAAGAAAATATGGTCCAGGAGATTAACACCGACTTCGCACACCAACAGCTGGAGTTTGTCATTGTTTGGTTCGTTTGGTTCACTGGGCCTTACCTCTGGGCCACGGTAAGGTCTCCCATTGACGATCTCTGGTGAAGCGTAGAGTGGGCTGCCACAGAAGGTTTGCAGCAGCTTGTCCTTATGGTAGAGGTTGGACAGCCCAAAGTCAGCAATCTGTGGAAACAGGGAGGTGTGTGATGTTTAAACTGGCCATGTGATTGTTAATCCCTCATACAAAGATCATTTGAGGTAAAGTGTTCTAATCCCATGTACAGTATTGTCGGTAACAGATCATAGATCAAGGGGCAAATTTACCTTAATATTACAGTTTTCATCCAGTAGCACATTTTCCAGTTTCAGATCCCTGTGCACCACTCCATTCTGTAAGGGACAACAAGAAACAATAAAATCATCACTGATGCATCTATTAATATATTATTCATGACAGATGCATCCAAGTAATAAACAGTCCATTGTATAAAGAGATGATTTACTCAGGCAGAGCTAGCTTGCGGCTCTCAGGGGAAATCAAGGCGGCCTGTTGGTCTAGTACTGTTTAATTGGTCTTGTCCCCTCTGGGGTCTTTGTGCTGACATCTGCTGTGATTCTCTTTTCAAACCGACTCACATGTGTCACATAAACATGAGCCTGTAATTACCGCCCAGTATGAATGATGTTCTCACAACATCTTGGGATTAAAAAACAACTATGTTGTTAATGCCTGGTTTTAAAGAGCCGAGGAATTAACATGTGGTATGCAGGGGGACAGAAACCGTTTCAGATGTGGAGGAGAGGGAGTGACTTCACCCGTCCCCAGCTGCGCTGGGTTGTGCTCTGCATGGCATCTCCCAGTGGTTATTCCCCGACAGGCAGCTCATGTTCACATGGTTCTGATTGGTGGAGACAAGGTAGGAATGGTCGCTGCTTGTTGTGTCAGTCAACCACACCACCCCACCCCACCCGGCGGGAGGCTGCGCTTGGTGGTGATGACTCATCATCCATGGCTGTCTGGGACTCTCCTATCTAAGGAGCATGACATCATCCCTATCTCCAGCTGGGAGGAGGATGACATCCATCCAAACAAGCCCTTGACCCTTGGGGGTGGACGGGAGTTAGTTAGGTGTGGAACATGGGTTGACAGGGGTGTGGCTGGAGCTCCTTCTCTGGGGAAAGCTCTGGGGGGATCCTGGGACATCCATCAGATGAGGACAGAGTTAACGCAGGGGCTGTTTGGTACACTGTAATCGGAGTGTAAGTCTGAATTCAACTGGCCTGTGTTCCATCTCCACTCAGAACCAGATGACTCCCAAACACCAGTGCGCCAAGAAAAGCATGCTGCGTACAGCACGGCAGACTGACTGGCTATGTGGTTGACTATGGAGATGCATGGTTAATGTTACATTAAGCACGCCCTGGGCTGGAATTACAAAGTATGGATGTGTGTGCGGCAGTGTATTTGAGAGAGAGAGAGGCAAAGAAAGATATAAGAGTGGCTGAGAAAATGAATGAGCGTGTTTCTCTCCATATGTGCAGTGCGGCTGTGTCCTCTCACCTTGTGACAGTGATGCACGGCAGAGACTATCTGTCTGAAGAAGCGTCGCGTCTCTCGCTCGCTCAGGCGCCGGCGCTCGCTGATGTAGTCATACAGCTCGCCCTTGCTGGCGTACTCCATCACGATCACGATCTTGTCTTTGTTCTCGAACACTGGGAAAAGACAAGAGACAGAACAATTGGCCACAGTTCACTACTATCTAACTTTCACCACAATAATATCCAGATTAACGGCCAAAGAGATGGGAGGACTCATCATGCAGTCACTGCAACTTCATTCTATCATTTTATAATCACAAATGGACATTGTTATGTAAAATGCAGAGTAAATGAGTTTGCCCCCCTCCTGGTTTTTGAGCAGGAGTCCAAATTCCAGAGAAGCACATTACATCCCTGCACTTCTCCCAGGGTTACATCACCCAAACCCCACCTCATGAGTCTGGCTGCAGCCGTTAACAACACTGCAGGGAGGGGCTGTTAATTCAATCAAGCCCACCTCTCAGAGAGCGGAGCGAGAGAGAGGGAGAGACGTGAAGAGGGAGAGAAAAGAAGAGTTTCACAGACAGAAGGTCCTCTATAGTGTCATGACCTTGACAGTAACTCATCAACTTCTCATCATGTCTCCACATTTCACAACCCACTCCCACATTCCTAGCCACCATACTGAGCGCCCATCCGTTGGAAGAGATAGGAAAACATCACACTAAATTAAATGATAGTTTCATGTAGGGACACCCTTCTCACCAACTGTACTGGTAACTTGGGCTCAATACTCAAAAGAAGCAATGTATTACTCATTACTCAGTCTATTACACCCTCAAAATTGGCAAAAATCATGATAACTCAATTGCCTTGTCTGTGTCTTTCTGTGTGAATGATCAGGGAAACCAAATAATGTTCATATCCAATGTTCTTGTCATTGTTTTGCTCAATAAAATCAAAGTAGTGAGAATATTTCCACCTGGAGAAAGTAAACTTTACTTTTTTGTTCACTAGGCTAGCTAATAGAGGTTGGCCTTGCAACTGAAAGAGGGAGACAACTAAATCTGAAGAAAATGAACGGGCCATAGGGATAATCAGAGTTCTTGCTTCAATCTGATTTTTAAAAGGGTTAAAGATTTTTTTTATTTTTTTTTATTGGTACCTGTAACATTATCATTGAAATTGAAATAGTGATTTGTTGCACTACTGGTTACAGGAGAAAGTAATGTTAGTACTGTAACTTGTTACTATCCAACTCCAGCTCACCAAACGTATCATTCTGTGTCAATATTTAGCCTTCTGGTGTATAATTTCAACTTGGCAACATATTTCTTTCCCAACTACTTGGCATGTAGGGAATGAAAATGGTTAGTCAGGCAGAGAGAGGGAGAGGGAGAGAGAGAGAGAGAGAGACACCAAGGGAGTGCTGAAGAGATGACAACAACACAGTCAACCATGTTGCTCCTTTTTGTGCGTTGATTTTCCCACACAGCGGGGTCACCGGGGTGAAGGCCTCTGCTTTCTGCACCCATGAGTGAGCACCTTCATAATCTGTCACACTACTCTCCTCACCCCACCTCCCAGGGTCCTTTTAAAGACATAATCCTCTACAAAAACACAGAGTTGCTGAGTGATGGTAATGCTCCCCGATTGTGACTGTCTGGCTGCTCGGGCGGTAACTTATGGGACCCGAGCCAAGCGCCCAGGAGAGGAGAGAGCGGATTCTGGCTTTTTGATTGGTGGACAGAGTGGTGACCTTGGGCGACATCTGCAGTGAACCGTAGCGGGGTTGCGCTGCGAGAGCCAATTCCCAGCGTGCGCTCTGATTTACCTTTGACCCCTGGAGGCGAGGTAATTACCTGGCTTACATAACTTGGGTTAGTTACAGCCCGTTGGGTGCCACAGCCGCCGCTACAGCCACCCTGTCACTCACAGGGCTTTGTTTGCAGGTCAGGCCCTCCCATCGGACTAATTAGCACCTATTGTCCTATTGCCATACGCTGATGATAGGCCTCTGTAGCAGGCTTACATAGGGGGCGAGTAGCGGAGTACTGTTACAAAGGCTAATACAGCAGGGTGGAAGAATACTTTTGACACGGACTAAAAACAAACAAGCACTAAAGTCTGTATGCTATCTGATTTAGGTATTTTTTTAGGCTGAGCTAATGGTTAATGCCTGAAGTAAAGTCTGTTAAACTTGCCAACATCAGAACTTGAATTGCTATTTAGGCCTGCCTCACCTTTAATTTAGAGAGTACAGTATTTTGAATACAATGAACGCAGGGTGAATAGTCTTTTGTCTGTTCTAGCTTTCTGTCTCCTCCTCATCTCCTCTTCTCCTCTAAGCTGAAGGGAGGAGTCCTCATCAGTGTCTGTCTCTGCACACACATCTACACACTACTAAAGTTTTAGTTGGACGAACCGATTTGAGCATTTACAGCATTCTTTGGGGTTGAGCATTTGTTTTAAAAGGGGGGTTACTAGAGTATGAGTTATGCCGGAGGAGCGACGCGCAAAATCCGCTTTTAAATGCCTCGCACAGCATGCTGATGGATGCAGAATGCGAGGGGAGAGAGGGAGTGGTAAAAATCAATCTTCACACACATCTGGTTCAGCTTTGCTTCACACAAGGCAGTTAGCAGGGGCTGTTGAAGAGGGTGTTGCCGGATACACAAATCTGGGGGCCTTCTATACATCTCCAAAGCAAGGCTGGGTGGAGGCCAGGCCACAACAGTAAACGCTGGGCTTAAGGAGAAACACCAGAAAGGAGAGCAAAGCACTAAATAAAAGAGACTGGTAGAGTTTGGTGGTGGAGGAGACTGTTCACAGAGGAGGGCTGCACGCATAGGAACACCATACAGGCTCCTCCAAGTTTATAAAGCTGGGTGTTCTTTTAATCATTCTCCCAGACAACGCACAAACTAGGCTAAACCGCAGGCCTCCAGCTGACTACTGGCACGTTCCCATGACAAATAGCGCTGTTTGTCACATATACACGGCGCTGATAACGATCCAGAGACTTTGAAACTAAACAAAAGATGGTGGGTGAGCCCGTTTGGGCAGTGGCACACAACCAACCGTCACCGTGGCAGGACAGCCATCCTGAAAGGGCATAGAAACTGTTGCTTTGTTGACACAGGCATAAAAATAGTCGCGAGTCACAAATCACATGAAACCAACTCGCACACGGCAGCGCCTTGTGACTTTAATTGCCTGCACACAGGCCTAGGCTGCATTATATGAGATGATGAATTGCAAGCAATATGCCGAAAGAATTCAATGGGAATTGTTCAACCTTTACACTCACCATTAATTCCAACCATAGTTCGTCTATTTTTCCTTCCAGTGAGGTTAAGGTCATTCAATAGGACTCATATCGAAAGGAAAGGAGGTTCACCCAAAGAGAAAATATGCCGTGCCGTCTAAAGCCTTACTTGAAGGCTTTGATATTTAGAGAGTTGCTTCCTGGGGTAGATATATGTGGAGGTTGCTCCAGGGGGAGGCTTAGGGCCTTTCCTCCCTCCACACAGCCTGGACCTGAGTCAGACAGGGTGCAGGACTGGGTGACTGAGGTCAACCCAGTGTCTCCCTGGCTTCACACACACACACACACACACACACACACACGTGCACATACACACACACACATACTCGCCCACGCACAGATCTATGCACACATATACACACATATGCACACATGCACGAACGCACATACACAGACACTGATCTGACACACATGCACCACACACACACACACACACACACACACACACACACACACACACACACATACTTATACACACATACAGTCTGGTTCCCAGCTGCAGTCGTCTCTAAGTATCAGCAGATGTCTGGCCCTGAGATCAAGACCAGGGAAGACTAGGGATGAGACCTCTTAGATGTGGGAGAGGCAACCCCCACAGAACCCCCCCTTTGAACACACGCACACACACACACACACACACACACACACACACACACACACACACTCATTCAGAGCCATCCAGACGTACACCGTCAAAGCCATCCAGACATTTACTGGCCTAGGCAGCCAGACAGAGCAGAGAAGATGAATAACATCCCAGAGCTGTAGTCCAGGTCTTATTATGACATCTGCATGTCATAACATGACAATCCTACAGCCTGAGCTGAGGGAGGAGCAAATTATGTGTGTGCGTGTGTGTGTGTGTGTGTGTGTGTGTGTGTGTGTGTGTGTGTGTTGCCAGACAAGAGGCGGACCCTCACCTTCATATATAGAGATGATGTGTGGGTGGCGAAGTGATGACATGATCTCGATCTCTCGGCGGATGTGAACCATGTCCTGCTCATCCTTGATCTTCTCCTTCCGAATGGACTTGATAGCCACCTGGAGACACAGAGGACACTTTGATCAGTTGACTTGTTGCTATTATAACACCAAAGTTAGATTTGACAGTAATATTGGATAATGAATAAGCTGGTTGGGTACTGAATACTAGCTGAAAACAGTTTTTCTCATGTTTTTACTTGAATTGCTTGTGTCCTTTTGTTTGCTCTGTAAAGCACCATGTGACAGATATTTTTTGTAAAAGGGTTTAATAAATATATTTGATTTAATTTGAAAAAGGGGATTTCCAAAGAAAACTGCAAAGCAAGACATTACCTGAAAGGCCAACATCTTATGTCACATCCATTATCTTATCAGCAGACTTCAAAATGTACACAGCTATTGCAGAGTCCATGCTGCGTACCATGTGATGTATGTGTCAGTACAAACATGTGAGCCAACCCAGTGACTACTCTCTTTCTCTATAATAAACTTTCTGTGCTTCGTCAACCACATCTAGCCTCCCTCCCATGGGTCCTATAAGGCCCATATAGCAACCTTTGACCTCTCATCACCCTCCTTGCAGATATGAGAGCTAGATGAGGCAAAGAAGGGGAGGCGTCATCCCTTTCTCACACTGTAATTTACTCAGCCTCTGGGGTGGTGTGGGGGGCAAAATGAAGGTGCTCTCTTTGAGAAAAACAACCTGGCACGTGGTGCCGTAATGGAAGCTTTCTTTGTACTCTTCAGGGCCCGGGCCTACATTTAGCCTGGTGTTAGTCAGTGTTTGGGCTGGGCCTATGATCTGGGGCCCCTAACCCTACTCTAATGGAGAGATCAAGTGGCAGATTCACAAGGTTCTACATGGGGGTTTCCATAGCAACCGTCTGTCTGGGAGGGGCTGTCGTTGAAAACATTTTAATTTGTCTTCTCTCCTAAGGACCTGGAGTACTGTGAAAGAGAGGGTGAGCAGGGAGGAAAGTTTCCGTGATTTCTGGAGGCAGGGTGGCCTGCAGGTCAAAGTGACCTCTCCATAAATCAAATGTGACAGGTTCCATCCCCACAGCATCCATGTTTCCTGTCCTGTCAAAGTGTCCATGAGCAAGGCACCGAACCCCTTCCGCCCACTCATTGTAAGTCATTCTGATTAAGAGCATCTGTTAAGTGTCTACATTGTAAACTGTCTCAATAGCAGGCCTTGTGGTGTGTAGAGAGGAATCAGTAAAGGAGCAGAAGTTGAGTCAGGGATTCAGTCCTCTAGCCCAGCCAGCAGGGCTGAGATTCAACAGTCAACAATTACACTTGATTAGATGATTTTTCACTGTCATGCAAATGCCACCAGGCTAGGAGTCGACCGCAACTGGATGCATTCAAACCTCTATCGTTTAGCCGATGCGCTCCTAAAATGAGAGGTTAGTGGCCTACTCCAAATAAACCAATCGAAAGTACACAGTCTAGCACATGTCCCTATAATTGTAGCCTAAACATTCTGGATTGAGTCCTGGGCCTCCTTTGATCAGGCCTGTATAGGGCCCATTCACTCTGAATTCTGTTAGTTTAAACTTTTGTCCTCCCCGAGCTAAGCGGCTGTACTCTGAGGAGCCCAGCTTTATTCCATGCAGCAGAAACCACAGGCAGTAGCGGGT
This sequence comes from Centroberyx affinis, assembly GCF_046629955.1. Taxonomy (NCBI): domain Eukaryota; kingdom Metazoa; phylum Chordata; class Actinopteri; order Beryciformes; family Berycidae; genus Centroberyx; species Centroberyx affinis. Next base: position 755,026 of record NW_027280806.1, read on the forward strand.
GCCAAGCTAATTACCGTGTACATCAATAAAAATAACCCCAAACCGGAATAGCTCCCATCCAGAGCATGTCTTGATTACATAGAATTTAAAGAAATGATTCTGTAATAAACAAGAGGGGTCCAGGGTGTCCACATGCTGTGTTCCTAATTGGTAAATGTTGTTTGTGCCTTAACACTGTTGTTTTCCTTTACCTCATCAGATTCATCAACATTTTATCCCTGATCCAAAAACCTGAGTAAGATTTTTGACTCGCGGTCTTTGTGTGTAGCAGAGTGCAAGTCAGCTTCCTGGTTTTAATTTAGGAATGAGATGGTGTAGTGCCAAATTCTACAGAAATATTGTGTCCTGCGGGGACTGCCACCTCTGCACTTCCCCCAATAGAACCCATTCAAATTCTGTGGAGGACAATTTTGCACTCAATCTGAGAAATGCCATACAAAAGCAGGCAAAGTCAAGTAAAATTTCCATGTATGATCGCAGCGCAAAAAGGTCCTTTCTCCTAATGGCTAGTAATCAATCTTCGCCATGATCCTAATACCACACTGTATGCAAAGTCATTGAATGAGCCAGCATTCCCACATTGGGCTTGAGACAAAGCCAGGCTTCCCTTGTGTATCTCCGCATGTTCGCCTGCCCTGACCCCGTTGTGGATCATTAAACAGGACTGCAGATCAGCCACTCGCCAGCTGGCTGGGCTGGCCGACACAGCTACGCTTGTCCTTAAGTGGATCCCTATTACTGTCACTCAAAAAACAGCCGCTGCACTGCTGGCCGTGCTGGCCTCTGCCAGGTATGGGCCTGGTCTAGTCCGCACCCCCCTGCTCGCAACAGAGCTTGTTTGAAGTGAAAGTCCATGTTTCGCTTCACTAGAGCCTGACATCGTCCAGCGCTTTCTCAGGCCATTAAAATAGATGAGGTATCCATCACAAGTTCACCCCTCCTTGCGTTTTCTAAAGATCATGATCATGTGTTGTGACGAGTATGCGTGTGTGTGAGTCAGAGGGAGGGAGAGAGGGTGGGAGGAAGAGGCCCTTCACTCTTCCAGAGAACTATCTTCTCAAACAGGGCCAGGAATCGTAATACCTCTTCACCCTAACCACATAGAGAAGAGGAATGTCAGTGTTTTCCCCTCTCCCGTCTCTCCCCAGTGAATCCATTGTTGGGGAGTGATGTAATCTAGTGCTTTAAGCTCATATTAACGTGACTCTGTAACCCCTTTAACTGACGCTGTCCCTCTATTGTTATGGTGGGGTTCCCCTTGTCTCTATGCTGACCACTCACCCCCTCCCCTCCCCTCCCCTCTGTGACAGACCCCCCATACAGGATATTAACTTTCCCCTCCAATCTCATTTCCTGCTGGGGATGGCCTTTCATGTGTCACTGCCCATTCTGGGCCCTGCTGTCACCACAACCTTTTCAGTAAAGTCATATACATGGCATCATATAATACATACACACACACACTCAGTCTATCTCTCTCACACACATATGCAAACATGTGAACACCTCTTTTAGCGGCATGAACAAACACATGAGCATGTGCATGTGTCAGATATACATAGATATCGCCGCAATGATCTCCAGCCTATGAGCAACTGCACTCCATATAATGTTGGATTTCCAGGCCAGGCTGCCAAGCAACACAACATATGGCTGTGCAGATTAAAGCAGGCACTCAGTCAGTCCCACTTTCGCTGACACGCTGAACGTGCCCACATCTAATCAATCTTTCTCAAGTAAGTCCCTTCAATTCCAGTCCGCACGCGCACATGATCACACACACACACACACAAAACTTCCTCGGTTTATCTCGTCAGTCATTCTGCTCTCTCTGCTCTTCTCGTTTGCTTTGCGGAAGGAGCCAGGGAAAGGTACAGGGGAGTCAAGGTGGTTGCATAACAGTCTCAGCACACTGCTGGATCTGCCATATGGACACCAGGGACTGCCTCTGGGTCAGAGGTCAGGTAAACTCTAGCAACACAGTGCCAGACACACGTGCCACTCTTGCTCTGTCTGTCTGAGTTCTGCTGGTACTCTGTGTACCGAGACGCTGATTCTCCAAGGGCTTCCCTAAGATACACAACCTAGCACCTGAAACACATTGATGCAAGAAAGGCCTTGGCTTTGCCGGCATCCTGTTCTGACCCAGGAATTCGGACAGGAAAGTCTGAATGCTGTGCTCAGGACATTGCTACAGATAAGCTAAAAGGAAGAATGTAGGCATTACCCCAGTGAATTCTGACTGCTGAAATTTGACCATCTATATTCTGGGTGTACTTGCATACACTCTTGAAGTGGCTGACTTTTAGATAGGCTACTCCATCATCATCTTAATCCATCATTACTAGCAACAAAGGTCTAATTTACTACACTGTTTGCAAACATTACAAATGTAAACAAACCTTATATGTACGCCTTGTGGTTGGCTGTCAAATACTGTTAAGTGAATAAAATGTCTTCAATCAAATGAGTCAATAGGAAATCATCTAAGCAAAGACAGCAATTGTGAATTGGAGCTTTAAATATGAACTGAACCCATTTTGCTGTCTTGAGAGAGCAGTATCTCAAACTTACTGGTGTCAAAATAAGATGCTTTATCCAGAGTATACATTATGCAATATTATTATACTTGTGAAAGGAGAATGTTTCACATTAGACCTGGTGCCATGACGATAATGAATTGGAAAATATATTGAAGGCAATGAACCACGTGGAGCAGGCCAAGAGAGGGAGCTGTACCAGAGAGTTTATGGTGCCCCCATCTAGCATGCATTTGCCAGGAGCTATGAAACCAAGGGGGGACATTGTTGACCCATACTGAGTTTCCCCCCTGGCATTCTCAACACATGGAAAATTCCTCCTGTCCTGCCAGAATGGGCACAGGGGTCAAATTTTGCCACACATGGAAATATTTGGAGAGGTGTGCAGGTCTGAGCGGACAGCTCATAGGTTCACTACAAAACAGCAGATGGTGGGTTTCCTGTGACAAAGTCAGCCGAGTTGTTCATGAAGAAACAGAAAGTGATAGACTGACTCACTAGCATACACAGGCACACACTCCAAATCACAAACAAAACCACAAGGACTTGTGGGCTAAAACACTAAAGTATTTTATAAAGCAGCTTTAAACTTTTCCCCAACTGTGAAAAAGAAACTTTTAGCCTTCACAGCAATAAATTGCATTTTTGGCCCCATTTGATATGAGTGGGCCTGATCTCTGGGGGACTGTTGGCCGGCTTCAGTGATGCATATCATTGGGGTCACTGAAGTGGCATCAGTCAGTCAGTAGCCGGATTTAAACATCTGCACTCCAGCATCCGGTCGTGAGGCCCCGCACAGGACAAGGCGTGTGCAGCCGAGATTCCCGTGGCCCCTGGGGGCCTTGGAGCATGGGGGAATTCCCAGCGGGGGAAGGAGACGCACACGCCTCTCTCTGAGCGCAACAAAGCACTTATTTTGGACCAATGTTATTTGTAGTGACTCAGTAAAGGGCGTTGCAATAGTATGTCTGAATTACAGGCGTCTAGGGCCACTAAAAAAGACCTCGACAGATGTTTACAACCGCTTAGAGCGTTTCTCAAGTGGCTCACCTCTCTGCCGGAGTGCCGCTCAATGGCCTTCTTGACTTTGCCATAGGTCCCTCTTCCGAGCGTCTCCAGCAGCTCGTAGCGGTGTTTCAGGTTATGCTTGTGGTGGTGTTTTTTCACGCCCGAGTTTCTCCTTCCATCACTGCTTGCCGGGGTCTCTGCCGGTGAACTGCCGGCAGGTAGGGGTGGAGGTGGAGGGGAGAGGTCACCCCCCATCGGTTTGCCCGCTGAGGTTTGGCCCGGCTGGGCCTGGGGGCGGGATGGCCCCCGGTGGGGTGATAGACAGGCGGTTTCCATCTCACTAGGGAAGTATTCAAACTAACTTCCCACTGTTAAATATTTCAAACTAGCTACTTATAACAAATTGATAATATAATACTTATAGGCCTAATAATAGTATTAATAAATAAATAAATTACAAGGAATAACGCGTACTAGTTATATTATTACATGTGGAAATTAACATTTCCAGATTGTCTTGGTTGATCACTTGGCTTTGATCATGTTTAAGTGACCAGAGATCCCTCCTCCTACCTATTCATGTTATTATCGCTGTATAATTAGTCTGCCAGATTAAACGCAACAAGCCTATCAAAAGGACATCATCGGTCTATCAGAGCCTGATACATAATCCTATATCACTGGATATCTATTCATTCTAGGGTTATAATGTAGACTAATATGTATTCAGATTTCGACTGCGGGCTGCATGTCGGAAGCTGAATCCACTTTCGATTTAAAGAGGATATAGACAATATGCGCGAGCTCTGTCCCAATAAAAGAAAATATAATAAAGCCTAAGAAATAAAATGCATCGGACTGATCTTCTCACTCCTTAGCGGACTGGCATGATCTGGCGTAGTCTGTGGTTGATTCTGGGTCGTTCACATTATCTGTCGTCCTAAATGCTGCCAACATCACTGACTCACATCTAAAAGGCGAGAAAGCAGCGACGAAACCGGCGTTTTGGATGAAGATGACCCTCATTTTGTCCACGGCCCAGGTATCTCCTCATTCATCTGGACTCTGTCTATTGTGCGACTGGCCCCATGCCTTGGTCGACGGTAGTAGAGGTGCGCACTGATCGGACACTATCTCAAGCTGAGACGTTTTGGATATTGCCATGGTCGTTTTGCTGCTCCCCTTCTTGTTCTTCTTCTTCTTCTTCTGCTTCTTCTTGTGCCCTTCTTGTTTCTCTCTATTCTCCAACGTGAGGGGCTGTGAATAAGGAATGTGAGATGATCCGAGTCCGGAGGCGGAGTTAGACCTCCTCCTTCCCTGTCTTTCTCTTCGCCTCTTTGTGCTCTCCTCCCTCTTTCTCATCTCTCTGTTATGGACTGCTTCGCTGCAGGGGCGTAGCTCGGAAATATGGGCTCAATGCACGGGAGATGACTCTGGGCCCCCTTCACTTTCCTCTCATCCCCACACCCCCATTATTCTATCTATGACTAAAATCTGTCTAAACTTCAATAGGAAGAATGCACACCCAATGAGGTGAAGACATGATGCTTTTGTCATTATTAAAATATGAAAATAAATAAATAAATAATAATAATAAAAGTTTTGTGCTTTATATCAGGCTAAGGTCATGTTGCCAAAAACGTCTGGTGAATTTAGTGAAACGCCTATGTCTATAGCTACCCATCCGCAACTCAAACACACATCCACACATTCATTTATTGATCAATTATCGGACATATCCCTAATTTAAATCATTGGTTTTGGGCACTAAACTGATAGCGCTGATAACCATACTTTTACTAGTAGTCCCCTGTTCAAAATCTGTCTGAGGACAATTTTATTTTAGTCTGCACATGAAAAAGCTTGACAATTTTTCTTCCTGCTTGTTCCAGTTGCAGCAGCAACTGCTGCTGCATCATATTTTTGAGAACGTTTTGTTTGCAGTTTTGTACATTTCTACCAAACCCTGTTTCAAAACCACAGCAGTGCAAAATGAAATTGTAAAATATTTATGAATATACACTTGGGGACCACAAAAGGGATTTTAGTACAGACACTTTATAGGGGCTGTCCCGCAGCTTGGAGCCCTACCTCTAGTCCCCCACTAGGGCACCCTAGCTGCTGAACATATAGGACTACTTTAGCCTCATACCCCTTAAAAAGACCAGTACTTGTTCTATAATATATTTGAGAAGGATACTGTGCAAATAGCTCAGCACTCCATGTGGGAATAGTATAGGAATATTATAGTGATACCAGAATGCATACAAAAATGCATTAAGTACATCAAGCTTACTATAAACTCACTATTGAGCACCACAGACACACTATAAGTCCCTATAGGAATATTATAGTTATTTTTCGGCTCCCTCTCTCCTCTCTGTTATTATGGGCTGCTGACTATATAGGACTGCTTTAGCCTCACAAACAGCACTGACAAGCTCCAGTCACTCGCAAGGGCAAGCCCTCTTCAAACAACAGCATATGATTCACAATATATGCACTAGTATTCATTGAAAAATGTCCAGTCACACAAAAGTGTTGTTATGAATACCAGTCTGAGCCAAAATGAATCATTTCCAGATTCCTGATGGCTGTGTTACTCAATTGTGTCTGGAGACAAAAGAAATTGCTCAACATATGATATTGTCGATGACGATGTATGAAGCTTTGCAAATATGAGAGAAAAACATGCAATGCAAAGTAATATTATACAGTATAATATTGTGAATTCATTCTGATATGATGGATAACAGACACCGGTCCACCAAAAATTATTGGCTCTGCATTGCAATGTTCCTAGACTTCCCCAGGGTAACCTCGGTGTTTCATATACATTCATCATGCCAAATGAATTCATATTTGCATCTGGTTCCCATAATAAAAAGGAATGCAGAGGAATCTCAGAAGGGATTATCTAATTAATCCCATTTTTGCTGTGGGCTGCAGTGTACACTACAGGCCATTGTGAGCTAATGCCTCACGTTACTCCTCTCTGGTTTTCACTGTTTAGGTAGAATGACCCTTTATTGTTTATTGTTTATTGTTTATTGTTTATTATAAGGATCCCCATTAGCTAATGCCATAGCATTCAGCTAGTCTTCCTAGGGTCCAAAGTAAATCTTCAGTGTAATTCACATTAAAATATGCTCATAATGAACAACATTAAATACATTTATATTTACACATTATATCCCAAAAATCTTCAAAATAACAAAAACTAGATTGGTAAAGACATCTGTACAGCAATATATAATACAAAGCCAACATTTATCAAAACATGAACACATACTACCAACAACTGGATAAGCCGTCATCTGTATAACAAATACATCTTTAATCTTTATTCACAGCAAGTCAAGTCCTTCTTTATTCCTAGGACGGAAATTTTGGTGGCTGCATCATCCACATTAAAAAAAGCAGTTTACAATCCCCTTAAGGTCCATGAACCAAAGAGAAGACTCCAGTTCACCTTTCTCTCTATATTCCTATAGGGATTGATAGTGTGTCTGTGGTACTCAATAGTGAGTTTACAGTGGCCGTATTGTACTTAATATTAGTATTTAGTATTAGTATTAGTATTTCATCTTTTATGGTATGACTATGATATGCTGGTAGGGACTTGTCGAATAGTATAGTATAGTATAGATATTTAAATATCCTGTAATATATATATATTATTATAATTATTTTTTGTGAGGAATACATCAGAATACAAAAAAAAACCCATTACAGTACAAACATTACAAAACGACAACGTTTTGGGGACTCAAAACATGTATTTTGAATGGATGTCATCTAAATGTGCAAATTTTTTTTTTTTTTTTTTTGGCCAAATTTTGCATATTTTGAAACACATCTCTAAACATATTCTGAATTATATGTGAGATGCATATCGTTATGCATCTCAACTTCTTTCCAGTATGAGCTGGAAACCTCTGTCAGTCACCTCTTCTTTAAATGCTTCCAGGCCCCCTGACTAGATGACCTACTGCAGCCCAACTCCGGTCCTACAGTCAGATTGTCTTGACTGTACTGCTGCTTGTTGCCTGTGTACCGTACCCGCTAATTACAGAGGGGGAAGTTTAGGCCCACGTCAAACAGTATGTGATTAAGGACGGGGTCTGTTTTTTCCTACGGTCCCCACAATAACTGGCATAAATTCTGAGCATCCGTGGCATTTGTTTTCATTAAACAAGGTCAGTAGAGTATCCAGTTATAGCAACACAGTCTCTGAGATGAATATCTGATCTGATCCCTAACTTGGCCTTATTTGCACTCCCTTGCAAATACTGTGGCTGTCCCGTGCAGCAATAGTGCCTCCGCTGCCCCCTTGTGGGGACGGGGGAGTTATCTCAAAGTCAACCGGGACAGAGAAAGTATTTACACAACCAAAAGGTCATATAGTCTTGACAGAGGCAATCAATATGCAAACATTACAAGCCTCCTCAAAACACATAACAGGGTCGACCAGCGGTTTGATTTATGATTTACTGGATCAACTGTTCTCATCCAGAACTCAAAGAGTGAACCATGACTGCCAGATTTGTTCACGAAACTGTGATTCTGGGCAGCACCTGTGGAAACAAATTGAATGGCTCATATATAAAACAGTGATGTTAATGTATTTCCATTTGCCACAGTCTCCTGAAGGCACACAATTCTAAACTGACTGGATGAGAATATGCTTTGGTTGTAAATCAACAGAATGGCACTGCTGCACAGAAACTTACCATATAGTTTTAAATGACAGTGACAGATGCCACTGTGGACCAATGTCATAATACCGAAGCCTGATAGAGAATGACAGGAGTCTATATGCTTATATACTTGCATATCACTGCGTTCAATTATAGCAGGCTATGAAACTTAATACAGGGACACTTGCCCAGTGGCAAATGTCAATGCCCCTACTGTTTATCCAAACAAGTTATAAAAAGACATAAGTTATAAAAGATCTTACATAACGTCCACAGAAAAACAAAATATGAAAAGTTCATAATCTGTGATGTTATGTTGCACTCTTGGCGGTACTGCCTGAAACAAATCTCCAAAGTCTTGGGTTGCAGTCTCTGAAATGCTTCATCCAGGTATTCAGAACCCCTCGGGCCATTAGTATCAGTCACTCATATTTGGACAACCCTATTGGGCACACAGTGGGCATCCAAAATGGAATATGTTACTAATACTGACGTAAGAGAGAGCTGCAGGGAGCAAACTTGGCAACAACACTGTCATATTTGAAAGGTCCATCCGGGCTTGATCTTACACTGAAATAGCAAAGAGTGCCATAGAAAGAGTAAGGCCAAGTTTTGTGTTGTTGACTTTGATGGTGTGTAGAAAGGAGTGGGATGTGATGAAAGGGGAACATTTCACACTATGTCATCAGGTCACATTTAGCAGACTGACGACTTGACTCACCAATGCAGTTTGTCATAAATTCAGTGGAGCAACAGTAGACACTGTGTTTGCACCAGACAGCTCCCAGGTGTGAATGTGCGCAGCTGTGTAACTGTGAGTGCCTAGCAGCAGGGTGTTGCTGAAAAAGAGCAGAACAAATTTTCTTTGGGTATCAAGATTAAAAAAAAATTGTGAATTTTCAAGGAAAGATGCATTAACTGCCAGAAAGGGGGCATATGTAAGAGGAGAGAGAGGCGAAGGACAACAGAGTTGGTTAAACAGATGGTACTTCAATACTTAAATATATCTGAAACACAAGCTGGTTAGCTACAGGCCCAAAGTGATTCATATTGCATCCAGCAAAAAGTATAGTCCGTAAAAACCCACTGCTACTCTTCTGCTATTATATATGGTGAATGAACAAATTCAGTTATGCAACTGATGCAATTATGGTCAATCAGAGGTCAGAACCAATTCCTAATGCATATGTCATGCTGATTAAGGCTTGGTCACATTGATAACACAGATAGATTGAAATTGTGGTTGACTGTAGTGAATTTATTAGAATAACTGTAATTTTACAAGAGACAATAAATTACATAAATGCAATGTTAGAAAAAGGAAAGTCATTGCAGCCTAACCTTGTTAGAATTAACTAACTTGAATAAAGCCTGGCTTGGGTAACTTTAAAAAGGTTTTCTGCACACCCGGGTGTCTTCAAGTTTCATCAAGTTAAAATGACTTTTTAAGACTGTTTTCAGTGCATGTTAGAATTAAATATGGGACCAACTTTGCAAATGAAAAGCTAAAAATGAAAACAACTATTGAGTTATCAGAATATAAGTTAGGTCTATGTGACTGGGCTGATTTAAAACTTAAAATGCTATATGTAAATGAATTTGGGACCTTGAGTTTAGACAATATGATTTAAGGACCTTCAGCAGTCTTGAGCCTAACCTGGCTTTCTACCAAATTCATGCAGGGCAGCAAAGGATGCTGGGTCATAAGCAGGTTCAGTGAAGTCGGGGCTGGTTGTCCCATAATGCTGTCTTTCACAGATGAATGCTGGCACCATGGCTAACTTGCTAACTCCTCCCCTGAAACATGGAAAGATAAGCGTGTCCGAACTTGGCCGCTATTTACAAAGCTGCTCCCAGACAAATATAAAGGCAGCAGTCCAACAAAAACAAAATTCATGGACACTCAATATAATCACTACCAGCTGAGAAAAATCAAGTAGCCTAACATACCCAAGGAGCTTTTAGAAGTTAGTCAAGCTGTCTCCTCACACTGTTTTCTTCTAGATGAGTTTCTGAAAAATTGCACCAGGAAAAAAGCAAGCCAAGCAAAAACAATTAATCTCACAACATGTCTTACAGACAAGCTACTCAAGTGTATCTTTACGCACCATTTTGAACTGCAGATGAGTTACTTAAGCTATGTGTAGCATATATCATTGTAAAACTGATTGAAAATGAGTCCATGGTCAAGATTGAAATGGGTTCAACAATGTAAGTATGGTGTGTAAGGTGTGTGAAAAGTATACACATATGTAAGCTACAAATGGCTGGTACATGTGTATATATACTGTATATGATGTGTATGTGTATTTATGTGCATGTGCGTGCATGTCATTGGGGTCATGTATAGCCCAAGTGTTACATCTGCATGTGTATGGCGTGAACGTATGTTGATACTGTGTATGTGCATTTGTGCATATTGCGCTTGTGCACATGGATGTACAGTGTTTATAGGCTCATGCGAATGTTTTGCACAACCAAACCCTGTGGGTGTGTGGGTGGATATGGATGGCATAATATCTTGTTTTGTTGCATGTAATTTAGAAAAAGAAAAAAAAAGGCAAAAAAGAAGATTGACAGCCTCTCTCGTGCGGAGTGTTAGTGCTACTGTTTCTTAAAATTAAGACCACATTTCCCATAGACCCCAATACTTCCTGTTGCAAAGAGGATGTACTCCGAAGAGGACAAAGGTGTTGGAAGTGATTTTTCCATTGGCCTTTCACTTGTTCTACTATCACTGAGAGAAACTATGAATGCTTTAGCTCTGTTTGTGCCGGAAGAACACAGTGGCCTTCTTCCTGTTTGTGCCATGAAGAAATATTTTGTGCCATCAAGCAATCCAACAGATGTCCCCCTGAAATTTGAACCAGTGGCACACATAGTGTCGTGATTGGTAGTGTCTTCTCAAATTTGTTTATGGTAGTTTTAATTGATGTCTCAAAATAAACGTGGTAATAATGACTTACTGATTTTAAAATGCTACATGCACCATAAAGTCAAAACCGGGAGGGGTTATCAAGTTGCCCTTGGCGCCGCCCTTCGACAGCGTCGGCTTTCCATACCTTGGCACCTGATCCAGCAGGCTCGCGCACGTACGCGCACACGTGAACTATTTAGCATCTCGCACACTAAATCCAAGTTTTGATCCTGTACCATACACGTGAATTTGCACAGCAGGTTTTTGTGAAGAACGGTAATTTACACCTCACATTTTAAAATATCCTCTTTTTATCGATCAATTATATTTGCAAGCATTTGCACCCGCGTTTCTTTGAATTGGCTAGGTCAGCAGTGAATTCGTGCAAGCTGTATATTTTCTAGCAGACAAATTTAGCTAGCTAGGTAGCTAGCTGGTTGGTTAAATAAGAAAGTTTTTGTTTTTCATTTTGCTATTTCAACAGTTTTAAGTTTCGTTATGTGTCAGGTAGCAAAGTAATTGTTTGCTGTACTTATAAGTACTTTTAAATAGCTGGCAGTTGCTTGCAATGTGAAAAAGTTTCTCCTTCTCCGTCCCTCCATCCTAGTGGACAGTTAACGTTAGGCATCCAGAGTTTGCAGATATGCTTACAGCTATGCGGTGTATGCTGTCCAAACTGTTTACTCCATTGTGGAGGACGGTAGAAGTGGATGAAGAAGGCATGTTCTCCTGTGCTGCGGGTAAATGCGACATCTGTGTACTGATTAACTTCATTTCATCGCCCTAGTAATGCTAGGTATTGCACTGTTGCAGTAATACAGTTACTGATTTTGTGCCCTTTTGTCTTTGGTCCATATTTCTTCCTTTGCTTGTCAGCCATGGAGGAGATTCGCCACCTGCGGGGCAGTGTGGTAACCCAGCTGTGCCTTGACTATGGCATGATAGACGATGCTGTCTACTTCACCAGCGGAGAGGTGTTGGGCGGGTTGCCACTGAGAGAAGGGGACACAGTGAACTGCATAGCTGTGCGAGATGGTGCTCAAGGGGGATGGAAAGCACTAAGGGTGAGAAACCTGTGCTTGGTTCTCATTGCATACACTTGCAAACAAGGTAGATTTATCATCCCTTCAGTGAAATTATGTAGGTCAGGTGTGGTAAAACAGCACATTCAGACAATACGATAATTCAGTAATCTGCCCTCACCCTCACTCTCACTCTCAGATGTCAACCACACACTCATCGATGCATGCCCTAAGCACACATGCACACACACAATCTTTTCCCTGATGCATGCTGCTCTATCTCTTTGTCTGGAAGAAAACATCACACAAAAATCAGTTGTGAACAGATTCATGTCAACTTGCTTACTGGCAAACATACACATGTTGCAGAATATGACTTGTTCACAGTTGTTGCAGTCCACTGGTAAATTCAGCATACATCTGATCCACCAAGCAGCAGCTATTTCAATAAAATGTCAACTTATAAAATTGATCCATGCTGCCACCCCCATTAGTATATTTTCGTGGGAGATTGTAGGCAAACCAATGGTAAAGGTTGAAATTTTATTGACATATGTGCTGCTTTGGTGGACTAGATGTATTGCAAATTTATCAGTGGACCCTAACAATTTCAAAAGGTTCTTAAGTCATTTTCTGCATGGGATGTTTATTTATTGATAACCAAGGCCACCTTAAACTGCTGCACTTTGTCATCGGATTTGATGTCACATTCTCTAAATACAAAGTGAGGAAGAGAGAATGGTACATATCGGGCCTCCCACAAGTTTATACTGCTGTATATGCATAAAGGCTTGCATTACATACAAATGCATTCAAGATATGGTGCAAAGTGCAAATATTGCCAAGACTAACACCTCATATCATGTAAAGCAAGATTATAAGCAAAAGTAACAATGGTGCAAAGAAACTCCACGTGAAACAGATGATTGGAAACAGAATTAGGACCTGATAACTGAGAAACCAAATGTTGTATGTTATGTGAGGTCTTGGTACCCCTCTCAGAATAGGTTTGGACTCTTAATCAGGTGATTGAACCATTTATGTTAATTTCACCTCATACTTCATCTTCCCTCTATTTACAGTGATTTAATTAGGGGATAGAAGGACATTTGTCGTAAGCATAATGCCAGACATGCACCATTTAATTCTGTTTTTTAGGTGGAGAAGAGTGCAGATGCTTGGGACGATGGAGGAAGAACCTCCCTAGAAACTGACAGTATGCAACTGCGCCCTCTCATCGGCACAGTCACATCATTTGAGGAAGATGGCGGCTTCATCAATCAGACCACTTTTTTCCCACGCAGCAGTCTCTGGGAAGGTACCGGTACTTGACCTACTTCACGCACTCAAGGCGGCCGTATGTTTGCTGCAGAATTTTTTTTTTTTTCGGAAAGGTTCTTGGAAAAAGGCTAAGTTTGTGAAAAAACAACAAAGTGCCGCATTGGCTTCGGACTCTGTAGTATGCATAGGCTTGCTGGCTGAACTAGTCGAATTTTTCGCACACTAGCCCCCACTGTGTGACCGTCTGTGATTGGTCTAAAATATCACATGACTGGTTGTGTTGCCTTGAGGAAAAGCTTCTCCTTTCCTCTTCTGCTTCATTGCTATTGTTTACATCTTTTTTTTACAGCACTAGATAAGAGTAAATTCTTTGAAATTCTCAGTTTCCCTCAGCTGTCTGTCGTCGTTTCACAGCAGTCGTTGTTGTTCTCTATGTTTTGGTCACTGCTATTTCTGGTTTCCCTAGGTTACAGTTGCCTCTTTAATTTTCATGTGCCCCTCAACTGGCATGGAGTGTAAATAAACTAACAAAACTAAGTTGTAGTGAGTATACACAAATTTGTATGCAGTGCCGCATTCGACTGTTTCTATTTCGGTCAGGTTTGACCTTGTTTGTATGCAGCTGCCTTAAAACTGCGACCCATTTGACCTCATGTTGCATTGCATACAGGGCTTGAAACTTACTTTATTGTCTACAGGCCACAGTGGCTGCTAAGTCCCACAATTCACCAGCCACTTTGACTACTTTACATACCAACTAGATTTTTACCATAAGACTTACCAAAAGATGATTGGTTACCTGTCAGACAGAGAATAGACAAACTTACAGCCACAGGCAAAATTTACTGTTGGCTGAGGGCTGGTGTTAACTTGTAACCTGTTGGCACATATTTTGTGTTGTCTCTCCTGTCTGTTAGGTTATGAGCCAATGAAGGGAGACTGGGTCCAAGCCAAATATTTCATCAATCCTACCCAGTGGACCAGCCAGGCTCATTCTGTGGCTCCCTTGCGCTATTGCCGCTTGGACGAGGTAATAGCCTCATTTGAAGCTCTAGGCCATACACTCATTAAATTAATGAATTTTTAATCGCTTACCTATGATTCACTGCATCCACAAGACGTATTATTCTTAACTATTGTGCACAGTTAGCCTTTTACTCACAGCAGTGAGCTAATGAAGACCCCTTTGATCAAATCTAGCACCTTGTTTACATATAAATCTGATGATGCCTCTCATTCCTCTCTCCTCCTCTGCACTCTCCCCTGTCTCCAGGTGCGTGTGTCCAGTGTGTTTGGTAAAAATGGGGTGGTGGAGGACAGTGTGTTCTTCAGCTTGGACTCTCTGCTGCTGCCTGCCCACTACCGGCCTTTGCCAGGGGACTTGGTCAACCTGGTAATGGTGGAGAGCAGCCAGTCCTTCTACTGTTGGAGGGCCCTGTGCATGGCACCCTTCCAACAGATGTAATAACCACAGCCTTTGAACTAAGTTGTTTATAGTCAGAAGTGCATTAGTCTGTTCCACATGGGATCAAATTTTGATATAGGTGATATGACCAAGATCAACCTATTGAAACAGCTTTGTTTGTGGTGTTATTCTCTTTGCAGTGCGAATGCTGCTGCACCTCTCCCAGAGGCTGAGATCAAGAGCCTCCTGGAGGACAAAGGGGGGCTGGTTGTCACAGAATATGGCCAATTTGGGGCTCTGCTGATGGGGGAGAGACGAGAGCTGGTGCTCTGGATACAGTGAGTGACTCATGAAGCAAGAAAACATCCACAATTCCTAAACTGAAACTACAATTGAAATACTAGTATTATTTAACCACATTCTGCTGTAAAATAGAAAGTGTAGTCCTTATGTTTAGAATTGCTCACTATCCAAAAAAATGTTTTTACCACTGCAACCTTCACTAGAACTGTTATTGGGACCAAAACGGTGACAGATATGGAACCAAATCTAGAAATGCCCCCAAGCTTATCTGGTCCATCAAATTTCAGAGGAAACAAAATAACTATGGGATACCTGTTATAGCAGAAAATTACTATTTCCACCACAACCACAATATATACTGAACAAAAATATGAATGCAACATGTAAAGGTTTGGTCCCGTGTTTCATGAGTTAAAATATCCCATTATTTTTCTGAAATCCTACGTACAACTTTGTTTACGTCCCTGTTACTGAGCATTTCTCCTTTGCCCAGAATTTCTCTCTCTTATGATTTTCTCATATGAACTGTAACTGTATGAGTGTATAATCTCCCTTTCTCTCTTTCCAAACAGGAATAAAGGTTCAGAGACCCACAGGCTGAAGTGCTGTGAGTTTGCCGGCTGGGACTCAGAAGAACAGTTCACCTTGGGTACAGGCAAAGAACATACCCAACCAAGACAGAAACAACACACATCGCAAGCAGTCTGCTTGATGTCCGGGTCTGCTCTTGGGCCTCCAGAAGATCAAGTCTGTGATGCAAAAGAGGTAGACAGAGAAAATGATGAGGCTCGACAGGAGACCCATTTCCCTGCTGCAAGGACAGAGGAAAGAGAGGTGGATATTGCACCAGGGGAGAGGCTGTCTGTTGTAGTGAGCTGCCAAGCAAAGTAAGTTTTTTTTTTCTAAATCTTGTAGTAGCAATAGTAGAAATAGAAACAGCAGCAGTTATAGGAGTAATAGATCAAAAAGATAAATGTAGAATGGAAACCTGTTGGGTCAGCATAGCACTTAAGGCCTCTGGCTTCAACTCTGTCCGGGCCTGCTGCCTTGCCATATAAAATGAATACTACTTACTGAGGCATCAAATGTCTCTGTGAGGATCTTGCTAGTGTGTTGTCTGGACAACTGAAATCCATGTGTGGGACTTTCCACTTGGCTCAGGAGCCTAGGGAGCTGTGCTGAGCTGCTGCTGCTGCGCTTCTCCTCTTTCACCATCGGGAGGCGCCTGGAGGTCACAGTGGGCAGTAAAGAGGAGCGCCTGCTGCAGCCCTGTGTGCCCTACACTCCCCATGATACCCGGCCGGCCCCTACAATGCCGGCCCACGTGATCACTGTCTCGGCTCCAAATAACACTCCTAGGTATCACGACAACTGACAGTTCGATTGCAGTGTTAAATATCTAATCCTTGTTGCTGTGCATAGCCTGCAGTGAACAAAGCTGCTTTCATGCCATCCTAGTTTGATCTGCTCCTGCAGTTGGTACTTTTTCTCTGTCTCTAAAACAAAGACCGTCATTCATAGTAAATGAATTATTTGTCTAACCTCTTGTTGAGTTTGAGACTGACTTTCCCCCCTCCAGGCTCACTAAGCGGCGGCTGCCAAACTTCCTGGGTAACTACCCAGTGCCCCAGGCTGTGAGAGACTGTGTGGAAGCTCAGAGTGATGTGCTGGTGGTCCAGCCCTGCCTAGGAGAGGTGAGGTTGCCTGCGAGAATGTAGAAGTTTAGGTCAGTGGGTAGAATATTGTAATAACAATCACAGAGTAAGGGGTTGGACTTCCAGTTGGGTCCACCCATACAACAAACATATAAACAATAAGGCACCTCAGATAAGAGTCCACCAAATGTCCTATATTTATTCTAGAAACATGCACATTCATAATCAGCAAAAAGTCTTTTAGCAGACCTTTGATTCTAACAGAGGGATCGTCTGGCCCTTTCCATTTGAGCAGGAGGGTGATGTAGTAAATGAAAAGACCGTCCTTGCATGTGAGGACACAGATTAAAGCTCGATCAGCTCGAGGGCCGCTGATTTGCATCTGAAAACTACCCTCTGACTTCCCTGTAGAGGGGGGCAAGAAAAAATAGAATTTGCCTACGGGGATCAATAAAGTATTGTATTATCATTCTCCTGCTGTCTCTTTATGCTCAGGTCCTGTCATCATCCAACATGCGTTCACGTTTCTCAGCCCTGCTGTGGCTGGAGGAGCTGCATGCAGAGAAGGAACTGAAAGAGTTGACCATCACTGGAGCTCTCCTCAGGAAAGGAGCCGTCTACCTGCACCTAGAAGTCCTTGGCTTGGCCGAGGGCAGACCTAATGTCAGTATAGGTGAGGAGGCCTTAGGTACCTGTGCTCCACAGCCAATTTGGTAGTGTTTTATTTTGCTAGATATTTGTGCAATGCAATAAGAGACTAATCAAGCCTGTTCTACAGGTGACAGAATTGCATTGAAGAAGCCTCAGAGTGGCGAGGTGGTAATGGAGTACATTGGCTATGTTACGGAGGTGGAGATTTTTTATACTTTTTTTTAAATATTTTTGAAGCATCTCTTAAAAGCCAACAATGTTGTTTTTCAATCTAGATTTCATCCAACAATGTGTTTTGACCCTCAGATCAATGATGAGGATGTGAGTTTGAGAGTCAACTCAGAGTTTCAGCACAGTTACCTAGGAGAGCCTCTTGATGTTGAATTCACTTACAACAGGTGAAAAAGGCGAAGGTCTTGCTTAATATCACCCTTTGGTTGCATTTACGGTACACCCTAATGAAATGTACCTTAGTTGGCACAATACAAATTACCTGTGTTAATAATATAAGTATGTTGATTTTGTTTGCAATGCTAGGCTGACCATGAGGCGGTGTCACAATGCACTTGATCAGACAAAGCATTTTGGGAAGAGTAAGTGGAGGTTTCATTTGGATGGCTGTACACATTGTGTCTGTGTCTGAACACATACTGGAGACAATATGGAGGACATGTGGGACATTCTGCTATGCTAAACATGAAGCATTAAAATCTTGTTCATATCCTTGTTTGCAAAACATGGAGGTAACAACATGATTTCTCTTGTTGTGATCACACTGGCGGGCTAATTGGCAAAATTGCTAATTGCTAGATGTTTACAACTTTAACAAGTGTCTCCAATTTTTGTTTACATTTGATGAAGTGAATTATACTTTTGCTGCTTATTTATACTCCAAAGCTTCACACTATCATTTATATCCCATGATAGTTAATGTCAACAGTGGTCCACACAGACCCTGACTTATCTTTAATTTTCACCCTGCTTTCCAGTTCTGTTCCCCTCTAAAGTTACTATCCAGGCCCCCCAGTGGAGAGGAAAGTGGGCAGACGAGCCAGGCAAAAACAAAACCATGGAGGACAGAGAGGTGAAAAACAAAAAGGGAAAAAACGACATGGATTCATTAAGCATAGTTTTGACTGAGAGTAATTGTGTCTGAACATCAGGTGCCAACCATGGAAAATGGGGAGAAGCTTTCAAGCATTTCCGTCGACATGAAGTCAAGGGGCACACAGACTAAAGGTATTTGATTTTGGCTTTGGTGCAAACATCACCTGTACTTACCAAATAACATTAAGAGCATCACTGACAAATGAGGTGTGTTTGTTTGCTTCTAGATGGTACACTGCCATCCAAACCCATCCCCAGCGAAGGGCACTTCTTCAACCCCCAGCTCAATCCCCCTCAGAGGGAGGCCGTGAAGAGGATCCTGGCAGGAGAGTGCCGGCCCACCCCCTATGTGCTGTTTGGACCCCCAGGCACTGGCAAGACAATCACCCTTATAGAGGCCATACTGCAGGTAGACACACACACAAACACACACACACAGAAGGTTGAAAATCACTGCACTATAGAATACAGAAACTCATCTGTAGACGGCGGGAGACCCGAGTTCAATTCCCGACAGAGACGCTTCCACAAAATTCTTTGTCGCAGGGCTGTTAGACTCTTAGTCTTGTTTATCTATTATATTATTATTATTATTATTATTATTATTATTATTATCTATCTATCTAGGTACTTATGCTGTCAGTATTTCATCTGATTTATGTGAAACTAACTCCCATTCTAGTCCCCTGCTTGAGTGATTTCATTCTGTCTTCCCACATCCAAGGTGTACCATTTTCTGCCCAGTAGCCGGGTACTGGTGTGCACCCCGTCCAACAGTGCTGCTGACCTCATCTGCATCCGTCTACATGACAGTGGCTTCTTGCATGCTGCCAGTTTGGCCCGCGTCAACGCCTCCTCTAGGCAGGAAGAGGTATTGCAGAGCATCAAGGATGCTGCAATTCACTGTGCTGTGCCTTTGGTTACAGAAAAGCATCGTATGTTAGCCTGGTATCCAGCCCCTATGAATCGCAGTTTTCAGCACTCTTCAAATTTGCATGCCGATTCATAAGGCAGCATTCCTTATGAATCGCCATGCAAATTCAAAGAGTGCTGAAAACTGCGATTCATAGGGGCTGAATACCAGGCTAACCGTATGTATGGTCAAAGGGAAAAACAAGATTTGCTAACATATGCTATTTGGACGCTTTTATCCAGACTGCATCATAGTTGGGATAAAAACGGTTCATTTCCCAGTTGGAATTGAACCTCATACCCTGGCAGTGTTAGTGCCATGCTCTATCCACTGAACTATACAGGATAATTTGCTAAAATCGCAGTTGTCAAGATCTTGAAGTAATACTGATTATTTTATTTTTCTTTGAGATCTGACTTTGGGTCGTTCTTTTTCCTTAGTTCATCCCAGAAATGCTGAGGCAGTACTCGAGGGCAGGAGAGGACATCCGCCATGCCTCTTTCCACAGGATTGTGGTCAGCACCTGTTCCAGCGCTGGCATGTTCCACAATATTGGACTGCAGTAAGGCCTGGGTCGTAGCAGAGAACAGGGGTCAACATTTAAAATGAGCAGCTTTCTCTCCCCTCTTTCCCCTAATTTAGACTCAGCTTACTAACTGTGGGTTTGTGTTTCTCCTCAGAGTGGGTAATTTCACCCACTTGTTTCTGGACGAAGCCGGCCAGGCCACAGAGCCTGAGTCCCTGATCCCCATAAGCCTTGTATCCGAGAGAGACGGACAGGTTGGAACAAACGAACACACACACACACACACAGACACACTGACTACATTGAAACCCTAACTGTCACCACTACATGCTTAACTTTAACCCTTACCTTAATATAAACTGACTCAATCCCCACCTAGGGCTGCACAATATTGACAAAAACACATATTGTGATTATTTTGCTGAATATTGCAATACAGTATACAGACACAGATTTTTTACATTTTTGGGATTTTTCAGCAAACAAGAAACTGAGATGATGTTGCCAAATATCTGCTGTGTTTTAATACAACAATATTTACAACAACAATTTTACAATTTAATACAAGATTTTTTTTATGATGTGAAATGTAAACGGGCTCAGCACCAAAATACCATGTTTAGGAGTCAATTTTGAACAGCTGCTACTGAGATCAAATAATTGCAGCCTCTTGAAATTGGAAACTGAAGTAGTTAGTATTTAATTTTCTTTTATTATTATTTTTTTTAATTAAATTGTGCAGCCCTAGCCCTAAAATAGTCAAGCTGAAGAAGTGAGGACTGGACAAAATACAGTTTCTTCACCCCACAATGCTACCAAAGTCCATTCACCTTTGCCAGAGTACACCGTAAAGATCTTCCTCCAGAGAAGAACTTGATGGCACATCATACTCTGATTGAATGATTTTAGAATGACCTGTTGTTTCTCCACCCCTACTTAGATAGTGTTGGCTGGAGACCCCTGTCAGCTGGGTCCAGTGGTGAAATCAAAGCTGGCGTCTGCCTTTGGCCTGGGAGTGTCCTTGCTGGAGAGGCTGATGGCCAACCCCCTGTACTCCAGAGAAGAGTGGGGATACAACCCTAAGCTGGTTGGTACACCGCATACAAAAGCCTATTGTTTTTTACAGCTATGGCATGGTGCCACATGCAGCATATTTACCCAGCATTATATCATTTTCAAAGTAATTGTGATACCTTGGTATAATTACGGTAAACAAATGAGACCATGGCCGAGGCAGGTTTTCAAGTTACTACTAGAAATGCAGACTAGACTGACTCTTTGTTTTTTCAACGTAGATTATTTGCAGTGGTATAACATATGATTTGCATAGCTAAGTCAGAATAATAGAATGCACTATATCGCAGAACATATGTGTTGTACCTATCTTCATTCTAAATCTGATGTCTTTACTACCACAGGTAACCAAGCTCATCTTCAACTACCGTTCCCACGAGGCCCTGCTCAGGCTGCCCTCCAGGCTCTTCTACCAGGGGGAGCTGTGTGTTAGAGCCCCCAGGGCCATAGTGGACTCCCTCTGCCAGTGGAAGCGCCTGCCCAAAAAGGGCTTCCCACTCCTCTTCCATGGTGTCAGGGTGAGGGGCTCTTAAGACTTTAAAGAACAGTTCTGAACCAATATAAATGTTAACAATAAAAGCCTCTTCTGTATCAAGAGTTACAAATGTGTATCTGTATATATGTATTTTGACGTTTTATATGACACGCTGTTAGCAGGCCCGGTGTTAATACATGCATGCATTTTCCATAGTCTTTTTCAGGGCTGGGTGAGATGTTTTTTTTTGTTTGTTTTTAAGCCTTATTTGTCTCGCTTCTGCTCTGTTCCTTTTTTCTGCCTTGTCCTCCTTATTGCTTAGGGGTAGGCATGCTGCTCCATTCCTACTCCTGCAACCATTTTGCCATTATGGAATTGATAGTCTTATCCCACAATCCCACAGTTGGATGATAGAAGCCTATTAATTAAAGTCTCATTTGGGTTGTTGGCTTTGCATCCTTACCACACCAGAAATGTGTTCCATTTCTTTTCTTCCCTCGCTGTGTGCAAATGTGTGCTTGTATTTACAGCCTAATAAACTATGTGCACTGTATGAAATGGATCTAAAAATAGTTGTAAAACCAGGCTGCCATGGTGGATTAATGATGTGATTAATTGATCTGTGAAATTTGTTGCGAATGCCCATTCCTGTACTTTTCCTCTATTTATGCTCCCTCTCTGTCTATCCTAACTGCTACCTCGCTCTCTTTCAACTCCCACTGTGTTTCTTTCTATTTAATCTAGAGATGACCCCCAGCTCCAGTCACTTGGGTATTCAACTCCCTCATTAATGCCAGTGAATTTACTCTCCCCCCAGGGCACAGAAATGAGGGAGGGTAACAACCCGTCGTGGTTCAACCCAGGAGAGGCTGTGCAGGTCATGCTATACTGCTGCCAGCTGGCCAAGAAGCTCTACAACCCTGTGGACGCCTCTGACATAGGCATCATCGCCCCTTACAAGAAACAAGTAAGCCTGCACAGCTTTTCTGTGGAAGCATTATGGTGCTTTTTGGTGTCAGTTCTGTTATTAAAGCTGAAAGGGAAATCTTTTACATCGCAGTGGGATCTCTTTTGTAAGCAAATCACTCATTATTTCTCATACTATCCCCCAAGGTGGCTTAAATGGCTTCTCAACAGTTGGTCGGTCTGTTCAAGCAGTTTAATGGTTCAGATGGAGCCCTGAAGTCTCTCCCTAATCTCTTTTTGCTCTCCAGTCGGAGAAGATCCGTGTGCTGCTGGGCAGGGTGGGCCTGTCCGACATCAAGGTGGGGTCTGTGGAGGAGTTCCAGGGACAAGAGTTCCTGGTCATCATCATGTCCACGGTAAGTGAAACCAGAATATGGGTAATATGAGTTCAGAACATCAGAATGAGCTTTGTTCCAAAACGAGATATCCACCATTTCACAAGTACAGGTCCTGTATAGCCCTACAGCACATTTGTGGTGATGAGGTATAGTTGTTTTTTAATACAAGTTGAGAATTGTGGGAGGTGTGTGAAAATCCACAGCTTATGTATGAAGATTCATAGCTAAGCTTAAATTTTCACAATATGTCCTTTCATTAGATACTGCTCAGCAAGACGCAGGTATGCTTTGTAGAAAATGATTTTCTGAAGTGCTCTAAACCATGACAAAATTTGACAGTGAAGTGTCTCTGAAGTGTGACTAGCCTGAATTTGCTTCCTAATGCCGATGGCGTTGTAGTGACAGCACCCCAGGAGGAAAATGATTGATATCATAAAATAAAAAAAAATACAAAACACTACAAAAATACTAAAACTGTATAAACAGCATGTAGTTCTTTTTTTGTTCTTTTTTGGTGCACAACTTTTGATATATTTTAATTAGAGCTGCAACGATTAATCGATTAGTTGTCAACTATTAAATTAATTGCCAACTATTTTGATAATCGATTAATCGGTTTGAGTAATTTTGTAAGAAAAATAAGTCAAAATTGTCTGATTCCAGCCTCTTAAATGTGAATATTTTCTGGTTTCTTTACT
The DNA here is from genome assembly GCF_046629955.1 of Centroberyx affinis. Taxonomy (NCBI): domain Eukaryota; kingdom Metazoa; phylum Chordata; class Actinopteri; order Beryciformes; family Berycidae; genus Centroberyx; species Centroberyx affinis. The sequence goes on from NW_027280806.1 coordinate 778,605, forward strand.
CCTCTATGACAACTGAAGTAAACTGTAAACTGAATATCTTTGGGTTGTGGACAAAACAAGACATTTGAGGACATCATCTTGGGCTTTGGGAAACACTGATCGACATTTTTCACCATTTTCTGACATTTTATAGACCAAACAACTAATCAATTAATCGAGAAAATAATCGACAGATTAATCAACAACGAAAATAATCGTTAGTTGCAGCCCTAATTTTAATTACCAAGTATAATATATCTACATGAGTTGTCGTTGGTGATATCGGTCGATTGTACCGCATGAGTCATTTCTTGCACATATCACAAAGTGCAACAGGACCTCAAACACAGTGCAAAATGTATAACAGTGGAAAACATACTGTATATCATTGTGTAGCTGTGTGTGTTCAAACAGCATGGCATATAGTATGGTTGCAGCTGTAGAGAAGTGTAATGAGTGACAAATAATGCATTGGCCTAGTGAACCGTGTGCATTCATACACACCCAGAAAGGCTACACCTATATTTTTGTGAATGTCATACTGTATGTATGAATGACTGTGTGGTCTAATGTATCATTATTTGTCTGTGTACACAGAGTAGAGACTGAAGCCTTTGACACCAATAAAAATGTGATGAGTAGCTTGTGAGATGACTAAACTCTGTCATGATATCTCTGGCTCCTCCTGGTGGACTTAAGTAAATGAAGACGCATGCAAACTGTTCTTATGTTTAACCTGATAGCACTACAGGTTTGGCAGATTATTTCATGTAGTCGTTTTTTGAGCCTTAGAATTGTATCGAATTCCTTCAAAAGAGACCAGTGGTATGATCACCTGTTTGCAAAGTTCTACTTTCTGCAGCAGCATTGAAATGTGGGGATTTGGTATGGCATTTGAAGCTTATATCATTTGCCACATTCATATGATCGAGAATCAGGCAAGGAAACCTAATTTTTTTTCACCCAGTCGCAACATCTGCTACATCCCAAAGTTCACCAGCCATTTTCACTTCTTTACCAGCCAACTAGATTTTTAGGAGAGGACCTCGAAACAATGACTGGCATAGTTTAGGATTTACCAGCTACAGCGAAAATTTACCAACATTGTGCTGGTGTCCCGGCAGGTTTGGGTACTTTGCATGGTATGTTTTTTGGATGGATTTTGGATTTTGGAGTGTGTTGAGCGTAAGACTCGGTCATAACTTCCCCTCTGCTTACCCATATGGCAATTTCCCTTAATTTGTTTCATTATGTTATTCTCATAATGTAGGTGCGCTCTAACGAATTGGTACAGAGTGATGACTTGCAGAGCGCGCTTGGCTTTCTGGCCAACCCCAAACGCTTCAATGTGGCTGTCACTCGGCCCAAAGCCCTGCTGATAATCGTTGGAAACCCCCACATTCTCATTATGGTAAGTGACAAAACCCTTCACTGGTTCCTAAATTTCAGAAAATAAGTTACTACACAGCCAGTGCAGAGTGTACTTTGAATGTCTTTTTTTTTTTCCAGGACCCATGCTTCAGGGCTCTTCTGCAGTACTGCTTCGACAACGGGGCATTCCTGGGCTGTGACCCCCCTCCCTCCCTGAGAGCCTCTCATGTGTAGGCTTAGACTGATTGCCCATCATCGACTCTTTATTCATTATAGAGATTCATGATAGGCTATTGGGTTCAAAGCTGGCTGTAAGCTGGCTCAGTTAGAGGCACATCTCAGCATTACTGCCAAGCCAAAGTTTTGTAGGAACTAGAGGTTGCTGCCAGTTTAGGACTGTATAGTCCAAGTAAATTGCATTGAAAAGTTAATAAATCAGTAAATAAGACAGAGAACACTGAGTCTGTGTGAACACAGACTTTAAGTATACTTTTGTTCAAGTAAAATTTAATCTGTATGCAAGAAGTTGGTGTGATTTCAAGTATGGAATTTCCAATTTACTTGTTCTATGTTTTCTCCTGCTTCGAGTTTCAGATGGGTGGGCTTGCCACTTTTTGCAAAACAGTGAGTGCTAGAAAGTTTAGACGACCACAAATATGTGAAAATCATTTAGCATACGTTTGTGATTGACAATTTATTTGACACTAACAACTCTGTTATTGTTAGATGTGGTGAACCCCACTCATCTGGTACTCCAAGCAGGTTAAAACCAACACTAAGAATATTTGAACTACTGTTTGACTCAGGTTTGGTCATTAATGGCATTTCTACTCCCACAGATCTGCAGATGAGCAGAAGACCTCATGAGTGGATGGTCCTCACTAATAGCAATCTATCTCCACTCCTCAGGACCTGCCCGTGTTACTGTTTTCTACTGAAAAGTTATTTTCTTTTTTTTTCACATTTCCATGACTTGGCTTTCTGTTGACTGTTCCCACAGTGAGCTACAACTGTCTTTTAATCAGTGTCAACTGAATTGATTTACAAAAAGAACTTTGTTGTTTCTGTATGAGCCAAATGCAGTTCCACTGGGTGGTAGAAATAAAGACTCATGCACACTGCACAATTTTTTCTTTATCTTGTGTTATTAAGCTGATGCGCTTGACTATGCGTGTGATTTTCAATTACGCTGTCCCAGATTTAGGGTAAATTACTGTATTATGTCATAGCAGTTCTACTATGTTCATTTGCAAACGGTGTATGATAATGAAATGATTTGGCTCTAAAGGAGTAGTCACGTCCCTGATATTGGCAGAGGCAAGTTCCCAGTGCTTTAGTGTCCAGGCAAGCTGCAATACATTTTGTATGATTCATATTCAGCCCCTTGGTGCAAAAGGAAATAATTGGCTTTCACACAGCAGTGTAACTTTAAGTATATTGAATGTCTTATCCTGGTTTAGCATGGGGAGTTGATCTACAGATGTCTGCGAGAGCCAGGGTGAGTTGTCTGCACACCTCGGCGTGGCAGCGTCTGCCCACAAGGCCCGGAGACTGGATGTGACAATTGAGTGCTACTGACTGCACAGGGACTGTCAGTCCTGGTGGAGCCCAGCAGGATGGAGGGGGGGAGGGGGGAGGGAGGGGTGGAGGGAACAGAAAAGAGGCAAATGGGGGGCTAAATCTCTTCAGTCAATGAGTCTCTAATGCGCAGGGAGGAGACAGCTTTTATCTGAGTATACCAAGCTACAAGGGAGCCCAGCTCAGACACCCAAACCCCCCACCCCTCCTACCCAAACACACCTCTGCCTTTGATGTTGGTCTCAGGTGTTTGCTTGGCTGTCCCATTCTGGAACGGAGACTATACTGTCTTTAAGCACAGGCTCCAGTGCAAGATTGTGAAATAAATCCTGGCAGCACTGAATTAGAATACTTTTTTAATTGCAAAGTAGGACAATAAATACACATATGTGTATTTATTGTCCTACTTTGCATATGTCTGGGTGACATGGATGCAGAACAAATTGACTTGTAGCTTAGTGGGTTATAGTATATTTTGACACTTGGCACAAGTACAATAGGACCTTGCATATAGTATAGAGGGACAGTGGAATACATAAAACGGTAGACTATGCATATTGCCAAATATGCATTCAATATTCTATAGCTATGTGAATTTGAGCAGCTTGGCATACAGTAGCAAAGAAACAAATGCCTAAATGTGTGTAATATAGTGACAGAATATGTTTGCAGCTGTATAGGGAAGCGTAGTGAGTATCAATAGTGCTTTGGTCCACTGTACAATGAAGTAATTATGTTTAAAGGATCACTGTTGGTTTGGATAGGTATTTGATTTTTTCTTTTTTTAAGGGAGTTTGGGCAGTCCAGTTGATCAGTGTTTAATAAAGCTGGGGAGGAGAGATTTCTGGTGGGGCTCAATCCTAGACCACAGGGACACGTGTGGCTCTAGGGGCAACAGACAAAGCCACTTGACTGTCTGTGGGCCCTGGATGTGTATGTGGAGGACAAAACAAGTCATGGTAAAAATATGAGTCGGGCAAACTTGCAAGTGAACCCTTATTACAATGTTAATATATTGTATATATTTTTTTATATATAAATATTGCTTTCTTTTTTTTATTTTTTATTTTTTATTTTTTTTATTTTATAAATTTCAACAGATAACCATGTACATGGAGATATGCATTGAACCTCACAGGAAAATACATTTCCATGGGATGCAGACAAAGTAGTCTGACAATATTCTGTGTCAAGCCACATGGAAACTTGGAATCCAAGACCAAACTGTCCTGACTGTCTTGTCTGTCTGAGGTTTATTTGACAGACAGGTGCCCAGCCATCCAGCTCATACCCCCCATTAACTGAGGCTGGGGCAGGTAACACATTACCAAGACAAACACAGTGTCTACAGGGCAGCCATTAGGCCCAACAACAGCCTCCCGCTGGGCTACCGGCAGGGGGAGCCTGTATAACGTGTGGCCCCATTGTTCTCCCAAATTGGTCTGCGACTCTAATTGCCCAGTTAGTCCCCTCTTGCTGGCTGTACTCGTCTACTCTGGCCAGACCCAGCCTCCACTCATCAGATCAGGCTGTAAAGGCTTGGTTGGCTGGGGCCGATGGAGGGCCCTGGCTGGCTGGCTGTAGTCCTTATTGGAGACAGGGCTGGGATGGAGGCGGAGAGGGGCCAGTCAGACTGGGCTTTAGCTTGGTACGTCTGAAGCCACATCGACTGTCCCAGGCTGGCTGGGATAGGGACCTCTGATTCATTAGAGAGGGTCTTTCAGAAAAGGCCCACAGGCACAAGCAGCAGATACACATCTAAACCTGGAGACAGACATCATCCAAACAAATACAATGATTATACTGTAATGTACTGCTGTTGATGCATGGAGGGGCCTAAGTACACGAGAGACAGAGAGAATGAGACAAAGTGTAATTAGTACTTGTGTCTGTACCACTGGTCTGCATCTCAGTGCTAAATCTCTGGTCTCTAGTTGTGGATGTTGGCATTCTCTGACTGACTGTGTGTGTGTGTGTGTGTGTGTGTGTGCCTGCCTGATGTTACAGATTTGCAGGTAGCTTTGCTTATGAATGCAAAAAAATAATAGCATATATTCTTAGATATTGGGTCACAAAATATTGCATTTTAATAGCACAAGGGACTGATACTCATCAGACGCTGTCTAATGGAAAATCTGTGTCCTTAGGAAAACAGGGATTCCCAGCATCACACTGAAATTGCATGAACCCATTCTATATTGAAATATACAAATGTTAATGTTTTGATGTCAGTGCCATATGGCTGATGATGCTGAGGTTTCTATGCTGCTGCTGTATCAGACAGATAAGCAAGCCATAGAGCTGGGTTAATAGTATTTAGCATGTGGATCTGAGTTTGTGTTATTGGCAGATCAAAGCCAGGTGAGCCACAAGACGCGCTGCTTTGCTAATGAGAGCTACAGGCTCTGCTGAGGAAACCCTCCAATTAGGAAGCAGGGACACATGAAAGAGACTAGGAGACTGTCTGTCTGTCTACACAAACCCCAGAAATATGCTTTCTCCAATACTGAACTTTCAAAGATGCATTTTGCAATCTCCAGCTCCCTGTGCCTCGGCACAGAGATTTGTTTGTTTCAGTTGACATTTATCCGAGCCATATAAAACAAAGTGCCTGTATTTGATTTTTCACTTATTGTGCTTGAAGCTGATGTTATATGAAGGGCATACAATTGGCTGCTTCAATCTCTCATGACTGGGCCACACTGTAATTCAGTGAAAGCTGGGGCTGTGATTGCCCATTGATCCCCTCCACCTCCCCACCCCCACCCTCCATCTACTTATTGCCCCCTCTCTGTCTGCAGTCATCACAAAACAAGCCGTTGTCTCCAAACACATCGTCTCGGCGTCTTTGATAGGTAGTTGATAACAGACTAACAGACTGATGGGGCTGGCCTTGCTGTATATAAGGGGCAACACAGCCAGCAGAGAAGCATCTGACAGCAGCAACCTCACCGGAAGTGCATCCATCTACTTCGCAGAATCTCAGGACTTTGACTAACTCCTCACTATGGCTGCGTTCTTCACCGCTGCTCTCCTGGCTATGGCATGTCCATTAATGGCATTTGACCTGGGTCAGTCCACCCGTTGTGTGCCCATCCCCAACCAGATGAAGGTGTGCCAAGATGTGGGCTACTCTGAGATGCGGCTGCCCAACTTCTTGGGCCACAGCAGCCTAGAGGGCGAGGTGGTCCCACGCTCTGAGGACTGGAGGCCCCTGCTGCAGACAGGCTGCCACCCCCAAGCTCAGGCCTTCCTCTGCTCCCTCATCGCCCCTGTCTGCCTTGACACGTAAGGAGATTTTGCATTTCTTGTTCTATTCCTTTTGTTTATTCTCTTTGGATTGCATTTTCCTCTACAAATCTGTGAAACATTGCTTACTTTCTTTCTCAGTTAAACATTGTCTCATATTTTTTCTCAAATTTCATTATTGCAGTACACATTGTGTCTCCCTTGTTCTGTGTCTTACTGTTGCCCTGTGTCTCTTCTCTTCCAGTTTTATCCAACCGTGTCATAGCCTGTGTGTGGCAGTCAGGGACAGCTGTGCCCCTGTTCTCGCCTGCCAGGGTCATGCCTGGCCTGAGGCCCTAGACTGTGACCGCTTCCCTGCACAGGAGGATATGTGCCTATCCCCCCACCCAAAATTCAACCACTTTGCCAAAGGTATGCATGTGCCACAGATTGATCATTTGAGTGCTATATTTCTTGAATTTAAATGAGTTGCCTTTCCATCAGAGGAATAGACTAACGTGTTCAATTTAAGTTGTTAATCAGTTCTTTTTTAAAATTTTTATTTAATCTCTATTACAGACTTACCCAAACCTGCCTGTCAAAACTGCCCTTCTGTGGAAGAGTCTCCTGCGTTGAAAACCGTTCTGGATGCCTTGTGCCAGCATGATTTTGGTAAGCAGCAGGATTCTAAAAGTTCTGGCATAATTGGATGTATTCTGTTCTGACGAAATTATGTTTTAGTTTCCAAACCAGATGATTCACTCCTTTTTCTCTTCTCCTCAGCTGTGACTGCCAAGCTCTATCGTCGTCGCATGCCCATGGGAGAACCAGAATTTGAGGTTGAGGGTCGGGTGGAGTTCATCCGCCAGGGACCTCTGCTCCCTTATGACACCCAGCACCTACTCCAGCAGTGGCTCCTCATCAACCTGCGTTGCGCCCATGTCCTCGTTCGCCCTGGACGAGCACAGCTTTACCTGCTGACCGGTGCCGTGCAGCACGACGGCAGCCTGGCTCTCACCCGCCTCTTCCCCTGGCACAAGAAGGATGCAAACATTGCAGTGGCCACCCGCAAGTGGAAGCACCACAGATGTTGAGTGGACTGATGCCGAAATGTAAAACTGGAGCTCTGAATCTGTGTGTGAAGTGCAGAATCACACCAGAAGGAACTTGAGTCAAAATCAAGTGAGAGATTTGAGATGTCAGAGAGTATCATGGCTTTGGGTATTAATGATAATTGGTCAAGTGATCTAAAGGAAAGATGGGTATGGGAACAGAGCTGGACTCAGACATCAATACCCTCTGCTGCCCTCAGCGGCTCACTTACTGTATCTCTGCTCTAATAGCACACAGTAATAGAATGCACTCAAAACTGTACATAGTAATAATAAATGTAAATTGTTTTTAGATGTTATTTTCTATAAGGATATTGCTGTATTTATGAGTGTCATCTGTTTGATGTCGATGTTAAGTGCAAAAAAAAGATGGCAATAAAATATTTGCTCTACTATTTGAAATGATTCCTACGCAGTTCTTGGATATTTAACTGAACAAAATTTGTTGACCATTCCGCAGAGGTCATGACTCGTACGATCATTCCAAGTTTACGAGGCAGTGAAATTGTTTATAGCAAAGGGCCACTGTCACATTTAGGTTTTCTGTCCTTGATTTTACCACAAGGGGGCACTCTAATGGAGAAGCTAACTCTTTACTGCTGTAATGCCATGAGCTCAATTTTGCCTTTTTCAGTGTAAGCACTGAGCTTCTCTATGAGCTTCTCCATGCATTATAAAATGTTAAAAATGCATGGGTGTCAATGGGAAAATCTACCCGCTTTTCCAGAGTTTTGCCAAACGTTACTGTTTGAAGATAAGGTTTTGTGTTGAGTACTGACAAACTGGTAATTGTGTATATTGGGTAATGCAGACAGTGGCCCTAGATCAGGAAGAATTGTGTCAAATTGTTCATAATGACTCATGACCATATTTACGGGAGCCTGTGGTATGGCCTTTGGTATATAGAGCTAATGAGAAGATAAATTACTCAGTTTACAGTTGAATAGCCTTATTTTCACCACCAAGCTGAACAGACCTAGCTAGGAATTACTCAATAAATTTTACTGACAATATTGATTTTATTTTTGTATATCATATTGCAGAGATGATGAGCTGAGTTATAATTTCAAATAAATGTATAGTGCTTTCAAGTGATTATTTTTAGTTAGCCCAAACAAGCCCCAGTCAGCTCTGATGTAAAAAAGTAGGTTTGGTTTATGGTATGTGTATTGTCTTTTGGGGATAGTTGAGTAGCAATGAAGTGATGGCATGATTATGCCATATGGAGTCTTAAAAAAATGTTATCCATAATGTTTTATTAGAGAGCAGGAGTAATATAATAGGAATGTTATCAGAATCGATGATAGATTTCAAAGTCTATCATTTCCTTTTCTCATTAGACGTAGGAGAAGCTCATTTGGGCTAAGTTCCTTGCGTGACACAAATTTTAAAAGTTGAATGAATTGCTTCGCCCTACATGCTATACACTAATGTGCATTGCCTTGAATGGACAAATTACTCAGGCCCTTTCCGCCTGGGTTAGTTTTGTCTGCTCTGTGGTGAGTGCATAAGTAAGTAAGGCAAGCACATGACATAGAAAGACAAAAGAACATTTTTCTCCTCTCTACAACCCAATTTGTTTAATCAGCAACGTCATCATAGTATGGGTTTGTCTTCCAAAGAGTATCTTTGGTGGCAAAAGCTCTGCTAGGCATCTGACGTTCCACCACAACGAAGGAAACATGAAAAAGGGTAAGAGGGAGAAATGAAAAATCGAATCTCAAATTATCATTTATATGGCATGCTATGATTTGTGATGACCAAAAGAGATTTTTTCCACAGTTTGGTTTGCTGTCCTTGCCCTGGTGTACCTGGACCTGCCCATCAGGGTTGGCACTTCCCCGATCTGTGCCCATGGACAGGCCAAGTGCCATTTTTCTTCCTTGGGAGATCTCTTTGACAGGGTCATACAACAGTCTTCCAGGATGCATGGCATTTCCAGTGATCTGCACTCTTACTTTGTGAGTCCTTTTCCTCATCTCTCACATTCATCACCCCTCTTTGAATTAGCTGCCTATTTTGCAAGCTCACTGTATCCTCTGATTTCATGTGTATTTTATATACAGGAACAATATTTCTTCCCCAGCAAGAACCACATAGGAAAACGGAAGTGTCACACTTACAGCATACTAACACCAGACGACAAAGAGAATGCACAAAGACTAGGAGTGAGCATTCATGTTGTTCATGTTGTGTGTTGGCATGTAGGTGTTTGACTGCATGTTCAGATATTCACTGCATCTTGTCATAGATTATATCCTAAGACAGTTTTCACATGGCTCAGCTTGTTCCTACACATGCACATCCAGAGAGAAGAGCTGACAGAGGTGATCCTGCGGCTGCTTGGGGCCTGGGGTGACCCCCTGTCACAGTTCCATGGGAGCATGGCTCAGGATCAGAACCAGGACTTCAACCACTACAGCTCTAACAAGGCTCTGGAGATGAGCAACATGGTGCAGGAACTGAGGAATGGAGTGGCAAAGGTGGCCGAGAAAGTAAGGGTCCACTTTAATTCTGACTGCTCAGCTTGTGGATGCTTTGTATGTAAGCATAACACATTATAGTCCTATTTACTATGATTAACAGGCTATATTTATTTATTGAATACATTGAACTACATCACATTTCAGTTGGACTTTGTATTTACTACAAAATCTGGTGGAAATTGTTTTATCATTTTTTTAGTGTTTGCATGAAAGAAGTTTATAAAAGGGCAAACATAGGATTATAGTAAATTTTCACAATATTTTAGATCTTTTAGATGATTTTAGATGTTTTTTCTGTGGCGCGTGTGTGTTTATACCTTCCCATTAACTACAAAATTCTAAAACTATATATATTTTTATTCTTCTAATTCTCCACCTCAGATGAAGCTACTGGGCGTGATTAGTAACACTCTGGGTTACATCTCTTCCCCTGAGACTCTAGTCCCCTATTCTGCCTCTTCCTCGTATGAAAGAGGAGAGCTCAACTCTATTGACCACCATGATCTGCTCTACTGCTTCCGCAGAGACTCGAACAAGGTCAAGAATTACCTGCGTATCCTCAAATGCAGCACTCTGCCAGAACTGGACTGTTAGTAAGAAAGTGAGCGAACTAGACAGCATCCTTTTTATCTTATTATTTGCTTGTAGCTACAAGTTTTATTTGTATGTGTGCTGTTATTATCCTTTGAAATGCATCTCATTCATGGTCCATTGTACACTGATGATTGCGTATGCCATTTGTGATGTCGTTGTTATAGGCAATTAAACTATTTTGCTTTTGAGCACTGAGCACAAAAAGGTCTAAAAAGAAAGATGAAATAAAGCCTCATTAAAATGTTTGTGTGATTGTTCAATCTCTTCATTCATTATATTTATAAAAATGGTGCTAGAGTTAAATACTCTATTGACTTGTAAATTGTTTTGCTCACAATAACAATAAGCAATGTGGAAACTCAATGAACGGTTTTATTTACACTTAACCCAGGTATTAAAAAAAGTATTTACAAAATATACTCAGTGAAAACTGACTTGAAAAAGCATTTGGATCATGGGCATGGTTATAGTGTAAAGCTCATCAAAACATGAAAGACTAGGAAAAAAAGACTTGATAATGCAATAATGAAGTGATACATTTGTCTTTTAGCTGTTTCCAATTACAATAGAAGAGCGGGAATCTTTCCTGGAAAGTCTTGTCAGTGTAATAACCATGAAATTGCTTACTGAAGTGAAGTGAATTGAAATGAGATGATTGACCGAGCAGTTGAACTTATACATATGATGCAACAAAACAGTCTGATGCACTGAAAAAGTGATTATTATGAAGGTTAGTCTTTACAGGTAGTGTATGCCATCCACAAATTGTTGACTCCCTCTCAGTCTTTTAGCCCCTTCACAGATTAAGGAATTAGAGGGGACTTTGTGGATGTTAGAAAGTCACAGGTTCCTTCATGACTTCCCACTCATGACTCCTCCCGTGTCCCTGCCACTCTTCTGTGATGGTGATCTATCTGATGCTGCCTTGGTGAGATTTGGTGATGGTACTTGCTCTTCCTGCGAGAGACCCTGGGCCATGAGCTCGTCCATTGGGGAGCGAGTGTTGTGAACCTCCTTCTCCTTGCAGTTCCTCCACTTCATTCTGCGGTTCTGGAACCAAATCTTCACCTAGCAGCAGGATAGTGGATAGGCGTTAGGATTCAATCTCATGATGTTTGTCCAACTGTTATGTTTTTTTAACCAATATTTAGGTAGGTGAGGGTTTTGCTGAGCATTTGTGAGGTTCCTGCCTCTTCACATTTCTGTTACAATATAGATACAATAGATACAAATTCTAGTCTAGTCTAGTCTTGTTTATTTTTAAAGCCCTTTATCACAGTCAAGTCTCAAAGGGCTTTACATACCATCATATACCATACATATACATACTACAAACACGTCATATACATCCTGTACTAGGTCATATACATACTTCATATTCATTGTTTACTACACCATATACATACTACACATAGTACGTCATATACATCATATACCATACTACACACAAACACACTCATACAATATAGACAATGGCCTTATTCCAGTGTATCAACCTGTATATTAACTTATGGAAATGTATTGTAAGAACACAATGTTACTGTGTAGGTACTTGATGAAAATCTCCCTAATACAATAATGTATTTTCAACAGTGTAACGGCACCGTTCGAATAGTGTGTTACACCATTGTAAGTGATATTGTGTACTTACAGTACTTTTCCATAGGTTAATACACTGGAATAAGTAAGTTGTATAATCATTAATGCACATTGGATTACCTGTGACTCCTTGAGACTGAGATCAGCTGCCAGTTTGTTCCTGTCTGTCTTGCTGATGTACTTCTGTCTCCGAAATGTTCTCTCCAGCTCCTTCCGTTGCTCCTCAGAGAACACAGCCCTCCTAAGGATCCCTCTGCGGGACTTAGGACTTGTATCCGCAGACCACATTGGAATATTTGCTCCCTCTGTGTGATAAATTGACAAAAAAACAAAATTTATGTCAATGTTTATACCCTAGCTAATGTTTCAACATCTGGAGTGAGTCTGGAATGGTTGATTTTAAATGTCAGATGTCCATCTATAGTCATGCTGTCACAATCAGGAAAAGCAAGCAATCTCAATATGAAAACAGATAATGGAGAGTACACGAAGCAAGCAGGAGAGTCCAGAGGTGGTGTGTAGCGAATTGAGATGAAAAACATAATTAATGGCTAAGATATTGTCAGGCTGGATCATTTTTCAAAGGATTTATTTAGGATTTAAGACTTTTTCACTTGAAAGCAAAAAATAGGCTTGTGTCCACAATCAAAATGCACACTTTTCCAACCATACCAAATCTCCTACCTTTTCATTCCTACATGATGCCTGTTTTTTTTTTTTTTTTGTCACACTCACTTTATCACTCACTTTCCACTCGTGTTTTTTTTCTATCTGTCCAATTTAACAAACTGGGGGTGACTAAAGAGAGAATAGAAAGCCATTTCATCTGAGGAAAAAGGGATTTGGTGAACTGTGAGGGGCAATCCCACGCTGCCTCACTCACAGGTGCACGCACAACAAAAGTCAAGTGGAACAATTTATCCAGTCTATTCAACATTGCCTTTTTAATCTGTACGACAAATCTGCACATAGACCACCTCTAGGGAGCGCGTAACAGGTTTGGACATGCTCCTCACTGCTCTATTGGGACTCAATGGCTTCCACTTAAACGGCCGATTACCAGGTCACTCCCGGGCAACGTGTGTGTCTGCCCTAGTGGGCCAACTATAGAACCCTGTGGAACCCCAACAATAGAGCCGTTCAATGGAAATGCCACTACTCGATGGCTCAGTGCTCCAACACTAAATCTTTTCACTTGCAGGTATGAAGCCAGTCTGTATGTGAAGATGAGCTCGAATAAGTCTATAAAAGTCACTTTCATTGAATGCTTTATGTCCCAGTCAAGAGGTCTCCAATGGGCAGGAATGAGAGTTGAGGGACAGGAGAAAAGAGGGGGGTCGGTGAACCAGGCTCTTTAGCCACACAATAGCCAGGGGGTTGTTCCTGGTCCAGCCCTCTTCTGCAGAGGAATGGGTGGGTTTTTTTTGTGCTCAACGGAGTTCATTGCTGCGGTGAAAAATTGCAGTGGGGTCGCGTGTGGATGGTGGAGTGAAAGTGCCGATTGGTCACGGCCAGGCTTGGCATTGTTGTGTTGCTGGGCACTGTGGGAAAGTGTCAACCCACTAAGAGGGCTCAAGGGACCAAGGGGATGAGGACTTTCTGATGCATGCTATTTTCCACTACACTTGACAGGCATCAAAGGATGCATTAACTAACTACCTCTAATAGCCCTGATAGAAAGCCAAGATAAAACATTTGATATAGTCTTAATTTGCAGACTGTTCCCAGCACTAAAATGATATTTCATGTCCTATTGTGACTTTAGTTTCAGATTTCATCGAACCTGAAATTCAAACTAAAAACTGCTGGGACTTACTTGCAGCCAAACTTTTTTAATGTGCTGAGGGAGTGCTGAGCTTTGAAACAATCTTCCTTGTTCAGCACAAGGAATCCACACCTGTTAATTATAATCTTAATCTGACAGAAGACACAATGTTTATTAGCTCTGCATATTTGTGCCAGTGAAAGTGTGTATCTGCAAGTACAAAATAGGGGGCCCCAGGGGCTCATAAAAGCCCCACAACCCACCCCTCTTCCCCATCCTAAACAGCCGTGAATGGTCATGAATAATGCTGTGCAGAGTTGAGCGGAGAATTAGCTCTTTGGCATAGCTTCGGTAATTAGCTGTAGAGAGCATGGGAGACCCTGCTGCTAATGCTTAGAGAGGAGCTGAGGCATTGCTGATGAGGCATAAAACACTCACTGGAGAAGACAGGAGGGGGGCTGGACCCACCGCAGCATGCCAGCAGATACTGAGGGCTCTGCAGGAAAACACTGCTTAACACACCTGCAGAGACAGAAAGAAAGAGAGGCAGACTGTCAGATATGGTCACGTGCTAACCAGTTGTGGAAGATAAAATCCACAGGGGACTTATACTGGATCACCGCCGACTTCTGAGGACATTTTGAATGCCATCTTGTCTTAGTCATTTTTCACAGGGTTTCCTTTGCACGTGTATATATATATATTTTTTCCAACATTGTTAAGCTTTAAATGGTGATGCATACAGAAGGAATTATATAGCAATAGCATTTTTTTTTGTTTAGTTTAAATACCTAAAATTAACATGATAAATATTTTCACCATGTTTTCTTCTTAACTACCCATCTAAGAGACGCAAACAATTTACTAATTCACTTTGAGAATAATTGGCTTAATTAGGTTTGAAGAGTCAATGTCACTAATTGTGATCATGCTATGATTAAACAGTGAATGTATTTGTAGAGTTTGTAACAGTCTATTGTATTTTATTCTCAAAATTTAAAATTTGCAATATTAATGCAAATACAGTTATCAGTCCACCAAGACTGCAAAGTATTCAACTGTTTGTAGATTAAAAGATATTATATAATTTGTTACAGATTTTTTTTTCTTTGAGACACTGAGATAAATTAACCAATAACTGCACACTATAAAATTGTACAAAAATATTAATTCAGTGTTCAATTTAAATGTACAATTCATGATTAATGTTATAAAATAGACATCTTCAGTTTTTCAGTGCTTTGTTCATTTTTATATTTGAAAGCTGCAATTAATTGTACTTAGAGAGTTTGCAAAGACAAAGATAAAATTTAAGAGAGGATTATTATTAAGGATTAATGTCAGTATGTACTGTAAATTGAAATAATCATCAAACAATTTGTTCATTATTGTATCAAGGATTCAACCCAGTCTTAGCTATAACATCTACTAAGTGTTACAGATAAGAATGGATACAATCTATCATCATGTTAAACCTAAGGACCTGCAAATAATTTTCCACTTAAAAATAGTTTGAAAATCCATGAGTCATACAGCATTTATCCTTGATATTTTTTTTACATGTTAAGACAGATTTTTAAGAAAAATAAACATGTCACTAAACAGCTATGGATTCCAACAAAAATTGTTTTCGGTTGTAATTTTATGGTTTGTACTCCGGAAAAAAATCTTCACAGTCAAGAAATTCTGTCTCAGTTATATCATTTGGTGCATTTATATTATTTGGTGCATTTCAAATCAGCTCAGACAGAAACTTATTCAGAGTGGAAGCACACACTAAATGGTCCAAGTAAATTATAAGTTATCACATTTATTAAGCAGCCAGCACATAAAGCAGCCCTCACACACACAACGTTTCGACCGACATTTCATCTTTTTCCAGAGTGTGCTGGTGGCTCACATCTAAAACCTCCAACATGATCCTGATATTATATGCATGTGTAAAAAGTCCATGTATTCCTTTTACCTGCGTGTGGCAGAAGGGGTCCGCCTAAGTCTTTCACCTGGTGACAGTGTGGACCCTGGGCTTGGCTGTGGTAGGCGCCGTGCTGAGGGCCCCAGGTTCTCCTCGGGGGTCCGCACGGCGCCCGCCTCACATGTCCACCTGCCCTCCCTTCCGTGAGGGCCGAAGATGTCCGTGACTGCAGCAGATTGTCAATAAGAAAACTCTTCCCCGAGTTCCCGAAGCCCGGCACAGCAGGAGGAGACCCAGCCATATTCCTCTTCTTCATGCAGTTCTGAACTGAGACCATCCTGTTCACACAGTGACCCAAACACTTCAACTCCCTCTCCAGCAGTCACAGCTCAGTGACACTAAATTCTCCTTTAATCCCTCCTTGAGTGACCAGGCCAACTTCATTAAAGTCTGGAGAAAACAAAAGTGCTCTCCTCTTCCTCTTTTGGGCCTGCACTTTGCTACAGGGCTGCGTTGTGATTGGCTGAGAGGCCCTAATGTGCTTCTCAATTCAGATAAGGCCGGGGTCCTTTCTGGAGTGGCAGAAGGTGGGTCCGGCTCATTCATTATGTCAACTAGCCTATTAAATGATAGACACCAGAGACAATGAACTGCTGGCCAAAGTTTAACATGCACCAAACAGTCTTCTCCAGTAGTAAATAGTTTTCTCTTTTCTCCAGCCTCCCTCAGAGCTCCATTGTGCCTCAGAGAAACCCCAGGCTATCAAATGCTTAGCAACTTTACATTGTGCTTATTTCTGTTTCATTTGAGACACGTTGCTCTGCGAGGGTTGTTTTGATTGCAAAATGATTCAAGAATAAATCAAGTTAGAGTGTAAATTAACATGGCTTGGTAAAATGACTAAATCAGGATGCACAAGACACTTTTTTTCATCAGAATTTATGTGCAAAATGCAAAAAGCCGATGACAAAGAACTTTTGATCTTTGTTTTAAATAATGAGACACCTTACGCTGTCTTCCAACATTCCCTAAAACTTTTGTATTTTCCAATTTTAATTTTGATTTTTTTTAGTAATTTGATATGGACACCGCATTTTTCAAAGGTTTTTAAATTGCAATTACTATCACAATAATATTCTTAATAATCTTATCTTAACAGTCTGTAATGACTGCATTATCAATTTAAAAAATATATTAAAATATACCCTGCTATAAATTCAAATGCTTCTCTAGATGCAACTGTGCCTCACTAGTCACACACTTGACAGGTTTGACAAGTGTCTTGGTTAGTGAATGCACAAGTGAAATGGAGCATGTGTCCTGACTACGTTTTGTCACAATGTGTCTACAGAAAAGAGACATTAATACAGCATGACAGGATCACTGTACATGCAGAATCACCATGTCAAGGACAAGATGCATATGTCAAAGACATCCATCATAGATCGGTGGCTTGCTCACTTTTGGCAACCATTAGCCTTGTTTTCTGGCAGCCAGTCAAAATATTTACTGTAGCTAAATGCCAACTGCTATTACTGTATATTTCACAATTAGACAAGGAATTGTTATTTTTAGTTTTATTACTAAAAAAGGAGAGTGGGCATTTTACTGACCTTTGAGTTTTTATTTCGACAGTAGGAAAGGGAGACAGGAGAGAAAGTCCTGGTGGGATTCAATCTAAGGCCAGCAGGGGAAGATGTGGCTCCAGAGGCAGCAGACTCAAATATTCAACTATCTCTGCGCATACAAAAGCCTGTTAATGCTATTCTTAAGTGAGGGAGGTTTTATAAATTATGCTGCATATTTGAGAGTTGTAACTGTTCTAAAAATGTTCAGACATACAAACACACACACAAACACACATACACACATTCACACACAGATGCACGTAATGAAGTTTTGGTATAAACAAGTCCAATGAGAGGCTCGTGTAACCTTTCACACCATAATGACTTCCAGCTAATGATCCTCCACATCATAATAGAAAGACCAACGAGAGGGGGGAAAGACCCAGAGTTGAAGCACAGTAAACAGGCATGTCCACACTGGTCGGGGGGAGCAGGCAGCGCTGGATTGGGGGTCTAGATACCTCATGCTGAGCATGGAAATTGGCCCAGACAGCTTGGCCTATTGTGTGTTGGCCAGGGAGCCAAAGGTTGCTTGTAATCAAATTTGAGGTTTTTATTCCTCAGACTGGTGGAGAAAGCATGGCGCTGCGTTGCATGATAAGTGTTAGCAAGTCTGTGCGCTATCTACCTTTGTGCAGTGAATGCGTGTTTACATGCTCCACATAGACCAGTGGAAGTGATAGTGCCCCAAGGCTTTTTGTCTGGTGGAGGTAGAGTCATTTGTTTATGACACAAAGAGAAAGTGAGAAGGAGCCAGTATTCACTATATTTGTTGCTATTTTGATATTCATGGAGAAAATGGCTGAGATATTTTTTCGGAAATAACTCTAATAAAAATAACTTTTTGTTTGTTTTATTCATACATGCACATAGTCTTTTCCCTGGCATAAGTCCTTGGGCAGCTAACGTCTAAAAATCTGTGGGAAGCCAAAAATTCTTATGGACACCTCAAAACCAAGGACACTCCTAAGAATTTCAGATTTTCCTGTTAATGTTAAGTGTGTTCATTGAGGGTAGAACCGGTTCTTGAACTCATAAGACTTTATGCACATTTTTAAAAGCATAGCTAAGAGCGTATCATCATTAAGATTCACCACTTCGTAATTAGCCAGATTCCAATAGAGCTCTCCAGGAGAGGGAGGTATAATTAGGCTATTCTCATACGGTAAGTCTTGGAAACACCCTGAAAGCAAGTTCATGTGAATTTATTTGATGTCCCTCTTTCTTTTTTAGAAATGGAGGGAAAAAACAGGGGTCCCTTCATTCAGAGTCCTCACAATGGCCCTGTTGAAAACTAGCACTCTGCAGACCAGCTGAGATCCCCTTTCTCTCTCTTTTTACCCCCACCAAAGCTCTTAAAAAGATACCGGACCATTGCACACGCAATTGATATTCCACCACTCGAACTTAATATCGTGAATGGAGGGCCAGACTCTATGAATCAGGAAGACAATGCGCTTAGCTTAGCAGCAAACTGGCACTTTGTGTGCGGTGTCTGTGCCCCAGTGGAGGAAGTTTCTAATGTGAGGCTCACAATTGTGTGTCTATAGAGTTCTAATGAGCTTCTGTATGCTGAATGAATGGCCGGGGCCCATTCACCGTGAGGGCCCAATGAGCCAGCTCACTGCACACACTCACAATGGGGTCTAGGGGAATGGGAGTGGCTGTGTGGAGCGACTGCACTGCACGGACAGTCTATAAAAATCCACAGGAGAGTGAGAGATCAACATGTAACCATGTTCCGATGAAGAAAAAAAGTACGTCAAAGTATGGCCCTTTGAGCATTTTGGAGTCATCAGTGATCATGTGAGTTTTTGAGGAAACTAGTTCAAAAGAGGCCAAATAGTAGGTGCCTGAATTACAGGCACATTCGTCACAAAAACTGCAAAGTTATTTAATGTTGCATGGGGAACAGTCAAAAATAACAACAAAAATAATGACAACATAATGCGAAACATGGATAAATTGCACTAGAAAAGGGGAACAGAGGTCCCAAGTGGGGGAGGCTCAGAGACAGGAGTAGATGGACACTTAACAGGATAGTTGCTAAACTAAACACTGCAAAACTACGACCTCACACCTCTGTGACAATAAAGACTGTGCATCACAAGCTTCACAAAGCTGGTAGTTATGGCTGCACTGCCTTTTGGAAACTGCTTGGATCGAAGGCCAGTGCATAAAGACACATAAACTGGTGTAACGAGCACAAAACCTGAACATCTGAGCAATGGGAAAAATAAATATGATCTGATGAGTCATCTTTCACCCTTTTTCATACATTTGGATGGGTTTATGTTTGGAGAAAGCCAAAAGATGCCTTCAACCCGACGGTTAAACATGGTGGTGGAGCTGTAATGGTATAGGCAGCCATCTTGTGGGAATCACTGAGTCATATGATCTCTCTGCATGGTTTTATAATGACCAAGGAATATAAGGGCATTTTACAGAACCAGGTGCATCCTATGGAGCATCCTCCCTGCTCCCTCATGATGCTCGAATATTCCTGGATGATAATGCCACCATATAGACTGCTGAACAAATTCAAGAGGGGTTTCATTGCCTCCCCAGTTGCCAGATCTAAACATCATTGAACCTTTATGAGTGGAGTCCAGAGTGTAGATAGAGTAGATTCCCACCTCCTTCCTTCCTCAAAGAACTGGGCAAAGAACTGGGAAAAGGTGGCTCTACCCATTATTAGGTACTTGATGTTCACATATATCATTAGGTGTTTATGTTATTTGTTTACTCCCTGTAGCAGCACAGCACTGTCTGTATCTCAGTTCATCACCCTCTGCCCATCGCCCTGCCCATCGCCCTGCGATGGGCCGAGGGTGACACTGCCTGTTGAACCTCAGTACTGCGCCACTGTGATCCAGTCCCTGTAATTCACCGCCCCATGCACTAGATGGCAGTGAGAGAATGAAATCCATCTGTATCTCATCCACAGGAGCACCATGAAAAAACTTTAGTCTTGAGTGCCTCTCTGCTGTCAGTGAGGTTTTCCATTTTTTGTGTGGCGTGATCTGCAATTTTTCTGACTAGATTTTTTTTTTCTTTACCAAGCACTTCTCTCAAGTACACATATAATCTACGGGTACAGGAATATTTGTTGCATCTGCTGTCAGGTTGCTGTGGCTTTGATTCTTGCAGTCCCAGCTATTGGTTGCTTGTAATTTCATCAGTCTATGAATTTAAGCTTATTGTGCTGTTGCAGTTATTGTTGCCTAAAAATTTAATTTAATACCTGATTATATCTGATAATGTGATGTATTCATACACACCTGAAGGCTTTCTAATGACACAACCCATGCTTATCATTGAATCATAATATATTCCATTTATTTCTTGTTGACAAGCCCTCTGTTGTCAGCTTCAGTGATGCCATATTTTCTTCATATTGAAATATATCATAAGAAATCAAAGCTATGTGAATGAATATTAAACACATATCATTGAGCAGACACATGTAATGAATCATAAGAGCATAGCATTTCCAATATGCCTCATGAATGTCAATATTGAAAGAGAGGCAAGGTCAGTATGACATGGAATTATGCAACAAATGATCCCCAAGGGAGCTCTATGGGAACAAGAAGGACACTTTCACCGCTGTTCATTCAAAACCTGGCAGCCCCGGCGCAGCTACGGCAACTGATTCCATTTTGTCTGTGGCATTAGTATGCCTATATGGTAAGATTATGGCCAAAGTGAATGAGCCCCCAAGAGCAGTGTAATGTATCACCCATCTGTTTCCTTTACAGAAGCACAAAAGACTTCCACTGTTCCACTGTCCTTGCCCAGAGAGACTGTGTGTGTGTGTGTATGTGTGTGTGTATGTGTATGTGTATATGTGTGTGTGTGTGTGTGTGTGTGTGTTTGAGAGTGTGTGTGTGTCAGCAAAGGTGTGTGTTGCGTGTGTGCATGTGTGTGTTTATTACTTTTCATTCTTGGCTGGGCACATGCTTTAATGACTTTTATTTTCCTGATGGCACTTTAGGAAATGACAACTTGTGGGCAATACAAAGTAATTACATTTCCTGTGTCTGGACCCAGAAGAAATCTAGTATTATTAATAATGAATAGAGTGTTGGAGGCCCCCTCACACAGCAGATGTGATACTCTGGCTCACTTGGAGAGGCATTGCCTGCCTTTGTTTTATTGACAATAGCTGCCCATTAGCTGCACGCCATGGACCTATGAACAAGCTCTCTGAATTGGAGGTGGACAGGGGCATATTTATCAAAACATATCCATTTTGCATGATCCATATGCATAATCGTGCTGTGAAATTAGTAAAAACCCAGCATGTTATTGGCAGTAATGGAATTGTATCAAAGTCAAGGCAGATTGATATGAGAAACATGTCAGTGTCACTCTGGGATCCATAGGAAGAGGTTGAGTGCCAGAGAGGATCTGGAACTGTCCCCAGAATGGTATCTGCTGGCTACTTGATAACAGCCATCCTCCACTTGTCAGCCCAGTTTGACAGACCAGCACAGCCAACAAAAGACTTTCCCTGGGATCCAGGGATTGGCTGCAGTTTGTTGTGGACTTGGGATTGCCTCTGAACAGGCCTCCGTGAAAAGGCTTCGATTTATGTCCATTTGGCAGGAAATTTATTAGGATTCTGGGAAAATATAACTGTTTATCCTGCTTTTAGGGAAAAAAAATCTTCACTGGCATGGGCAATGATAAAATGGTTATGTTTCAAATTTGTAATTGGTCCCATGGATGAGGAGGATGCAAGAGGAGTAAACAAATATGCAGAGCACAAAGCATCTGTGCTCTATAAAAACGAATTAACAAGGCTGAGTCACACAGCCAGCCAGGCACTCCATTTCGATTCATTTTCATACCACCTGCCGAGAAGGCAAACTTCAACTTTACTGGATGACTTAACTAATAAAAGAAATTAAACTGTAGCAGCTTGGGACATTATGCTTACAAGAGGTCATAGCTCCTATCATAGAACAATTTGAATATTTGTGGGACCATGGTAAACGTGATATTATGCTTTGAGACAGTTGGTAAATAGCATGCTACAACTGATATGACATTTTCTCTATCATACAAAGGCACTCCTCTATCTTTCCCTGTTGAAAAATCACTTATAGGCAGTAATCATATGTAGACCTACATTTTTTTTTTTTTTTTTTAAATCTCCTACAATAGTCCTATAATATTCCTCCAATATTCCTATAGGGGCTTATTTGTATTTATTTGTATGTCTCTAAAAGTTATTTTTGTAAGGATGTGACCTTACTAAACGTTATATTATTCACTATAACAGTTGGTAAATACAGGCGGTACAAGTGCTATATTTTCTCATCATCATTCATTCATTACAAAGGCGCGTTCCTCTATGCTCCCTTGAGGAGAAATCACTATAATGTAATATTCCTGTGGGGACTAGTGAGATTAGTCTGTGGTGAATTTATAGTGACCTTATCATACATGGTAATTTAGCCTATTTTTTATCTCCCAAAGTGGTGTGATATTATTACTCAATATTATATAGAGGTTATTATAGTTTTACTGTGATATTTGCATGAATATAATGGAGGGGAAACCCACCTAAATTCAGTTTACCTTATCTTTTTAATTGCACAATAGAGTTTTCCCACTTTTACCAGGTCACTTTATAGTATAGATCATGATAAGCAGAGGAAAGGGTCTATGGAGAATTGATTTTTTCTTAAATATATTTGATTTTTGTTTATGTTGATGGTTGTTTGCCTCATAATGATCACCGATAGGAGGTGATCGTAGTTTCCCCGCCTTTTTATTTAACATCTCACTGGATATTTGTATAATATCCTTCTAAAATGTATCAAAGGGTTATTATAGTTCTTTCCCATCAGGGCCCACTGTACGTATTTCCCCTGCTTGGTGGACTTGAACAGGCCTAGTTGCAAGACATTTAAGAGCATTTTGGATTTACCAAGGGTTCTCTCAGCCGAGGCCACAAGGGGGCTTAATCGGTCCTCCCTCTCTCGCTCCTCGGCAGGGTTTCCTCCTTTCCCCTCCTCTCTCTCTCTCCACTCCTCCTCCAGTGGTCGCAGCTCTCATTCACACTGCTGTAGAGGAGCGTCTCTTGAACTGGTGAAGCAGCAGCAGCAGCAGCAGCAGCAGCAGCAGCTTGCTTTGTTACATCCTCTGTTACCCACCTGTGCCGCGGATGGTGCTGATGGAGCAGATCTTGCATTAAATGGAATAATTTGTATTTTTTCCCTCCCCGGATGTGTTTTGTTTGCATCACTGGGCATCTAAGTTGTGATGATGCCTTCTTTCAACATTTGGGATTGGTAATAGGCTTCTGAGCGAGGGTGATACATCATTCGCATGTGACTGAACAATACTGTCTCTTGGAAGTGGACAAAACATGGACTAATTTTTTTTTTTATATTCACCATGGGATTATTACAGCTATTTCTGGTCCTCGGTTTATTTTGCGCCGCCTCAGGTAGGGCACACGGTTGTCATTGATTATAGGGAGTATATTTTGCAATATGTAGGCTATATGATGGTAAAGAGAAATCCATAATAATAAATTACGCGAGGTTTTTGTGCAATGTTTTTGAATATTTTGACAATTGTCCTCTCTGTTTCTCTAAAATGATTCGCCTACTTGATAAAGCAGCTGTCACAATAACCACCTATCTCCTCTCCTGACACCAGTGGGCTGGGAATTGTTTATGGCATCACAGGTGTCTTAACCTACTAATATTACAACACTAACAATAACATTATTGTTTTTGCAAATTAGTTTTAGGTTTCGGGGTTGACCCTGCCCTGCGCATCAGCGTGTTTGATGAACTAACGCTTGGAGATGGCTTTGATGGAGTTACTCAGGTCCAGGGCTTCCACAGCGAGTCTAGAGCTTTCCACTTCCAAGGTACAGTAAGACTCTCCATGTATTTCTGTGCTTAGTTGTGGAAGTTGAAAAGAAAATGTCTCAACAGATAGCATGATGATGCATGTGACAAAATGATGATCAAACTTGCCCTGTTGAACGTTTTGAAAACTGCCAGTCACGGACATTGCTATATTTTATACTCTTTTGTTTGAACAGCTCATAAGACTATAAAATGCATGTCCAGTGATCCAGTGATCAGTCCATCTGATTGTGTGATGCATAATGTAACTATAGTGCTTTTTGGGAGGATGTCATATCATCTGATAATAATGTAAACCTAGATGCTATTTTTACTGTCCATAGTTGTGTCCATAGACTGTCAGCGCTAACATACAGTGGATTTGCAGTTTTCTGTTATAATGGGGCTGTGTTTGGGGGCCCTTAGACTGCCACCTGCCCAAACAATAGGCAATGTCTAGGTCCCCATGAAAAAGAGGCGGGGGGTGCAGGGGAGAGCAGAGGGGGAGAGATGGGACAAACACGCAAAGAATCATAGAAAGAGTGAGCATAATCAGATTAGTCAGGAACAAAACCCTGCGTTCACGGAGATGCAGGATGTGAGTCTGGATGGTGAATGGGCCTCAGCCAGACTTGCCCATCAGTGACCTTTCTGAGTCTGACGTCTGTGAGCTGTCTGAACAGTTTCTATACCCCGGGATGTGAAAGGGTACAACAGTGAACCAGTACTGAAATGTCCATGTTGTCAGTTGTAACGCAGTGTGTAAATATGTTAGCGGGTTGTTAGTTGAGTTAATGGCACTGCGGAAAATGGAGTTGTCAAAGCTGCTGTCACACTGTAGTTTTATACACTGTTGTGTTGATGGCATATCTTAGTTCACTGATGACAGACACTGATTACAATCCAGAGGAGACTGCTAACGGCCCCACCACAGCGCTGGAGATGGCTATCATAACCCAGCCAAATGTAGCAACAGAGGAAGTTGCTTTTAGCAATCCAGATCAGTGGCAAAACCAAAGACATGGCAACATTCAAATCTTTACAAGCAGGAGTTCACATCTCATTACAGATCATATCTTGTACCAAAGTGACAATGTTGTTTTGGGACACAGACACACCACAAAGTCATTTGTCTACATTTCTCTTCTCCTCCTGCTTGCTGATATCTTCTAATCTCCAGCACAGCAGCTGAGACAGCAGCACTTCTGCATGGAGCAGCAACTCCAGCAGCTCTCTGTGAAGGCAGGCCATTTGATGTCCTCTGTGCAGACGACACTCAGAAGTGCTCTACCCAGGCAGGTAGCGAGATGGAGAGAGAGAGAGAAGATGAGCAAGAGAGCTATCGAAAGAAGCTCCCCGGCTTTTTTTACCAACTGATGTCACAAAATAGAAAACACGACTGTTCCGCGACGGGCATCTCTCTGTCAATACGGCCCCTTATTTCTCTGCATTACCTTTGAGCAGACTTTAAGTGCACTCAATTACCCAGGCAGAGAAGGCGGTGTGTTATTTATGGCAGAGCTTGCCTACATCATTCATTTGGGATGTCTATGTTAAGTCAACGACGTTGGCTGAGGGGGAGGCAGGGAGAGGCGTGCAGGCAAAGCAGACCGGAGCCCCTGTGTGCTGTGTGCTTGTGCTCAGAAATAGAGAGGGAGAGGTAGAGCGAGATGCAGAAAGAGTGAGGGGGGAAGACAGAAAGAGGGAGGGAGGGAGGGAGAAAGAAACAGAGAGAAAGAAACAGAGAGAGAGAGAGAGAGAGAGACAGCGAGCAGAGCTGTCTACCAGCTGTTCGATAGACTTTGCTGATCCCACATGTATGGCTGCTTGGCTGGCTGGGACCAGCAGACAGGCCCACGGTGACATTCCGACGCTCATTAGATAGCAGGCTGAACACATCCAAGGCTGTCCCTTCCTCTGCCTGCCTGCCTGCCTGCCTGCCCGAAGGGATGGCTGTTATCTCTGGGTGCTGGGTGGAGAGGAGGAGGAGGAGGGGTAGATGGGGAGAATGCTGAAAGAGTAGGAGGAGGGGATGGAGAGGGTGTGGGGGAGAGAGAGCAATTCACAGCATATAAATGTCTGTGTGTGTGTGTAGATAAACAATTGAGTGTGCACATACTGGTATGTATGGTATATCTTTGTATCTACATCTGTGTCTGCCAGAGAATGTTATTTTTTTGTCTGAGAAAGAGAAAGAGGAGAGCGGTGAGCTGAGGGGGATTGCTGTTTAGCGCACCCCCCGCTGATGCCTTTGAAGGTAGCTGTCAGTGCTACATTGCATGGCATTAGGAGAGGTGGACCTCAGGGACGGGCATAATAGAGCAAGAGAAATGCCCCAGGCTACGCTTCTCCCACCTTATTAGGCCAGGTGGTACTCTGCCACACCAGAAAGTCATCATACGATTAGCCTTCCCCCCACATCACGCCTTAATTGTGAAGTGAGTGATATCTAGACATAGATTACATGTTATAGTACAACGACCACACCCAGAAGAATCCCAAATTTTCTACCTTTTGTACCACCCCCCACCCCCCTCCCTCCCTCTCAACACACACACACACACACACACACACACACGCACGCACGCACGCACGCACGCATGCACGCACACACGCACGCACACGCACACACACGCACACACACACTCTCTTTGTTTGGCTACATGCATTTGCACCAAACATATTCTAAGTACAAACAACACAGTTGCTAGAAGCATTCTCTTAGCTGCAGCAGAAGACTCCTCTCTTTGTTGGTGTGTGTGTGTGTGTGTGCGTGTGTGTGTGCATGTGGATGTGTTTGAATCCAGTCTGTGTCAGAAGCATGTTCTTACTGAGACTGAACACTGCCAGTGAGCTGTTTCTGTGTATCTGGTGGTGATTATGTCCCTGACTGCAGTGACACTGAAGTGTAACGGGATGGAAGAGACTCATTTATTATACAGCAGTGCTGTGTGTGTGTGTGTGTGTGTGTGTGTGTGTGTGTGTGTGTGTGTGTGTGTGTGTGTGTGTGTGTGTGTAATTGTGTGTGTGAGGGAGAGAGAGACAGAGGGACTAAGTGTGTGTGTGTGTGTGTTTATGTGTGTTTGTGTGTGCATGAATGTGTGTGTAAGAGTGCCAATCAAAAGTATGTTTCTGATGTGAGGTGCCAGCTGCTACAGCACATTCCTAAACTCTACAGGTTATGATAAACTGGACTATTGTACAACATTGTAAGCCAATGGCAAGCAGGCAGCAGGAGGACCCCATGTAAGTATTACAGTATCTGGAAGTCGGGTGTCGTTTGGCCCCTCCCCCGATTACTTCACATCTTTTTTTTACAGTCTATGCTTTACATGCTTTTCACAATGGCACGGAAAGTGCCAAGAGATAGATGTTTATGGGCGCTGACATATTGCTTCATGGAGCTGTTTTTTTTTTCTCGTGAACATGCCTGAGCTGTGAGGGGGATGGGTGGTGGGGGACTTTGGGTAGAATTCAGCAGTGGAACTGAATTTGCTACCAGTCCTACCTGGGCTGCAATGTTAGATTCGCTATTGCCTGTGTAGGCAATAGCCTACATTAGCTTAGTTATTCTGGAACAACAGCTTACTTGCTTGTGAACGTTACAGTGTATCTCCAATGTAGAACGGTAAAAGTACAAAACATGTCTTTTACAGTCCCACAGGTGAATCCACAAGACATTACTTGTTATCAAAAACAGGAGTAAAATCTGAATAATAATGAATAAGAATAAGTAAAACGGTATAGCTCCAATCCACTGGCATTAATCCAAGTTCATTTATTTATCCTATATAGCCCTTCATCACAAGCATGTCTCAAAGGACTTTACAAAGAATGAGCCTACCTAGATCTAACTAATCAACAATCAATCACAGAACAACATGGTGTAATACAGAATGCAACAAAATAAAACACGAGGAAGCAAAACAAAGCACAAAATAGCATGTTGGAGGGGCAGACAAGCCTAGCTAAGCCACCAGCCTTAGACCCTCAGTGCAAGGAAAACCTCCCAAGAAAACCTTATTAGGAACAAATGAGAGAAACCCTGGGTGGGCCGAGTCAAAGAGGGAACCCCCACTGGGACGGCTGGGCTTGCAAAAGGTGCCGGGACAAAACAATAAAATGGACAGTAACATGACCGATAACACGGTGCACCGATGCATGATGATAGAACACAGGCTAGGGAATTTCTTGTAGAGACAGTATTGATTACTACAATACCTACAATATATGAACAATAAATTAAGATTAAATTATTACTACTCGGTGTAAGGTGCTATACAGTGCTGGATTAACAGGTGCTTTTATATATTTACATCCAGGAGATGTCTCAAAACGCTTGCACTGTTCACGCGGCAGCTTGTAAATTCTACTGTATATTTTGCCATTTGTCTCACTGCAGTTTCTGTTGCAAGATGTATTATTCTGTTATGTTGCCCAAAAAGTCGCCCAGCCTTTCAAAACAGTGATTGACATTATCCAGAAGTCCCTCCAGCCAAAAAGTGTTTTGTTTGTTGCCCTCTCAGGCGAAGCTGATCCTGGGTTCCACTCAGACGCACTGATGGGGATGGAGGGAGAGATATTTCTTCCCCCCCCCCAGGCCAATATAGAGTTGATTGGCTGGGAGGCTGACACCAGCTCTGAGTATGTGTGAATGTCAGACAGGCGGTCACTGAGGAGGCGATCTGAGAGTTGGGGAGAAATTGCTGGCCAAAGCAGTCCTGGAGGTGCCCTTGGCTCGGTTTAGTATTTGTTCCAGGAGAGCGGACACTCAGTGGGGGGAGATGGTCCTCCGAATGCAGATTGCCTGAGCGCAGAGGAATATTCAGGAGCTGTAACAACTAGCTAAAGGGTGTGTGTGTGTGTGTGTGTGTGTATGTGTATGTGCATTCATCTTTGTGTTAGCCCATGTGTCTGCATATCTCTGGGGCGGTCTTTTTCTTTGCATCTGTATGAGTCAATGTGTTGGGAGTTAAAGGCTAGTTTCTGTTTGTGTATGTCTACACCTGTTTGTGTTTGTGTGTGTGTTTGTGCTTGCGTGCTCGTACCTTTGTGTGTGTGTGTGTATGTCTCTGCTTCTGTATGTGTATATGTACATGCATGGATATGCGTGCGCTGTGACAGTAATGAAGGGTTTGGAGTTTGCTGCTGGTGGAGAGTTTATCATTACTCTAATCCCTCTGGAGAGATCCCACGCACATCCCTCTCCACGCTCAGACCCGCAGATAAAATGTGTCGTTGGAAACATGCTCTATCATTTGTCAAACAGGAAGCATTATGCAATAGAAAAAAGTGTTGTTTTTTTTTTACAGGATTTATTACATTACTTGTGCTCCTTCCTCTGCTTATTGGATCATTGTGTTTGTTCTGACCCTCTTGGCCCTGTGTGTTTAGTGTATCGCATGGCTTGCTTGCTGTGTACTGGTTGAGAGATGGCTTATTTGCAAAATGTCGATGAAGAGGAGTTGTTGCAAAGGCGTGGGCGGTGTTATTTTGTTTTGGCAATCCACCAGAGACCAAACAATGAAAGTCCTCATTATTCACATACAAAAGTGGCTATGATCTTGTCTGATATCAGTAATACTGTTTTCAGTCACATTTTCCTCCGGGAAATAATTAAATTGAAGCCTAATGCACGTAATGAACGTAATATCCTGGAGAGGTTGTTCATTTTTGAAGGCAACCTCTCTTCCCCTTCCAGTATAAGAGCCCATATTCTTTAAATACAGGTAGAAGTAAAAGCAGTGTGTGAGAAAAGGATTGTGGCATAGCTGGGTGTATCTGGGCTCCCAAGCTGTGCTGCAGGGCACCTGTTCTAAATGCTAAACGTGTGAGCCAGTGATTGGTGCAGCGCTGCCAATACACTTCCATGAGAATGCAGTGCTGGGGGTGGAGGGATTTACAGCTGTGTGGGGACTAGGGGTCAGACAAAATAAGACTGCATTAGACAGTTTGAGATTAGAAGTGAAGCTGAGGGATGGAAAGCGTGGCTGGAGTGAAACCATTAAAGCGCAATGTATCCAGGAGATAAGATTAGGCTGTAGCCCAAAGCTGTGCTTCCCAGGGATGCTGTTGAGCCCGAGGCTTTTGGAGATCTCCAGTCAGTTGGTACATCTCTGTGCCTCAAAAACACTGTTTTCTCACAATGATCTGGCCTGCAACTTTGCATAGCCCGTAAACAACCAGGATAAATGACGAGAGCCATGTTATTGCATTGAAATTTGTGTTGATTGGAATTTTATGTGTTGGAGGATCATTTTCAAGCTATTTTGTGTCAGTATCTCACATCAGAGTGGTCGTTAGGAGCAGGTGGCTGCCCCATCCAGGCGCCTGCCAATAGATAATCGACCAATGGTTCCCTCAGCAGGGGCACATTGATTTGGCAGAAGTGGAAGCTGGCCCTGTCATCACAGCACACACTCATCCACTCCTCTTTCATGTATGTTTTTAGGAATGCAGGGATATTATCGGTACAGTCGTCGTAATCCTCGTTTGTGTGCCTGAGCAGGGATCCTGGTGTTGAGACCATCATGCATTAGCATCTCCACAAAAAGCCAAGCTCATCACTCCATCCAAATGAGACGGTGCCTTCAAATCCCTCCCAGATCCCATCTGAAGCAGCCCTTTCCCCTCAAGGTGGAGGAGTCGCCCCCTCCCAGATCAAAGGCTCATGGCTGGCAAGCTGTGAAGCTGCTCTGTGGTGGGCTTTTAGAGACCCTTGGTCCTGACCATCCCCCTGCCTCACCATCCTTCTGCTGTCAGTGTGGACTCCACCCTTCCACCTGCTCCCTCCCTCCTTCCCCATCGCGCCCATGATTGAGATGTCAGTGTGGTCCCTTATCGTAGGCCTGTCATAGTCATACGCATCCATACTGAGCTCTGGCAGTAGACTGACCAGTGCATATTGCCATCTGCATAGTGAATCTAGTTTGGCTTGAGCTCATCTTTGTATTAAAAGTGGCAAATGACTAATATATCTCAGTCTCACATAGAGATTTTTTGTAATTATCAACGAAAAAATATATATTTTGTAGCTGTAATTACGTTTTAGTACAACAGTACAAATAAATTCCAGTAATGTCCTAGATTATTGTGAAAAATGGTCACTTGGATTTAATTATTAAGTGGTTTTCTGTGGATGGCAGCAGGTCATTGCTAGGCAGAGGACTCTTGTTGCCGTCATTGGGCCATCTGTCCCACCTCAGCCAGTGACGCTGAAATGATGCTGCACTGGCAGTGCAAAGTGCATGAAATCATGTACTGTATATCTCTCTGGTGGGGCAAAAAAACAGACAGGATTCTTGTTTTGACAGAAATGATAGCGTGTTCCCCATGGGGTTGATACATCCGTGGTTGAAAGTCGCCATCAGAAAAATGCTAATGCTAGCATGCTAACTCCTTCCTGTAAGACTACTGAGAGGTGAAAAAGTGCTGTTAATTTCAGCACGTTATCATTGTATCCTATATAACCATTGAACATACTATGCACTTCTGGTATGCCAGGCTTCATCATGGCCTTGTTTGCGGTTTCAGTTCGCATTGTGTTAATTGGCTACTCCCACCAGCTGGAAGTAATGTTAATACACTGAGGAAAAGCCGCACGTAGCTTCCTGGAGCGCTTAAGTGTGCCAGGGCATCTTGCATGCATCCCATAGCTGGAAGTGAACTCTTTGATGTGATCGCTTCTGAGAAACGTCATCATTTATTGATGCTTCCATTAAAGTAGCATAGACGTCTGTGTAGAGTTGGGGAGGAGGAAGGGGGCACACTGGTGGGAACAGAAGCTTGCTAGCTAACTAGACAGAAAATGCCCTCCTCTCCACACCAGCAGCCTTACCCTTTCACTTCGTCTCCCCAAATCCCCAGTCTCATATCTCCGTTCCTTCACCAAACCAAAGTGAAAAGGTGCACGAAGCGAAGCTGTGAGAGACTGATATGATTTTTGGGATAGCTGATACATGCTGGCCTATGTTGTAGGATTTGGTAGCATCAAGCTGTGATCTGGTGGATAATTTCAAGTTGTGTTTGAGGTGGACTTTGTTACATCTTCAAACCACATAGGCTTTAAAAAATGCAATGTGACTGATGCCTTAATGTGACAATCATCCTCATCATCATCAAAAGTCTTGAGGTTGTCAGTATTACTGACAAAATCAAAATGGTCAACCAAGTTGCAAAATTGAGTAAAATAATTCTTTAGTCTTTTGCAGCTGTCTTAGACAAAGCTGAAGTCGGTTGTCGCCTTGCAGCTTCTTATAAGCAAATTAAGGTAAAATTTGCGGGGAAACCTAAATCTGTTTTCTAACCCTGTGAAAAACTCATTTTTCACATAACATTTTAACATAATTTAGTTGAATTGTTTAATATTAATAACAATGAGATACACTTCAATTACAGTAGGTTTTAAAATGTTTTCCATGTATAAAGTCAAATTCATCAAGCGTTTATGTGAATACACTAAATATTTATATGGCTGTTAAAATCCCTTCAAAATCATGTTCTTGATACTGTACAGACATGTTTCCCTACCTCAGTTCTCCTGCTGCTCTAAGATGTCAGTATCAATAATTTGAAGACTAGTAGTCTTATTTAATTATTACCATCCTTCCAAAGCTGCTCTGCAAGGTTCAAACATTTATGTACAGCTTCATTACTGCTAAGAGGCTGGATTGGTTTTTAATTTCTGACTGTTTTGGACAAAGCTGAAGTTGGCCTCCGATTTGCAGCTTCTTATTTGTAAGTTAACCCTAAATATGTTTCTAACCCCGTAAAACATGTGAATACATGCATATTTCACTTCAGCTATAACATATTTTAACATCATTGTTTTCATTCCAGAAATCTACAAGTTAATAAAATATTTCTGGACAGATACAACAACTGATTTATTAGCTCATATTATATTTTCAAACCACATCACCTCTACCCTGGCCCAAAGGGCTAATATGTGAAATATTTCCATTATTGTAATTGTATGTAAATGTTTGAGGCATTCAGAGTGGCTGCTGAAGGAATAGTGAGACCAATAATAATAAACGAATACCACTGGTATTCAAATTACTGAGAGCAGGAAAATAATTGAAGTAGAGCAGACAGGAAAAATTGCTGTAGAATAGGAAAGAACGTGATTATAATGGGACTTTGATGGGAATGGGAATTTTTTATATATACTCATAAACTCTCTCACACAAATTCTATGAATGACTTCATAAATGGGAAATGCACATTTTGAAACTCTCTTAACCCACTGTAACTGACATCTGTTTTACTTTGTGTTTTCATAAACAAACCTTGACAAATTTAAAATCCACTTACACTCATTTTGTCACATCTTCAACCTTAGTATCAAGAACACTACCAGTCAATTTGAGAAATAAATAATCTGTCCAATTCCTTGTTATGTTTTGTAATGATGATGCTCTCTTTAACACTATACAACAGCTGAAATGAGGGAAACCAAAACCAAAACCCCAGTCAAAGCTTACTGATTCACAACATCAATGAAATAACTGTGTGAAAACTAGAACTACAATTATGGTGTTTCAGAGATAAAGGAATTCCCCACTGTCAATACATCTTGCAAAAGTCTTAGTATGATTATTTAAACATGAATTTTAAACGACTATTGTTAGTGTTGTTGTTTTTTCCTTATGTAATGTTATGTCTTGATGGGGAAACATGAACTTCACTGATCTCCGAGGGGAAATCGGTCATAATAAATACCTCATATTCCTGTCATTCCAGGTTCCTCCAGGGAAGTGAAGGCTCCTGTGGAGGTTTCAGAGCGGATGGTCCAGAAGTTGAGAGGCAAGAGTGAGTTTACTGTGCTGGTGACTCTCAAACAGGAACACCTCAACTCTGGGGTCATCCTCTCCATCCACCACTCTGAACAGAGGTATGATCAGTGTTACAAACGGAAAAAAAAAATACACTTCACACATTATGAAGTTGTAAACAAGTTTTTCCTTAAGTAATTGTACACATGACAACACAGTGGTTTGTAAAGTGTGGTACATCTTCAAACAAATAATACTCACTTAGAATATGTTTAATAATGTGTTTCAAAATATACAGAATTTTCATGAGCAGCCAAAATATATTTTGGATATGCTTGCAGATATATTTACAGTACATAGGGAAGAAATTATTTCTAGTGTCCAAAACATATTTTGAATGAATGTCAGACACATGCACAAAGACTGTACCTGTATACATGTACATTACAAATACAAATACATTTTTATCAACATCTAAAGATATTCTGAAGTTTATATGTGATGTTTTTGCAGTATGGGATGACACTGCCAGAGCTAGAGCCCATACAATTTCATGCGAAGAACAGTAAAACTATCTATAAAGGCGTCCAAACACCACTGAGTAAACATAATTTGTATTCTGAATTTTGTCATATTAGCAGGGTCTGTATTATGTTGATTGAGGCCTGGAACATGAACATTTGGATGTTTTACTCACCAGTCGAGTAAACAAAGCAAATCACACTGCATGCCAACATATTATTCACAGTCCATCAACGATCCAAACATTGTGTCTGTAATCGTGGATCGAAAAGTGATGAGAAACTAGCTGCAGTTAGCATGCTAATGCTTTTCCATTAGTTTGTGGTAGCTGAGCTGTTGGAAGATCAGAGCAGCAATCTGAGTTTCACATAATGTGTTGATTGAACTGTGTGTACATTGAAGTCAGCCCTGAGAAGAGACCTCACACAGATGTTAATGACTTTCCCCAGTGCTGATTAGCTTTTCCAGCCGTTCAAATGCGACAAAATAGTGCTGCACCGTTTCATTTGGAAATGAGGCGAGGATTTCTTCAGTGTCAGACAGAAGCGTTAGCTGGTGCATTTGTGTAGCCAGAATGAATGTGCATGCGTGGCTGAGGGAGAGTAAATCTATTAGATGTGGTTTGTAGATAAATCAATTCCACTGCTACACTTATGTGAGTGTCTATTTTTCTTTTGAATAATGTTTAAAGCAAACGACTCTAGTTTAAATAAGTCTGTCTTTAAAGGCAGGGCTGATGACTGCATATTGGCAGCTCTTTCCATTAGTGTCACTATGCTGGGAGAAATCTCAGTGGTGTGGAGAACAGGACTCTCCCAGAATACCAATGTCCCAAAGTGATGAGTTGAGCCCCTCCATGTGGACCATTGTTGTGTGTTGCTGATGTTGCACTTAACAGCCACATAGTACCATTAGGCTGGCCTATTGATGTGATTAAATTCTGAATGTTGTTGAAAATCTAGGGAGATGTGAGTGCATTGCTTGGAATTGAGTGATGTGTTCATCTTTTACCGCTGTGTTGAGAGGAGCCCTGAGTTTAGACACTTTGATTATAAACCCAGGTGATGCATGCAGGTTTTTGTGTGAACCGAAATAAGGGTTCAGTTCAAGTTATGAGGCTTTGACACAACAAAGATATACTGTAAATTCCCAGCTAAGGTGTCATTGTATGGATGTTACTGGAAGCGGGTCGGTGGTACTTGTGCTTTCCCTCTGCAGGTTCCTGGAGCTGGAGAGCAGCGGCCAGCGCAGTGAGGTGCGTCTTCACTATCGTACCAAAGGCCAGCAGGCCCACATTGAGGTGTTCCCTTATAGCCTCGCTGATGACCAGTGGCACAAGGTCTCTGTTGCCGTCAGCGCCTCCCATGTCGTACTGCACGTCGACTGCAACAGGTAGGTTGCTGGCAAGTGACACCATACTGTGGCTTAGGAGAATACTGGAGTATGACTGGCTGGAAGGGAGTCCTTCAAATTAATTTAACATGTCGTATAACCAGCTTTCCTCAACTTTATTAACTTTTTAAAATAATACGGGAAAACTACAGGCATGGTTTGCTCCAGTGTTTCCAAAAATAATAAATTTAAAACAAATGATTTCTAGTCTCAAGATACATGTAAAAGGTATGTTTACATGTATCTTGAGACTAGAAATCATTTGTTTTAAATGCCTGCCATGCCTGTAGTTTTCCCGTATTATTTAAAAAAGTTAATAAATGATTTCTAGTCTCAAGATACATGTAAAAGGTATGTTTAGCTGTCACATAATATCTGTCTTTGTATCAAAAGCTTAAGAAAAAAAAGTGTCAGTTCAAAAGATGAACAAACTAGTAGTGGGGTGACAGTGTTTCGGTAGAGAACGCCGTGCTGTTGTTATAGACGGACCTTTTAATGGAACATTCCTGTCATTCCTGTTGTTGTGGAAAGAATTTCTTCATTAAGTTATCATACAATTGTTCAAAATGTATCAGTCTCATACACACACACAGGCACACACACAGACACACACAATGCAGGTGTGTAAAGAATTAAAAAGTGTGAAATTATTTCCAGGCATGTAAAAGCTAAAACTCAGTGCAAAGTTTGGAAAGGATCTGTAATTACACCAAAACAATGTGAACTGCTTGCTCTAAGTATCAAACCTACCCATTGTAAGTCACTCCGGATAAGACCGGCTAAGATGTAATTGTAAACCATGTAGAGTTGCTAGTTGTATGATTGCCTGCAGTGAGTTTGAAGGCCATATTGAGATTTTAGCTGTTGAAAAGTTAATGTATTTGTTCTGCAGGATCTATGAGCGGGTGGTGGAGATTCCCTACATGGACGTACCTGAGGATGCTTCCTTCTGGCTTGGACAGAGGAACGGCGCTCATGGCTTCTTCAAGGTTGGCATTGTTTTTCAAAAACTTTCCTCACAGCATATAAACTTTGATGCACGTGATGTGATGCGTTTGTGATATGATCAGTGATAAATGATTCAGAGCGGTGAGAGCAAGTAATGCATTTCGGCTGCTGCACTATGCTTTCGCCCCATACTCAATCTTGGTCTGTATCTCCACCTCCTTGTTTGCCTTGTTTGGTTTTATTTATTATGGCTGGTGGATTTAATTGCATGCATTTCTCAAGACTTGCCATTGTAATTTCAGGGTTGCTCTGCCTACCCTAGGAATTGACATTTTTTTGTCATTGTTTGTTCCCTCCCCTTAGTCTGCTGCTAAACCCAGTGTAATTATCCCAGCAACCCTCACAACGCTGATTTGGGGAAAAAATCATTAAATGGCCTCTGGACTATGCTCATTAAGCTTAGTCTATAGCCTATTGTTTATCTGACACAGAGACATATGTATATTGCCTCTCCCAGACTGGCTTGCACTCTACAATTTCCCACTTGGGGAGACATGTCAGGGTATAATGATGGCTTATCAGCAACCGCAACTATTTTAATCAGTCTGGTGGTAAGCAAGCTTTGTGTTTGATGGTGACATCTATAGCAGGTTATGAGATGGTGTATGTGTGTGTGTGTGTGTTTGTCTATGTGTGTGTGCGTGCCTGTCTGTAAATGTGCTTTGCGCATGTGTCCTGGCTGTTGAATTTCCCGTGTGTTAATTGGCAGATGAAAGAAGACTTGGAGGTCACCCACTAATCTTGTCACGTAGCCGCGTCTCTCCTTGCCTCTCTCTGAAGCCCTGATTAGTGGCTAGGAAAGGCACATCTCCTTTTAAAACACGCTGCTTCATTAGTACACATGCATTCACGCGCGCACACACACACACACACACACACACACACACACACACACACACACACACACTGTCTTTGTCTCTACGTGGGTGTCAGTTGAAGACAAGAAAATACATCCTTAGCAGTGATGGTGAAGACTTTTCTTAGAATGAGTTTATCTACACTTCCATTTAACTTGTCAATAAACATCTTCTCTGCAGCGTACACACATTGTAAGATATAGACATTTTTCGACATTTCCGTTTGGTAGAAAATTCACTTAAGTAAGTTGAATGCCACCAGGGATGCTGTTTTCCACAAATACACATTTCCATAACAGATGGGACCACCATTCACCATCAAAGTCCCACTTGTTACTGCATGCTTGCAGCAGTGTCATTGATAGAGAGGAATCATTTGGAAAATTAAAAATGTCCTCTCTATTAGCTGGCAGAAGGTGCAAGGCGTAATCTGGCAACCGGCTGTTTGAGAGACATGAGCTTTGTGTTACAACACTCTCATTTGGTTCTGCTTAACAGCATTCAAAAAAGCATAAGCTGCATTAGTCACTGTAGTATAGTCACAGCATAGATGAAGTATAGAAATGTGTATGATGGCTACAAATATATGTATAGTTTCTCTGGTTTCATTACAAGTTTAATAGACACAACTCCTATCTTCTTCCATTTCAGCGTTGTTGCCATGAAAAATCAGCAAATCATTTCCCCAGGATTTTAAATTTATGGCCGGTAAATTGAAGTGGCAAGACAATTTAAAAAACAATTTCTCCTAAGTTGCACCGCTCCACTTCTGTATGGGAAATAAATGCACTCAAGGAATGAAATGGGCCAGGTTACCATGGCGACAGAGTGTCTGTGTGTGCATGTGTAAATGTGTATGTGTGTGTGTGTGTGTGTGTGTGTGTGTGTGTGTGTTTGGGGTTCGGCCACAGGACGAGAGGCTATCAAGTGGGACCTTTGAATCAAATTGAATCTGTATGTCCTGGTTATGCTTATCAGAAGAGATTGGGGAAAAAATAAAAATTGCTTCTACGTACATGACTCTAACATCATTGCTTCACTTAGCATCCTGTCGGTGTCCAGTTATGAGATGGTTTGTCAGAGCGGCAACCTAGGAAACATATTATCTCAGAACTAACTTTGTCACTCTTTCTCTCTCTTCTGGGACTGAACAATGAATTTCCACTTTCACTGTGTTTAGTTTTTATGGGGTGCAGCATTTACCAAGGCTCTCATAAATCAGTTTGTTGGTTTTGTGTTTGCATGTTCTTGTGTTTGCTTGTGTTTCGTGTTCACTCGTGTGGAAAATGTACATTCGAGCGCACATAGAGACCACATGCCGCCCTCTCAGCATCCTCATCCACTTTCTACACATTAACATGCTCCATCTCATTTTTATTACCCATCCATTTTCTTTAAGGTTTGGTTCTCCTTGATCAAGTAAGTCGAGGGTACTTTACCTTATGTGAAACGATATAACGGGGCATTTTTTTCTGCTGTAACCTTGCACGCGCGTGTGTGTGTGTGTGTGTGCAGGGAGTGATGCAGGACGTGGAGATCCTGGTGATGCCGCAGGGTTACATCTCACAGTGTCCAGATCTTAACAGAAGTGAGTGCAGTCTCTTTCTTCTCATCCTAAAGGAGCATGTAACTCTTTGAACTCTTCTTTGCACCTACCTTGTATGTAATTTATCCCTTCAATTCTGTAAAGGTTCTAGTCACTGGAGTGGAACAGCTGTAAAACAGCTTGGCAATTGGGAAAGCGTGTTTTCCCCGTAGTGTCCCTCAGCGAAACTTTGGGTGATGCTAAAGGTTATTTAATTTGATAGTTTAATTGAGATATAATAAACAGGTCTACACAAATCAATCAATTGGTCAATCAATCAGTAATAGGGAAATTACCCTGTCTTTCCTGTGCAGGTGTGGCATGACTTTGATGTAATGCAACTTTATGTGGCCTCTTTTGAATTCACCTGTCAACAGTGAAAAGGCAAAGCAAATCAGTAGCCTGTCACTCACTCTTATGAATTTTGACATCAGTCTCAAACTCTCCATATCAAAATGAAGGGCTCTGAGTATAGGTGGAGCCACACACCCCCATCCCCCTAAGTCTATTGATTATCAAATTCTTATTTCAGCCTGACTTTAAAGTAGTGATCTGCAAGATTCTTGTTTTGTTTTTTGTGGGAGTTTTTTTGGCGACATTTTTTAAGATAAGCATTACTGTTATATTTTTGTGCTGAACTTCCCAGAGATCACTTGCCAGTACTGTGATGTGTTTTTCCTTGGGTTTTCTGTTGATGAAGTTTGAGTTTCTGTAGGTGATGCTCTTTTTTTGTCTGTTCTCGCTGCTCTTGCTAACTACCCAGTTCTTCCTCTATTTGTTCCAAACAAACCCCTGTTATGTTGCTGGGGATGAAAAATGCATTACTTCCTGTGCACCAGAGGATTTTTCCCAGGAAAGAGCTACCAGACATCTGAAGTTTAGAACTGCAAATGTAAAAACTTTCATAAACTGGGTAAAAGTTGATTCAGTATGGAGTTATATCAGAGTGGAGAGTAGCAAAAAGGACATTTATTTAAATGAAAATGTTGCAGATTATTACTTTAAAGTATTATGAACACTATTTCCATCTATTCTAGCATATAATGTTTTATGTTAGAGCCTTGTCTATTCTTTTATTTGTAATTATTGTCTGTCAAGTCAGTGCATCCCATCATATCCTGTGTACTAAAATATATTGCCTCTTATATCCCAGCATGCCCCACCTGCAACGATTTCCATGGACTTGTGCAGAAGATCATGGAACTGCAGGATATCCTTGCCAAAACATCCAGCAAGGTAATGTCATGCCATATAATGTAAAATTGTGAAAATTTGAGACTTAGTTAGTCTCAGTCTTTTAATCCAAATTTTAATTGTACTGTCAGAATTATTAATTATGTTATGGTGTAAAATGTCTGCTCATACCCTGGGATTAAATGTGTTTCTGCTGTTAACATTCACTGCAACAGGCGTTTAGAGACACATTAACATTGGACACCGGCTACTGTCTTTTCTGCTCCCATGCAGTGATTGTGGGCGTAGAAGGTGTTGATGGTGTCTAACACACTTAACCTTTCTGATACCATTGGGTTGCCCACAATATGTTCTATGAAGCCGTGTCTGCTACTTGTGAATATAGACAGATGATGAGGCTCAGTCTCTCTTCTTCTCTCCTTCTCGCCTTTGTTTTTTTTGGGGACGGTGCGAGCAGCTGTCCAGGGCGGAGGAGAAGATGAATGGGCTGGATGGCTGCTATTGTGAGAGAACCTGCAGCATCAAGGGGGTCGTCTACAGGGAGGACGAGGGCTGGACAGATGGCTGCAGGAACTGCACATGCACGGTGGGGCTTCACACACGTGTGCTTGTGTGTGTGTGTGTGTGTGTGTGTGTGCGTGTGCGTGTGTGTGTGTGGGAGAGAGAGAGAGCAGGGGAGAGGACTCAATTTTAACTGTGTGTCGGTGACACTCTTGATGTATGTATATGTGTGTGCGTGCATGCTTGTGTGTGTGCAAGGTTGTGTGAGTGTGTGTGTGTGTAGAAATAAATTAACAAATAAATTAAGTGTGTGTGGGCGTGTACCTGTGTGAGTGTTTGGTGTGTGTGTGTGTCTGTGTGTCGAATGAATGTGCGTATACATGCTTGTGTGTGTGTGTGTGTGTGCAAATGTCTGTGTCTGTGTGTGTGCGTCTGTGTGTATATACGAGCGTCTGCATTTAGACACACGGTCAGTGCTCCCATTGTGGGTGTTGCCTTTTGTTTTGCTCCCTCGTTCATCAAGTGTGTGAGGGGTGGGAGGTTGGGTGGGGGGTTGGTGGGAGGTTGGGTGGGGGTAGGTGGTTGTTCGGGTGGCGGGGCGGTTGGAGGTAGGTGGGGCAGGGTGCAGGAGCCCCATTGTCGACGGCTTACATTCTCATTATTCCCTTGGATTAGATGAGGGTTGCCCCAGTTACCCAAGAAAAGATACTGTATTGAAAACATCCACAGTTCCCAGGATTAGACACGTCAACAACAGTACTTAGTAATGCTGGATTCTCTCAAGGGTCTACTTTGCTTTGCACCAAGTGTGAATAATTACAAAAAGAGAATTAGAAGCGATAGGAGATCTGGGCTTGTACCACATCAGCAAACAGATTTCACCCCCTGTCACTCTCCTTGGCTTCGGAACACAAATCTCATTCGCAGCCACTGAACCCCTCCAACTAGCCAATGAGATGCGTTTGCGCGCCACTACCCAACTTGCAACAGTAGGAAATCACATATCTCTCAGTACATCGCACCTAATTGCTCTTGACAGATGATAATTATCATCAGGGATTTGTTCTGCCCACTCATCCAATGAAATCTCTCCATTCTCCGGGAACCGTGTGGCGCCCATTCTGGGCTGCAATTATGGAATCAGATGGGATATGTTCCTTACCTTATGTGTGGCAATTAGCTGCGACCTTTCAAATCCAAAGGTCATGCATTAAGATGTTATCAATTATGTGGATCAGTTTCATAGATGTTAATGTCACAGAGCTTTCATCCATGGAAGCAATGTTAATTATCAGCACAGCCTGAGAAAGCAGGAGATAGCGCTTAAAGATATTAGACTCAATTATTTAAATGTTCAAAATGTTCTTCAGCTTATTGTGTAGATGTATTTTATGGCTAGATCTCTGGGAAGGGGGCTTCTGTCTGACAGTGGATGTCATTTTGAGCGAAGTGCTGTGTTTCTCTCTCTCTATCAGAATGGCACGGTGCAATGTGAGGCCATCTCCTGCCCTCCCCCTCAGTGCCCGGCGGGCACAGCGCCTGCCTACGTAAAGGGTGCCTGCTGCAAGGAGTGCCAGCGTGAGTGGAGTACCCTTAACCTCCTCACCCTCCTACACTCATACAATCATGTACACAATTGCACACAAACTCACACACACTCACACACACACACACCACCAAAACAACCTCCACCACCACCAGATTTAGAGCGCACATCACACCCCCACAAGGGCTGCCTGACAACTGACCAGGGCTCTGCTGTGTTGCTAAGCTACCTCCTAACATGGCTCCTGAGATGGGTCCATCCTTTTGCATATACATGGACCAATCAATTATTCACTAGCTGGCTTCAAAACACAGATGGCCACCAGTCACACAGACAGGAGCCAATAAATCTGGGATCGCAGCATGTGATGTAAACTAGCTCCTATTTATGGAAAACAGGGTGAGGTTGTGAGTAAAGTGAAGGAAAGAAGGAAATCTCAAGAGCTTGGAATGATGCAAAAAGCACGCTCACTGGCATTGGCATATTCTTGTGCAGAATATGAACCATTAAGTTAAATGTCCATTTGTGTTTTTATTTTTTTATTTTTTATTTTTTTTACTTTTGAGCATCGATATGTTCTTGCTGGATAAATAATTCTGTTTCATCACATATCTACATAGATGGTCTGTTTTTCCATAAGACTCCGAGCTCAGCGCTGAACTCTTATTATCCTCCTCACCGCACAACTCTGCATCTCATATTCTCTCTATTCCCTTTTCAATACAAAATGGATTTCAGAGGATATTAGCTTTACTCACCCCATTCTTCTATTTTCTTTTTTTTTTTTTAAGATTATTTTTTAGGAT
Source organism: Centroberyx affinis (assembly GCF_046629955.1). NCBI lineage: Eukaryota > Metazoa > Chordata > Actinopteri > Beryciformes > Berycidae > Centroberyx > Centroberyx affinis. The sequence continues at coordinate 821,922 of NW_027280806.1, forward strand.
ATTTTTGCCTCCATTAGATAGTTCAAAGTTCAGAGAGACAGGAAAGACTTGACCCAATGCCCCCAGATAGATTTGATGTATTTGCTTTTTAAAAGCAGTAAGAGTCAACCTATGGAAGGATTTTATTAGCTGCATTCAATACCAAAAAGACATGCTCTCAATAGCTCATGGTCTCTAATGTGGTTCAAAGATAGCTACATACCATATGATTGTTACAAGCATATAGCATATGGTATGTATTTTTAGTAGACCTTGCTCTACATGTGTAAATTGAATTCACTTTAGAACTTGAACACTACACACTCCCACACACTGCTGCTGTTGATCCTCATGCTTCCTTCCTCATGCACCAGGCTGGATTTAACTCTTTATCAACAAGAAACCAGAAACTAATCAGCTTGTGCCGGCGTCACTTCCACTGACCCGGGGGTCACAGCTGCAACACAGGAGTTTAAAGTATGACTCCTAATCTGTTGTCGTGTTACATAAATATAAACAAGTAGCAGGTAATCCCCTTTAACGCAACACCCCTGTGTTCACTTATCTCAACGAGGTAGACAAACACACAGCTAATTACGCATGCTCCGGCTTTGGAGAGATGAGTGCCGCTCATTTCCCACTACAAAGACACGATTCGCTCTCCAAATTAAAGCCTTATCTCGCCGCACAAGGCCTCGCGGGGAGGAGTTCTAAGTCTGTTTTTGATGGTCTGTCAAGTAGAACGTCAAATGGCTCTTTCAGAAGTCCGTCCCTTTCATGATATGCCGCTTTGTGATAGGGCCTGACCTAGGGTGTCAATCATTTCGCTTCCTCACATCTGTCTGAATCTGTCTGACCCCCACTCCTCATCAAACAGAGACTTTCTGCCCAAGTGATTATTATTTCACCTCCCTACCATGATACATATAGGTTCTCCATCACTGCCACATTATACACTGCTTGATTTGGTTTGTATTGATTTATCTGCTGACTGCTTTATCTGCTGACTGCTTTATCTGCTGACTGCTGAAAAAATAACATAATGTGTAACTAAAATCATTAACAATGTCACAATGAAATGAAAGTAATCTCATGAATGTCATGGGAGATTTAACATAATGTATTCAAAAAATGTGGGGAATTGCATTAAAAATAAATCACAATCATGGACAGAATACAAAAAGTACATATTATAATCTTGAATGTGATCTCAATGGAATATGGTGTCAAGGGCACACTCTGTATGTTCGTGTGTGTGTGTGTGTGTGTGTGTGTGTGTGTGTTTGTGTGTATGCTCATGATCTTTCTGTGCTCATGATCTTTCTTTCTACTACTAGCTGTCTGCCTGTTTGGTGGTAGAGAGCTGGTGGAGGGGAATCAGAAGGCTGTGCGCGACTCCTCTGGCAGGTGTCTGCTGTTTGAATGCAGGGTAAGTCATGTCGACGCACACACACACACACACACACACACACACACACACACACACACACACACTCACACACATATGGACAGAGATAGAGAAATTGAGAGAGAGAGGGAGAAACACACATACTTCTTCAAAACGATTTAGAAGTTTAGAAGTAGACACCACAATTACTCATGTAACCAAGCACTTCAACTCTATTAATTTTCATCTTGCGGTGTGTGACAGCTCACTAAATACTCATTCCATAGCCACGCTGGCCCATCCCGGGAGGCTAAATCAAGCCTAAACGAGCCAGCGTGCTAAGTTGTCCACTTCGGCTGAATTTATTGATCTGGCTTGTCAGCTTCTTTTACATGACTTAAAGAAATGGGCCAAATGCTCCTAATTGAGTTAACATTTGGAGGCCATAGCAACACACCTGTCAATCATGAGACACCACAGGCATTGTTCAATACCCATAATCAGATGCCACTGCGGTTCCAAATCGTATTTAAAATCCTGTTAATTATTCAAAGCATTTGCTTTTGTCTGCCTGGAGCACCAGACGGGTGGGTTTCTTACTTTTGGGGGCAATTCACTTGATCGCATCATACCAGGCAAGCCCAATCAATCACAGAAAAGTGATTTGAAGTTTATAATCACGCAGGTCTATCGTATAAACCAGTTCCCGTATGAATGCTGCAAAGCTCCAATAGATACTGCAGTTTTGGACAGCTGTCTGGCTGCCGTGCTCACACCTGGCCCATCTGTAGTCCCAGTTAAGTGACTGGCAGTCCCAGACAGATCAAAGGAACGGGGACGGGGTGCACTGTCAGTCAGTCTACTGCTGCAGACTCCTGCAGGCTCCCCCTGACAGCTGCTTGTCACGCCTCTGATCTCCTGTCTGCCTGCTGGCTGCAGGGGGGGTGCAGGTTTTGGGTGGTGGGTGGCAAGAAGGAGGGGAGAGGGGGGTGTGTTTGATAAGTTGTTTGTTAACTTTTGGGGGAAGTTTTTTTTTCTCTGAATTTTGCACAAGCATGTGTTTGACTTGAACAGTGTTGTGGATGGTAGCGAGCACATATGTAGCAGCAGCCGTGAAACCTCATCTTCGAGACAAATTGGTTTAGGATTAGCCTTATGTTGCCCCTTGCTTGCATTGTAAAACGTGCCATAAAAAGCAATGACATGTCTTAACTTTCCACTCTAAAGCATGCGTGTTCTACAAATAGATAGAGTAGGCCTGTTGTCTTTGTCTAACTGTGTCTTGTGTTAATGACTCTGAATTAGCATCAGTCAGAGAGACAGGGATGAGATCATTAGAGAGACCTGCCAAAGACATGCTGGGAAAAGGAACTCCCTAATCAGGTTTTACACTCTGACTAAACACACATGCAGGGATAATCCAGAAGATTGATTCCACAGGATTTTCTGTTTGTATAACGAAGATACATCATAAATCATGGTCTATATTGCTCAGATAACAGGAGAAGAGAATAGGAAAGGTTTACTCTTCCATAAGTAGTACCAAGTCCAGACAAAACTGCTATTGACCAATGATTATGTCAGAGTAATTGGGTTGTAATGAACAGAGAGGGAGGAAGGAGAGTGAGGGAGTGAGAGAGGGAACACAATAGATGGATAATTACCTTCATAATTACATCCAGGCCTTATCAAATGAAGGGGAGCAGAGCAGGCCCAGGATGTAGCTCATGGGGACTGTGTCTCTGACCGTTTCAGGACAGGACCATGCATCGAGTGGTCCTCAACGAGCCTTGTCCCGAACTCAGCTGCCCGGAGTCGGAGCAGATCACCTTGACTGACAGATGCTGCAAAGTCTGCAGAGGTATGGAGGGTTGTGTTGTCTTATCCTTGTAACGTGATTATTTTTAGCCATTATTTCCCGAGGCAAGTTATCTGAGATCTTATTCTTATTCATGTAACAACATTGTAGAGAGATCTTCAAATCGACAAATAGCTTGCAAATGAAATGGTGTTCAAGATATGAGCCTTTTATTTTCTCACATCATTGTATGTTATTAATAATCTTAATTACTCATAAGATAGAGAGAGATAGACAGACAGACAGACAGACAGGCAGACAGACAGATAGATAGATAGATAGATAGAATACTTTACTGTCCTCCAAGAGACAATTTTGTCTTCATAGCCTGTAAAACATATTCGCACTAGAGATATGATGATTTTTTATGATGTCTACAGTAAATCATTCATATAATCTCACTCATTCATGTGACTGAGTCGTACTAATTTGCACTTTTAGCTCAGAGCAAATCTATTTCTAGTGACAGTGAATTATTGTTTGTGATAATTCTGAAGTCAGAAGTATAGTAAGAGAAATTACAGCAAAATTTATGTTATTGTGCGCCTAACGTGTCTGAGGAAGAGGTCACGGTCAGGATACTCAGAGAAAAGGTTGCGCGGCAAGAACATAACCTTTCCATTGCCCCCGTATCCCTCCGTCACTCCAGCTCTCCTCTTCTGTCCTCTGGGCCTCAACCTTTTCCTCTCCGTCCCTCCTGTAGGTCACGACTTCTGCTCGGAGGGCCACGGCTGCATGGAGCACTCCGACTGCGTGAATCTGGAGGCAGGAGACTGCTGCGTCTGTAAGGATGGCTTCCGCCCACTGCGAGACGATAATGCCTACTGTGAAGGTACGGCGAGGCTCCCAATAATGAACCTCCACTTTTAGACAAAGTTTCTTCGCCCTCCGAGAGTGACTGAATGTCTGGTTGGTTTTAGCGAAGGAAAGGTTGAATCGAAGAGGTCGTGAGAGAAGCTCTGCTCAGTGCTTTCTCCTTTGTCAGGGCCTGATAGATTGGATTCAGTGTTCTTGCTTCACTGCGGCACGTACCGCTGCTGTCATGTTGCTCTGATTGCTTTGTCTCAGCCTGCTCTCATGAAATTTTGTGAAATGAGCATGATGTCTTAAAATGCAAATAATGTGCTGCGTGCATAAAAATTGAGAGAAATGACGTTTCCCCACCATGGAAAGATTATGTGGTGGAGACACGACTAGAAACAGTTAGTGTGACATTGAAATAGTGCTGCGGAAAGTAAGGGTGTGGCGGTGGATGGGCTATGCATTTGCCTTCAACTCCTAGGTTCAATTACCAACTTGTGCAAAGTTTTCCACTATGAATGCAGTTTCAATTTTAAGCGAAAGTTTTACTTATTTAACCATGACCAAAACCTTACCCTAACCTTAAAGGTGTTTTTTAAAGTTTTTCCAATCGTCTGGGTTGCTCCTCTCCTTTCCATTAGTCCTGCTGGTGTCTGCACACAGTCAGTGTATTTGGAGATATCGGGGCTCATTTTCTCATCCTCAGAGGAAGCCATTTGCTGCCATTCATTCTTGTACAGTATGAAAAACAAATTCCACAGACTTGAAAATTGCCCGAGTTAGGTAATCCATCACAGTAAACATGAAGCCTTAATTTTGTTTCTCTGTTTTATCGTTGTTTCATTGTGCCCGAGTTGAGTGTCTTCCTTTCAGTGCGTGCATTATGTTACGCTCTGCTTACTGTAAATCAGCTGAACCCAACAGGGAGAAATGAAAGTCTCCTCCAGGAAATAATCCCTCAAATAGATGTTGCCTTACAAAATTTATTGTCATATCCGTGTCTTCTAATTTGGGCCATCTTTGTTAGTTGGGACAGCAGTTAATTTCAAGCTAGGTTTGAAGCCAATTTTAAAAACAACAAAAAACAAGTATATCTTAAAAAAAATCTAACTACATACAGCATGTATTGCAAAATGATTAGGGGGATGTAAACTAGATGTAGACAACAGTAAATGTGCTATGACTCTAAATGACAGCAGTATTCTCCTTTAACCAAAGTGTTGTAGTTGCCTAAACCTGACCTAAGCTTAACCCTATTACCTTAACTTAAATTGCTTTACTTGCCTAAACTTCACCGTTAGCTAACCATGTCATGTGATGAACATTTCACTAAATTTTGAGCGACTGTGTTGTTTGTCTTCTTGTAGTCAGTCAGTTCAGTTTTGATACGAACACATGCTGAAGGTCTTTATGTCTCAGTGTGTTCAGTGTCACTCTGCAAGTATGAGTGATATTTCATAAGCGGAAAGCGATTAAAAGTCATGCCATCCATCATCGGTCAGGGCATTCATTACTGATTGCATGCCAGGGCTCAGATGTCTCCATCCATGTTGCAAAAACGCAATGTGATTGATCACATTGTAGTGCTGTTCTCTTATAAAAACAGATGATGTTTTGCTTGATTGCCATTTGGGCGCCCCACTTTAGATGATTGAAACACATGTGCTATACTTAGTTGAGCAGGTTATTTCATGTGGCCTGTTGTTAGTGGAGCTATGAAAAATCCGCTTACACATTCCGAGTTCAAACGTTCAGACGCTAATTTGATGGTGCACCAGCTGAATTTCTCTTCTGACATCTTGTATGATATTTACCAGAAGCTTCTTTAGACATATCGTTAAAAAAGTGCTGACTTTATCTTCCGCAATGCTGTCTTGCAGTAAAATTTGCAGTAAACATCAAGTCATAACCGCTGTCCCAGTGCATCTCTGGTAATATTAAGCAAACATGGGCTCAGATCAAAGTTATTACAGATATTTCCACAGATGACCTTGACAGCCACCCTGCAGACAAGCCATCAACATCCCACTGCTTTGCTCTTTCTTTGTGTGTTGTGCACGTTTTAGCACATGTATGCGTTTGTGTGTACATGTGTTCTTGGTCTATTTTTATCTATATTCAACACACTCCCTCTAATTTCTTTTCTGCCACCTTCATCAAGATGAGGTAAATGTGTCTGCTGCATATGCTTTTTGTTGCTGTAACCAAGGAGTGAAGTCACATATGAAAGAGCACCAGTTCCCGACCTCTCCAGATCTCATATTGACATACAGCATATGAGCAGTTGGCCAGGTAATTAGTCTGTCTTAGAGAATCTCCGTAATTGAAGATGCTATCAGGAGTTTCTGTCTTAAATTAATGGGGAATAATGCTCTGGGCTCTAGGTTATGCTACCATGGTAATGTTGGCGTCACTCACCATAATGGAGTGTGATGCAGCAGTGTCCATGCTGTCTTTAAAAACATCATTCAGGTACACTTTGACCCTCCGTTTGGCCTTGGACCTGTGGGTAAAACTTTGTAATTGGCTTTAAACACCCATTATTCATTGAAGTGTCAAAGAGTAAGATTAAACATGATGAGAAATATTTTGTCTCTTAATTGCTCTTGTGCCGAGGCTGCATTTTTTCTATATGAGCACTCACACTCTATCATTGTAATGCAATAAGAAACGTGCTTAAAATACCTAACAACAGTCTTTTCCTTTTTGCAACTTGGTTGCATTTTGTTTTTGTGATCATGTTTGTAATAGCTGAGCTCACCGAATATTTTCAGCAGTTCATTGTTGCAGAAATAAAGAGACAGACAGAGTAACCCATCCCATTACCAGTGTGAAACTGAGAACTAGCAGACAGACTTGTGCCTCGAACATCGACACTTCAGACCAACACTATTCATCTCAAGAGCCGCCTGACTCTCGCCATGAAATTGGATGGGGGTGTGTGTGGTGAGTGTTTGCATCAGAGACTGCACAGGGAACCTGAAATGGACTCAATTTGCTGATGTTGTTCTCTCAAAGGCAATTGATTTTTTGTGTGTCTCTGGAAATCTCTTACTCTTTGAGTGTTTGTGTGTCCTGTGAGAAAAAAGGACTGTCTTGCTGAAATAGTTGCATTGAGGATCCTGTGGGAGGATGAGAGAATGTTTGTGTTCACGTAATAGATATAGCATTTTGTGGTTGAGAGGTGGTATACAGAAAGATGATTGAAATTGCCTGCTTTCGATTCTAGGTGAGTTTCAATACAATAGTGCCACAGAGATGAGATGAGAAGTCCAACTTACAAGCAATTTTATGTATTGAACACAGTAGGGAGATCATAAAGCAGAAAGATCATAAAGCAGAAAGACTTGTGTGCACGCTGCATACATGCACACAGACACACACACACAAACACACAGAGGCACACACACAAACATGTAAGTCTGCATGCATGTGTTTGCATACACATGTATAAGCATACATACACATGCACGCATACACACAATACACACACACACACGCACACACACACACACACAAACACACACACACACACACACACGCACCAGTTTTTAGGGTCCTGTCAAACATCAAGATAAGCATCACAAAAGGAAAAGACAGATACTAGCTCTTTAAAACACTCCTAGGTCAGAGATGGGCTCAAAATAGCCGATGAGATCACTTCTGTGTAAATTTTTCATAGAAGCAGCAGTAGGGAAAACTCAGGGGGATACTATCCCCGCCTTTGTGTAAGTATGTGTGTGCGTGTGTGTGTGTGTGTGTGTGTGTGCAGGTGCATGTGTTTGAGTGCTGCTTTCTCAAACAGAAAAGGAGTCCAATTTTTCTCCATCCTGTCCTCACAGCGCCGTCAGGCTGAAGGCTTATTTTCCAACATGCAGCGCCATGCGTGTGTTTAAGATAGAATTAGACAGAGGGGCAAGCTGTGCAGAAGTGACAGACTGTGTGATTGTCTCTAAATTGAACAATCAGTATAGTTCAACATGTTGAGATAATACCATTATTCATCTCAGCATCGTAGAGGACTGGAGGCATAGAGACATCTTCCATTGTTGTCTCGTTTTGAAACGCCCTACTTTATGAATTTCCCTTCAGGTTTTGTCAAAAAGAATGGCTTCTTGGGAGTTTTTTTATAGTTCCCATGTGGGAAATGTGAAATACGATATGATGATCTGTCGAATTGAGGCAATGGCAAGAGAAAAAGCATAAAAAAGGATTTTTATTTTGATGGATAGGGTATTTGCAGGCAATTTGCTGATAATGTCAGGGTCATTTCAGTCTAGACCCTACTTGTGTAAGCCAATTGTTTTTTAAATAAGTCTACACCGCTCATACACAGAATGGGGTTTTATGTTTAGTAGCCTGTAAGCCATGACAGTGTGAGTGTGTGTATGTGTGGGTACACACACATATGTGTGTGTGTGTGTGTATGTGGGTGTGTTTGTGTGTTTGTGCGTGTTGCTGCATATTTGTTTGTGTGTAAGCGTATCCTGTGTGAACACAGACCGGTCTGATTGGCGCTGCTGTTTTGTGAATGTCACAAGGTGGCAGCAGGCTAATTGGCATTGACTGAAGAGCGCGGCCCATTCCAAAACCCAATCACTGCTGGGATGAGCCCCGAGCCTCTGGGCTCTCCCACCTGCTAGGGCCCTGACCCGCAAACACAGAGAGGAAACATACACACACACACACACAGACACACACACACACACAAACACATTCACACTTTGACCAGCTGTGTGTTTAGTCGCACACCACCTCTGTAACCCGCTGAAATGTCACCCAAAACAGACAATCCTCCCATCATCCAGACAAACCTCTCCAGTGCAAATAACAGTATTTCACTGCTACTCCACCAGCAGCCTTCAAATGCCACCTGAGACAAGTCTCCTTTCTGCTTCTTTTCCGGCTGGGATCACACTTAATGCATCGAATGCGTTCCGCTCGGATGGAATTTTATTCATTTCGAATGAAAGAATCCGTTACCGCTGCATCGTTCCGTTGCAGATGCATTACCTTGTGATGAAGGTGTCACACGCATTGCAATTATTCTGCTTATGTGTTGATAATGCGTACATAAACTGAAACAAATGCTTTTTGCTAGCTCTCTGTGAAGTTTTCATGATGAACACATCAATGAATCAAGAGTTTTACAATGTGATACAATGAAATTTTACATTGTAAAATTGCAGTCAAGGTCTTTGATGGACTGGCGACCTGTCCTGGGTGTTTTCCGGCCTTCTGACCAATTTGCTGGGATAGGATGTAGCTTGCTGTGACCCTGAAATGTAATAAGCAGGTAAAGAGAATGAATCAATGAATGAATAGTACATTCGACAACCACATGTAATGAGTTTAAGATCAATAAGCTCGAGCCCCAAGATCCTTACGTAGAACTCCTCACACAGTTACAGTTAACAGCTGCCGCGGTTACCGCATTACCACGGTAACGCAATCACGTCACACCCACCGCAGAGTCAAGCTGATCACCGCTTCACCGCTGGGTTTTTTTTGCCGTTTATTTTAGGCCTATTGTTTATGTTCCAATTTTTGCTTGTAAATGTTATGTGATCTGAAATAAATGCAATACTATTTTTTAAATAATAATAAAGATTATTATAATTGTGTAGCCTATTTTCGTCACGCCATGTGTTCGAAAGTTTCCACTCACAGTTGCGCAGTTAACATTCTGATCGGAGAACGTGCCACCCCCCAGAGTGTGCTTTGCAACTGTTGGCTACGTAAAGTTTTCACTTCAAATTAGGATAAAAACATGGATCTTGTAGCGAAACCCAACATTACTTCCCCTATTTGGGAACATTTTGGCTTTGAGCCTGATGAAGACGGAAAGCCAAAGAATTTGGATGAGGCAGTGTGCCGAAGAAAATCAACGTCATGCGAGGAAACACGACAAATCTAGCATCGCATCTTAGGACCACTCATCGCCCGTTATACGATGCAATGAAAGGCACCCCATCTACCTTGGGAGGTACCGGCTCAGCACTATGTCAGTTAGGAGTCTCCGAGGCATTTGCCAGAGTGACTAAATACAACCAGGACAGCAACAAGTGGCGAGCACTTACAACAACAATTTAAACACTGTTTAAATTTTTTTTTATGGCGGTTATACCGCAACAATTTGAATGGCTTTGCTAATTTGTGCGGTAAGGAAAAAATCAATACCACGGCAGCTCTAAGCAGCACAAATGTGTTACACATGAAGTGTGATCCTGGCGTCAGCCTCACATGCAGCTCTGATAGCTCTTTCCGTTCCCTGTTACTTGTTGTGTAGACCTCTGGCCCCCAGGCTAGGCTCGGTCACAGAGTGATGGGTGATTGATGGTGATGTTGCATCGATTCACGCGCGGCGGAAAATCTCCTCCAGATTAATGAGAGCCATGATGGAGAGCAAAGCCCACTCGCACTCGTCGCCTAATGTGTGTGATCGTTTGACTTACTGCATGCTGCACGGCATAAACAAGGCAGTTTAGTCTATGAGATGCATGGGGCTTTATATAAGTCCTACTAGTGCAGAGTGTGTTAGTTGTATGTTAATGCGTATGCACACACACACACACACACACACACACACACACACACACACACACACACACGCTTTCATGATATGAGAGGCTACCTGCAAGGGCAAGTAGATGTTCGCATATTAGGACCCATGAGTGTTTTTAGATTAAATGGAACTTTAATGATCCCTATGGGGAAATTGTTGTGTTGTAATGTGTGGAATGTGCAGGGATTGACTGCACAAAAAAGCAATAACACATTCACACACGCTCTCCTATGCACCTACTCCCACACACACACACACACACACACACTCACACACACTCCTCCAATCCTGTTCCTTATTTGATGTTCATTGTTCTAAGTCAGGTAGCAGGCTTCTAAGTGTTTACAGTGATTGATCACACTGTGAGTGTCTGGTATTTAGACAATGACTGTGCTCTCAGAATGCAGATTTTCACTCTTGTTGCCTCCTAATGGGATTCTTTCCACTCAGTCATCTTAATTGGCTCCTGCTCTCGCCCAAATTGGCAGCAACGTTTTGCATATTTGTTGGGGTCTTTTTGAGCCTGTTTATTTAGGAGTGATTGGCCAATTTGGTATGTTGAAAAGATACTGAAAAAACTTTTCTCTGGAATCGTGTCCGTTTAAAGCACAAGCAGCAAAGCATGTGATATCCGTAGTTCATGTTTAGGTAATTGCTCAGAAAGGAGACTATGAGCTACTCTGTTCCTTTTCAAAGAAACATATTTTGTCTGAGTTTTGCCTCATTTTGATCTCGTTTAAAACAGATGAAAATAATCATTGGCCCTAAAGATTGCAGCAATAATGGAGCAAGCTGATAAAAAAACATCCCACTCCTTTGTCATTTACAGCAATTTGCTACTGAATGAGAGAAAGCGGAGCGTATTTGATTTCACTTGCAGAACTGACTTTCCCAGAATCCACCCTGCATGACAAATTGCAGCAACACAATGTGACCAATTTCCAAACATACAAAGCTAACAGCCCTCAATTCTCCAGCCTTTAGAAAATAAAATGAAAGGAAAAATTGCAATGTTACAATGTAGTCTAACCTGGGTTGTGTTCAATCTACTTGTAATTAACCTATTCAGGAAGAAGATCCTCTCTAAAATTGTTATTAAATAGAATTATTAATGTTAAAATGTTTTTTTTTGGTTCATGAAAATGTTATTGATTAGATAAATCGCAGTGAATTTGGTGCCATTTTCCAGTGAATCACAAGACATTTGAAATTGAATTGATTGATTGAATTGAAAGGGAATCGGCCCTAAAAACATATAGACATTGACTGAAATCCCTCTGAACCAAAGCAGCCTTCTCCAGACGTTCCAAACACCAAGAATCATTTAGTCTGAATGAAACTCATCTGAACTAAACAGGCTTCCTCTAAAACCTTTCTACACCCATGAAGAACCAAGGCCAGTAGGACAGTGTTCGGCCAGTAGGGACAGCTCTTTGTCTCTCTGCTCTTTCCTCTGACTGCTATCTGGCCATGAGGGAACTGGCTGCTGAGGAATATCAGACAATGTTTTGGCAAGCCTCATCTCTCTGCCAGTTATTGCAAATCATCTGCTTGAGTAAGTGAACTGGGGAGGGCGGGTATATAGATGAGAAAAAAAGAGAGAGAGAGAGGGAGAGAGAGAGATGGCTGGCTAGCGGGCTGGCTGGCTGGCTGGCTGGCTGGCTGGGAGAATGGCACAGATTCGGGTGTCTTTGTGGGACATCCAAAGGCAATGGCAGTGTTATCTCCCTACTCCCAGACCTTGGTGTACTGTAGTATGCAACACAGATAGTGAGGACGCTCCCTATTAGAATCTACACACTATGCAAGGGGAGAGGGATAAGCTGCTATTCCCTGTTTAAATTGTAGTGGGATGACCAGGATGAGCAATAGTGGGAATACGAAAAATGGCAGAATAGTTATGACCTCTAATGATATAACTACACTTGGTGATAGTGTGTAGCAAACATAAACAGTGGAATAAATGGATTTATATGGTAAGTTGCCTTATGACTTGTACAGTTAACATGCATCAGAGCATGCTAAAACAAAGTCTAGGCCTGCATCAGAGTCAACAGTACTAGTCTATATAATATCTGTAGTTTTCTGTGATTGTGGTCTGACAGCAGGCACTAGAGGACCTTCTTGTTTATGAAAGATTAGGACTTTTTTGTCCTAATCATGCAAAGCTATCCACCCTCCACAGGTTTGACTATGATTGATTCAGTTGTTACGGTGGAGTATGAATGCACAAAGGAGAAATAGCCCACAATCGTTTTGTAGCCATCCATCGTGGCGTGCCAACGGTTTGACCCAGAGTGCTCCATTCAGCGATAAAAGCCGCCGCAGACTCTTAGCCAGCCTCTTTATGGTGGCGCGTCACGTGTGTCCATGTGGCAGGCCAATCAAGAAAATGGAGTGTGTTAATGGAGATGGAGATGGTCTCACCCCCCCACGCTTCGCTCGGCACCCCTCGTCATCTCACCTCCTAACATATTGTTTTAGCAAACGTAACTGGTGTCACCGGGGGTGAGATGGATGGTGTCTTACAGTTAATAGCCTCTAAATCAAAGCCGCCGCCACGGCCAGCCAATCAGAAACCTGGAAAAGTGTCACCTAAGACCTCTGTTCAAGGTTACCGCTGCAGTTGCAGTTGCCTGTTGAGAACGGAGAGCGAATCAGCTCTCTCGCTTTCTGTCTCTCCACCGACAGTTAATACCTCTCACTGCACTCTTTCTACTTATATTCCTCTGCCATCTAAATCTCATTTTCTCTGTCTCTCGCTTGCTATCGCAGTCGTTCACTCTCTCTGGCTGTCTCGCAACACTCCACACTTTTATGCCTGGCTCTCCCTCATTCTACGTCTTTTTGTCTTTAATCCACTTCTTCACCTGCCCTTTTCTCTACTCATCCCTCTACCTCCCTCTGCCCTCCCTCCATCTGTCTCTCTCACTCACTATCTCAGTCATTCACCCTCTCTTTGTCTATAGTTTCTCTCTGGCTGTACAGTAGCTCTACGTCACTCTATCTTTGTCTCTAATCCACTCCTTGTCTGTTCCTGCCCTGTTGTCTGTCCTTACTTCTACCTCCTTCCTCCCCTCCCTTTCTCTCGCTTTCTCTCTCTCTCAAACCCAGTCACACAGTTTAATTAGTCTCCATTCATTTAGCGAAGGACACATGTGCTTTCATAGGTGTCTGCTGATTGTCTGCGGCTTCGTATAGCCAACGCGAGTTTGAATAGATGGAGGGATCAACTATTGATGAAGCCGTGAAAGGAAAGACTAAGGAAGGGTGAATGTGAATGGCACAGTTGTAGGCAGGTAGTTTGTGAGGAGGTGGGTGGTGCTTTACCCAAGGACATGTGAGCCGAATGAATGCCAATGCAAATCTATTGAAATTCCATTTCAAGTGTTCTCCGCAAATGCGTCTGGCACAGAACATGTTCAGGGGTGAACGTCCTCTTGGGCTTGCACAGAGACGGAATACGGTGAATGAATAATAAATTAGTAATGTCAAGGACTAGTCGGAGCTTGTCTCTCAAAATTTGTCTCTATTTGACCTGTAACTATCACCAGAAACAAGGCCCGAGAGTATATTACGCAGCTGTGTTTATTAGGTTTGACTTGTGTTTGCATTCTGTTGCATTGGGTTGCATCACATTATCAAGATTATTTTGTTTACCCTGGCAGTAGAGTGCATCTTCTGTTTGATGGTTTGGCATGCAGTTTGTTTGGAACCCAGGAATAGCTGTTTCTAAGGCAACGGCTAATATGGATCCAAATACAGAACTATAAGAATGTATCAGTGGGAAATACAAAAGACTACTGGATTAATGGATATAATTCTAAATCAGTGACTGTGCCTGTATTCAGGGTTAGCATGAAATTTTAAGTACACATGAAGTCCAGAGGAGTGTGGAATGGGTCTGGAGGAAAGTGTCTTGCAAACAGCTGAGTCCCAATTTGGATTCAGTGCTCCACTTTGAATTGATCGAAAGATCCAGTGGTGCAACCTTAAGTGCTTTGGTGCCCACCTCACATGCTCTCTCTGCATTTCCTCAGGGTCTTCCACTGATGAAGACAAAATACCCCTGGGCTTTGTGTGTGTGTGTGTGCATGTGTGTAAGACAGAGAGAGAATGAGAAAGAAGCAAGAAAGAGTATGCAAGCCAGCATGTGAGCAAGCTTGTGTTTGTGTGATTTGTTTATTTGTGCCTGAATATATGCATCAGTGTATTTTTGTCAGCTATACTGTATATATGCATGTTTGCAAATTTTTGCTTGTGCATATGCTCAAGTCTGAAGCCCTTTAATCTGGTTGCATGAACAATATGCCCTCTGTTACTCTGTGAAGCATGTTGTGACAAACCTGTTTTGTTACAGCGACTTGTAAGTAAATTTGACTTGACTTGCCACAAAACCGCAGTGCATTCCAGCTGTCCCTCTCTCTCTCCCATCTCTCCAGATATTGATGAGTGCGCTGAAGGGAAGCACTACTGCAGGGAGAACACCATGTGCGTTAACACCCCTGGCTCCTTCATGTGCATCTGCCATACGGGCTACATCAGGATCGATGACTACTCCTGCACAGGTGAGTTCCTCCGCTGGCCTTCTCACACACTGGAATCAAGTAGAGAAGGCGCCATTTTTTAATATGGCTTTGTGGGTTTCAGCTACAGGAGCCGCTACAGGGAGCCATTTTGCGCGGAGGTTGCTAGAAGTTAGAGACAATTTAATTTGTTGCTTTAGTCGTACACAAGAGGATGCTTTTTTGTTGTTGTATAGGTGTGGAGAGGGGGGAGAGACACACAGACATGCAGAGATTCACAAGGAAGATATGACTTTTTATTCAGACTGTGAGATTCCAAAGCGAGGCATTTTATATGCAGAAGTTATTGGCAGTTAGAGATTATTTAATTTGTGCCTTTAGTCATACACAGGAGGGCGATTTTTGGTTGTGTGACAGTAAATTTGTTGGGCCAAGAGACACACAGATATAGAGGGAGAGAGAGAGAGAGAGAGAGACAGAGAGAGAGAGGCAGCCAGACAGTCAGAACGGCACAGTGAATTATCAGTGTCAGAGCGCAGAGTGAGACAGTTTAAGGCAGCTGTGTAATAGAATGTCATGTTCTGACAGAGAGAGATACTTATCATACGAATGCTTTACACCTGTAAAATGCACTGTAAACCTTGGCCATGTGCTACACTTTCTTTCCTTTTTTTTCGCCATGTGCCACACTTCAAATTCCAGAGGGTGGTGAATCTGTCACTGTTACCCTGTGATTATGCGCAGTCCATTCATTTAATATGCATAGGGATGAATGTCAGGGTTTGATTTGCTCCTATTGGTTTTGCTCTGATTAGCAGTGGCACATTAAATGAAACACACACACACACATACACACACACATACAAATCAATACCAGCCTTGCTACTTTATGATTCAGCAGAAGCATTGGCATAAAGTGTCGAATCAATTTTGGAGAGTGTTTCCTTTGTGTAGATTACAAAGCGCATCTCTCTCTCTCTCTGTCTCTCTCTCTATATCTCTCTCTATTTATCTCTCTCACTGCTTTGGTATAATAACTATATGTTTGAGAAATTCCATAATCACACTTGTTCATTCTGTAAGAAAGTGTTATTGTGCATCTCTAAACTCCATTATATTGTGAGACAAGGCTATTATTTGTTATTTGACATATTTGCAAGTTGCAACTTTGAGCTCATTAAAGGGAGTTCCCATAGTTTGTGTGAAAACTTTTGTCCTTTGAAAACTTGGAAAAAAAAATGGAAGATATATGAACTGCAGGCCTCTTGAGAAGTGTCAAAGTGTCTGCGGTCTACATTTCTGCCTTCTGTGTGTGTGTGTGTGTGTGTGTGTGTGTGTGTGTGTGTGTGCGCGTGTGGTTGTGTGTGTGGTTGTGTTTGAGTGCGTGGGTGTGTGTGTGATAAGGAGAAAGAAAGTCACTGAGAACCTGCGAAACAGAGAGACTGTGAGTGGAGGCGGAAGGCCCTTTTGTTCCTGATCAAAGCTGAAACCAAAGTCAATCTAAAAAGCAAACCAAATCAATCTAAGAAGATTGCATGGATGATTCACTATCTTTATTCCCTGTCTCTGTTGAGCGTGATTCTGCTAGTAGCCCTGCTTGTTCATATCAGCCTTTGTCCTTTATCGTTTGTCTTCAGGTTACAATAGTTGAGAATGCTACAAATATTCCTACACAGGAGAGACAGGTCCCCTGTGCCTCTGCATTAACAAACGTCCTGGGTGATCAGATTGTAAACGGAGTGCAAAAACATGTGAATGCACCAAGGACGCATGAAAGATCCAATCACCCAAACCACCTCTGGAGATGGTCAGAGACACATTTGATCACATTAACAACAAAGTGTGAATGCGGTGCCTCTTCAATCCACATATCAGAGCTACGTAAACAATGTACATTTTCATGCGTGCATCCAACCATGAAGCACATAGCAAACAAATAGGATGCAGACATTAACATCTGGGTCAAAAATAGATTCTTGGGATATGGAGAGTAAGTGACATGCGTGAAAATCTGCATTTTGGTGATGCGTGTAACAGAGATGGATTTTAATGCCAGGTGTAAATGATGCCATAGACACACACACACACATACAAACACAAACTAATGCTACCTGTAGCACGGTGTGTCCAATTAAAATCAGTAGTTTCATTACACTGTCTAACTTAGGATCATACAGTACAACACATACTAAAAGTTTGAGTCAGTAAGACTAATCCATCTATAATGCAATATCTCTGTCCTTCATCAGGAATAACACAATGTCATTCCACAGTTATGAGTGGCAGATCCGCCTCGTTCCTCACCAGTTGTTTGCAGCTTGTGAAACATGAAGCTAAGTAGCTCCCTATGTGCATCATCTCAGAGGAGGAGGCAACATGCTGCATTTCCTCCCCGTCTGTAATTAAAAAAGCAATTTGCACTAATGCAAACTAACTCAGCGGCAGGAAAGGGCTGGGGCTGGCTGCCGCCGCGCTGTACGCTGGAGGGTTTAGGCCCGCAGCCCCCCACCGTTCCATTGGAGCTTGAATTAAAGCCATGAGACTCAGCAAGACAATGAACACCCGGTGAAAACTCCCATTTCCTGCTCCATCTGGGCCCCCCCGCCCCCCCGCAGAGCGTCTCTCTTCCCTTGTCAATGGAAATCAGGAAATAGTGGAACAAAGTCAAGGATTTGTGACTTAGTGTCTTTTTAAGAACAGTCTTCTGAAGGAATAAACAAGTTAGAATAGAGATTGAGGAATGGTTTTCTAAAGGAGTAACGAATGCACATTCATCGCTTTTCTTGTGCTCTTGTGATTTATTCAGTGAGGGAAAACTCCTTGCTTACTCAGTCCTTTTCCATATTATCTTTAGACACCCACTGTACCTTATGTGATTTCACTCACTGTATTTTCTCTAATCTTCTGGGCTGCGGGCAAGTTTTATTGTCTTACTCATTTGTCTTTCTTCCACTGTGCGCTCAATCCCCAGATTTACAATGAAGATTAATACCCCCAAACCCAGTGGATTAAATTGTGTCACTATATTTTACGTAGTTTCCTATTAAAATCCCTTCAAGTCACAGCAGTGGAATACGTGGCTATGCGTCTCCTTATAAAAGTCAATTTGTGTGATTAAACCGAGGCTTTTGCAGAGGCTTGATGTAATGACTTTTTCCCTGCTACAGTCAAATTACTGTCGTAATCTCCCTAATGAGTTATTGGACTATCAGCTCCCACACATTCGCCATCAGAGCCCCCAGTGCTTGATACTGAACCCAATCACCGCTATAGCCACATCTCACCTCTTCGCTAATATTAGAAAGATGAATTAGAGGCTAATTAGATCTTAGCAATAACATTCACGGTCCTTAAGAGAAAAAAATAAATAAATCAAGTTTGATAATAGCGGCGTACACACCAGGGGTGCTCGTCCTCGCATATGCATGTTGATTTGTGGAGTCTCACCTCTCTAGTCCTGGTGGCTATCATTGACAATAGAGATAAGAGGTGCCATGCTAAGCTAGCTGCAGGCCCCTGCTCCTTATTAATAGCAATCGAACATCTGCTTCTGTTTGAAAAGCGTCCAAGGGGAATGCTGATTCTTCCAAGTAGCGCAGAGAAGAAATATTACAGCTGGGGAAGGAAACATTAAACCGGCCCCTTCAGTACCTGTATTGATATAGTACATTCACATGATATACGAGCATCTTTATCATCCTCAATGGCTTTCACCAATTACCAAATTGCAATCTCAGCAGAAACAATGTGCAGGTATTGATAGCCATATTTCCACATGTATTTCAGCATTGTATGTGACCCAATCTGCCTAGTGAAGAGGATTACTCTGGCTGCAGTTCATTTCATGACTCCATGTTTATGTGCGGAATAGTGGATTAAAGGTCTGATCTACAGATTTAAGGCTGGGTGAAACAGCATGGAGCCCTGGTTACATTTCTCCTCGGCTTGTCAGGGGGTCAGCGAGCTCAGACAGAACTCTGTATTTTACATCACGACCACCCGTGGTGAGGAAGGTCACCGGTTCAGATCCCAGCTGGTGGTAGACTGGAACACGCTGACTTCTTGTACTTGCTTAAATGAAATATGTACAACCAAATGTCTTGACACTGCCCAGGCTCCATGTCCAATGGAGCCCTTAGAAAAAGAAACATCCCCAACTTCTTCTTGCCCCTTTCTTTGGCTAGCACTTTATCCTTGATCTTGAAGGTCAAGATTTGTCCTCCTTTTTTTCCCTCCACTCTTTTTCTTTTCCCCAAAGTGCCCGAGGTGCTCCTCGCTCTGTGAGATTAGCCGCTAATCCATGAAAGGTAGCGGATTGGCTGTGCTCTCCCTTTGAATGTTATTAAAGGAGGCTGTCCTGAGGTATGTGTGTGCTGTGTGTGGGGTGTGTGTGTGTATGCAGGGTGTGTGTCCTTGTTCTAATCCTGTGATAACCAGACTTGGGCCCCTGAGGCAGAGGAACGGAAGGAGGGATGGGCGGATGGAGGGAGGAAGGGATGGACGGGGAGCAGAGGTGGAGCAGTGGGGTTCGGGAACAGCAGAGATCAGAAAAGATGTCTTTCAGTCTGTAAAGTCAAAGGGTCTGGCAGCTAAAGGGGATTTGGACAAACATTTTTGCCTTCTCTTCTGCGATACCTCAGTATCCTTCTTGAATAATGGAATAGTATGGCCAGTTGGATTTATAATCTTTCAGTGTGGCTGATGGGGAAGTTAAAGGTGCTACGTGTAGTGCTTTTAAACATCATATCATTGTCACTGTAACTGTGATTCTTTTGTAT
Source organism: Centroberyx affinis (assembly GCF_046629955.1). Lineage (NCBI taxonomy): Eukaryota > Metazoa > Chordata > Actinopteri > Beryciformes > Berycidae > Centroberyx > Centroberyx affinis. Next base: position 841,816 of record NW_027280806.1, read on the forward strand.
AGTTACCATAAACCAATAAGGTCATGGTGAGAAGACAATTGGGAGCCTCTATCTCACACCGGTGGTATTGTTAGTGCTAGTGTTTCTCAAAATTAAAACCAAATTCCCATAAACCCTGTTGCTTCTTGTCACAATTCTACTTGCTTGCGATCTCTCTCCCTCTTCGCCTTGTTTTTCTCTCCTCGCTCTGAAAAGGATAAATATGTTGAAAGTGATTTTTCCGCAGGCCTTTCTCTTGTTCTTCCATCTGCCATTGTGAGAACCCCCAATTGCTTTAGCTCCATTTGTGCAGGAAAAGCAGCGGCCCTCTCTCTGTTTTGTGCCATAAAGAAATCTCCCTGGTGCCAAGTGCATCTGCAATCCAGCAGATTTCCTGTGAAATCCAAACCCGGCGGCACACAAAGTAAAACGCAGTGTAGAAGCTGGTAGAGGCTGCTAATCTTCTCGGTGATGGTCTCGTTTGTTTACAATAATTACACTAATGTCTCAGAATTAAAGTGGTAATTATTTGTTGATGTTAAAATGCTACATGAAGCACCTTTAATGCCTTGAAGTAATTTGTATATACAGGACACATCCAAATGCGATGGCTCCATCATTACTTTGAATGGCTTTAACTAAATAGATGATGACATCCTTCTTGTGCAGCTTCCAAATTATCAGCTTCAGGAACCGTAATATGTTACTACTGGCTGTTTGCTGGTGTTTCTGTTCCCCTAGTCATCCTGTCAGGACAAAAGCAGAGACACCCAAGGACGCAAATGGAAGTTTTTTTTAGACAGACATATCATGAGATCATCTTCCTTTCACAGACTTAGAATTGTACCAAGCTGATGTTGAGGCTGAAATGTTTTCAGGGAAGCAGCCTGAGGTCAGACCGGGCTAAGGTCTGTGTTGTTTTGCCAGAAGGTGGAGGGAGTCAAGCAGGAAGAGAAACGGCCAGCTACAGCGAGATCCCCAATGACAGGCTGTACATAATTGATTGTTTATCTGTCTACAGCCTGAGCAGCAGCAGTCAGCGAGAAAATACCTCCCTCTCACGCACGCGCACACACACACACATACACAGGCAAACACACACACACACACACACACAAACAGACGTGTACCATTTTAGGGATTTAGCTGGTGATTTAATTCAGAGTGACTTACATTGAGTGCCATAAGCTTTAATTCCTAAATCACCCAAATTATAACCGTCCAATACTAAGCATGAGGGTCACGGCTATAATGCTCTAGTGACAATACGCGCACACACACGCACACACACACACACACACACACACACACACACACACACACACACAGCACCCTGCCAGCTCTGCCACCCTGTCGATTCAGAGTGACGGCTGGCTGTTCCTGGCTCTGGCAGATACACACAGATGTGACCTTGGGCAAATCACCTCATTTTCTGTCCTCTCTCCTGTACTCCTGTTACAGGTTTTATATGCCTATGAGCAGGCTTTAATTCTGCCTATCAGCAGGTGTGTGTGTGTGATGCAGCAACAAGAGCAGCGGCGGGCCCTCCTAAGTGCCCTTCAATCCATCACACACACACGCACGCGCACACACACTGGCGCACACACATCATATCCTCGATGGAGGAGCTCATCACAATGTCACTTTCAATTTGGATGAGCCCACGGTCTGTTCAGGAGATATAATGGATTGGATGATAGCAGGGAAATGGATGATGCGGCTCAGGTCTCCTGCAACAAGCATTCAGATTTCTGATCCTGTCTCTCCAGGTGTCATCTTTGTGTTGTTAAGTTTCACTGTCTTGCACAATAGTATATGTTTAAAAGCCGCCGAATTGTGCGATCTACATTTGATTTGTAGGTGCTATTACTAGTAGGTACAATTATATTTTAACATTGTTGTTTAACGAAGACTCCTGAGAACTTTGTCATGTGTGAACAAAATGTGCAGGAGAGCAGCTGAGAGAAATGAATTTATTTCCGTCCCCTGCCAGGCGCAGTGTGGCCCAGAAATCCACTAAAACAACTAGAAGCAGGCCAAACTGTTGCCCCCAGATTAGCAGTAAAGTCTTAGTGTTTTCATTTTCCAAGAGCCTTAACCTTTTTAAGGGATTTAGTCAACTACTTGTTCTTTCAGCACCCTTTCTGCTCTATAAACACATAACAAAAGGAAAAAAAGAAGTGGTCTGGCTAAATGACTAAAAGCAGAGTTTTACAAATAGTTAGCCAGACAGCATTCTTGACAGAAGGTGGACCTTTTATATTTGGTTTCTGCTTTGCATTCTTTTGGGTCGTGACTAGATACGGAGTCGTGACTGGAAACTAGAATTTGGCTCGTATAAATAAGGCAAAGAAGATTTCAGAAGGTTAAAGCAGTCCAGAAAGTTTCCTGTGCATCAGCCAAAGTAGTGCTTGGTAAGCAACTACTTATCAGAAAGCAATATTTATGTGAAGCTCCCAAATAGAATAGACTAGGGAGTATTCTTCTTTGTGTCTCTCAGAGGGATAAAGATCAGTCTTTGTGTTCAGGGGCAGACGAAGGGCGTGCATTAAAGCGCCTGTTTAGATGTGTGGCAAGGGACACGACTGAATGCTGTAGAATTATTTAACCATTTAGTTTTAGCCTTTACGTTAAAACCAAATTAGCTTTTTCAAATCAAATTGAAAAGGATTTGCAGTTGGATTTTAAAATAAAAACACATAAGAAATTGCTACATCTCACCATACTTAAAAAAAAAAAACATCAAGGAGGTGCCAGTTGATGAGACCAGAGGGGGGTTCAACATGTCAACACAGTCTAAAAAAAGGGGCTCATCACTGCAAAACATGACATGTTTATATAGGCACAAGAGGCTACATCATTATATGTGCAAATTAAGCAGTTTAATTGCAGTGGGGATTAATGAATGCAAGATTTATCACCGAGACAGTTCAATTCTTCATATTTTGCCAGATGAGCACAACAAATTACAATAAAAAATTTGAAGCAGTTCTTAATGTCACAGATCTGGATGGTAGTTAGAGTAACAGTGCATTCTCCAGTGGTCTGTATGTCAACTTACTGCTGTCTGCAACTTACTCTGACCTCTCAGCATTTATAATATATTGTATGCTGCAAACAATATTGTTCTTAAGAATTTTCATTATTCTCTATTCGAGTCTTAAATCTTACTTTTCTAAAAACAAGTGAAAAAATCTGCCAGTGGAATGAGATAACTTCACTTCTTTCCAATGCAAATTAATTAATGTCTAAATAATCTTCTTTAATCAGCTGTCATTTTCTTGGTACTTGTGGCTTGTTTGAAGATAATGACATCATCTGAACTGGGTGAAACTGTACTGGAAACAAGTGGAATCATCTCACCTGAGCGTTTTTCACTTAAAAGTGAGACTAAAGAAAATAGGATGGATATCTTTGGAAGCGTAGTTCTGATGTGTTGTGTCTTCTTGTGTTTAGAGCATGATGAGTGCCTCAGTGGACTACACAACTGTGATGAGAACGCCTTGTGTTTCAACATGGTCGGAGGCCACAGCTGCTCCTGTAAGCCGGGCTACACCGGGAACGGGACAGTCTGCAAAGGTAAGCACCACTGTGGCTGTACTGTGACCAGCATTTATTGGGGGTATTAGTTACAGTATAAAAATAGATACATTTCACTCAGAAAAAAAACTTTCCTGGCATCTAGGTGTGGGGGTTTCTCTCTGTTTGCTCTTATTTTTTTGTTTTTTTTTAAATGTGTATTTATGTCCTTTGTTGCTCTGTAAAGCGCTTTGTGAAGAGTTAAAAGGATTTACTAGACAAATTTGACTTGACATGACTTGACTTGACGAGATTTACCCGCTCCCCTACATTGCTTTATATAGGATTGGTCATACCATGTGCAGTTAAATCAATCCCATAATTTGAAATCCATTTAAGGAAATCCATTGAAGAATCATCTGGTGCGCATCTTGCTGTACCTGAGCTTCTTTTGTTTTCAATTCTTTCCCTTCCCATTCTTGCCAGTGAGCTAGCAGAAAGTGATTTGTGTAGATGTTTCATTTATTTCCATTGCATTCTGTCAACTTCAATGACTTCTCTTTACTTTGAGGACGCATTAGCTAACAGTCCATCCACGAATAATGAACATTTTTGAATTAACCTCGGCGAGATGCATTAATCACGCTAAAGAATGTCATGAGAGGCTGTAATGAATCACATCACCAAATTAGCTCTTATTCTGTATGCAAATACATATGCTGCTGCTGGTCTAATTACATAGCTAATGCTCGTTAATCTTGGTGAGTAATGGCTCTTCTCCCCTGGTCTACCTCTAGCTATGTGTGACGGATTGTGCCAGAATGGGGGAACCTGTGTCTCACCTAACAACTGTGTTTGCCAGCAAGGATTCACTGGGAGGAGATGCGAGACAGGTAAGAGTTCATTTCAGTTCCTCTCCTTCGCCTACCCTCGGTCCTCAAAATAACTCGAGGAAGACTTTTGGCTGAATGCATTGGAATGAGAAGCAGGAAGGAGAGGTATCGTTAAGTGAAGTCTTTTCTTCAGATTCAACAGGAAAAGGACAAAAGGAAAGAGTAGAGGAGATTACCGCAGGAAGGCACTTCAGATCAAAGTTGTTGCTTTAGTTATCTAGGCATATCTGGGCTCTTGTTGAAAATGCAGTGATTACTCTTACTTTGTGGAGCTGTCTTTACTCTGACCCCGACAAAACAGCTGATGTGAAATTGTTGAGATGTTTTCAGCACTCACCAGCTGCTGTATTCACTGTGTGTGCATGTGTGTGTGTGTGTGTCTGTCTGGTGTGTGTCTATGCTCCATACTGAGTAATGAGCTTGTACCTCTTCCAATGGCCCGGTGGAGGATTTGAACTGCAGTTGCAGCAGTATGGGAATTACCCCATATCACAGCCCATATTAATCAGCATGGCATTCCTCCTTATAGGCTTTATCCCGCATCCAAATTACAACGGCACAAACTCCTGATGCACATTATATGATAGGGTGTGATAGCTTGCTTAACCAAGTATAAAGCCTATCTGTCAACCTGTGTCATAGCAAAGCGCGTATCACAACTCGCTCTCATCCATGGAAATATGTCAAACACGACGTTGTGATAACATTCAGGGCTATGGATTTTTATTTTTTTTATTCATTATTCCATTCAATGTGTTTTCCTCTGCAGTGCAAGTGAAGGTAACAAAGAAAGACTATAATCCTTGAAGTTGTGCTTTATACAACTTATGCCTATCTATAGCAGCTACACCTTCTCATAACCTATTTCAACCTTTTCGGAGATTGTCCTTCAGGAGACAAGTGACCGAGCTAATAGAAAGTCTAGTCGTGACAGTTCTCCCAGTATCTGTGCCTGTGTCTGAGGCAAGGAAACGGAGCTTATCTGCTTTGTCATTGGTTCAGGTATTGATTGCACATAAAGGACCTTTTTTACGAGGCGTCCTTTTTACTGCCCATCTTAAAGTAAATGAATTTCCTCATGGTGCCGCTCTGAGATGCTGAGGAAGGAGTGTGTGTGTGTGTGTGTGTCTGAGAGAGAGAATGTGTTAACACACCTAACCATAATGACTTATCCTCCTCCCCATTTTGCAGCAGAAAAGGTTCTGAGGACCCTGTCCCCTAGTAATGGCATGGTCCAGGCAATCACACATTTCATTACCTTCTATAGTGTTTTAGATCCCTCTCTCTCTCTTTTTTCTCTCTCTCTTTTCTCTCTCTCTCTCTCTCTCTCTCTTTTTTTTCTCTGTTTTCGAAGTATTCTGCGTCTCAAAAAACAGTCCAAGGATAAATCTAACAATAGCAATTCATTTTTTTCCAAAGCGCTTCCATTCATTATAGGTTCAATACTCAGTATTTCAAAAACAGAGATGATTACCTTCTCAAAAATGTTATTATTTTGTAGGCAAAATGTTTTTTTGTTGCGTAGTAACTCATATTTTTCTACAGTGCCTTTTTCTCTAACGCTATCATATGCCCGCAATAGGTGTTTTTTTTTTATAATGGATATTTCAATTTTAATGAAACTCTTCACCGTTAAGATTTTCTTTTCCCTATTAGATGTGACTGTTTAGCGCCTGAAACCCGAAATGGTTGCAAACAAACAATTTGCGAGCTAAGTAGAAGTACAAACGTCTATTTTTTAATCACACAATGAGAGGGGATGTAACAGCGGTGATTGGCGGCTCAGGGATCAGTCTATTTTCAGGCTCTTCCCCACTCATCATCACCAAGGTTGATTAGAATTCACACCGTCGAGGTTTGAGGACACACACGTAAACAAGCACACACATGCGCACACAGAATCCCTCGCGCACACACTCCCGATGCCTCGGGCGACAAGACATTTGTCACCACAGCTGCTGCTGCTGTGTGTAGCTATGTCTCTCTGTCTCCTTCCACCCACACTCCATCTCCCTCCCTCTCTCTCTGCCCCAGTCAGCTCTGTGACAGCTACCATCCTCGTGTGCTTTTTACTGTGGTTTTATAGTCTAGGACCACCGTTAGGGCCCCAGGCCGCGGAGCCGCAGCCGCCGGCACTGTGGAGAGACTTCACCAGTCATTCGGTGTGATAGGAGGTCCTTCTTGTGTCTCCTCGCAGCGTGACAGGAGTTCCCAGCGAGGGAAGTGTCTACCGGAGAAGCTCATAGAGATGTATGGAGGTTAATGCACTGTTGGATACGGTACTCTTGTGGAGGGAAGGAGGGGAGGGGAGGGAGGGATGAAGGGAATAAAAGAGTGGAAAAGATAGTTTGGGGAAAAGAGATGGAGATGTACGGGGAGAGTGACAGGCGCAGAATTTAAGGAGAAAGGGGAAAGGAGAGGTAAAGAGTGAGGGCGGGAAGGAGGGGGGCGGGGGGGGAGGAGATGAAGTGGAGAGGAAGATACAGAGATGTTGGGAAAAACTGACAGATGCGGCGACGGAATGGGAGATGCAAAGAGAGATGGATGGATACGGGGTAGGGGTTAGCGAGTTTTCTCTGCATTTGGATGGGGAATGAGGCTGGTGGGGTAGGTGCAGGAGGAGGAGGAGGAGGAGGAGGAGAAGCGGAGCTGGGTGGATGAACATGGAAAAGCTTTCACTAAAACTGGGCTCCCCACCCCCAGAACCCTGTGAGCTTTTAGAGGCCTCCCCAGGGACGCAACCACTTCTACTGCCGCAGCGGCAGACTGACGGCCTGTCATAGGCGAGAGAAAGAGAGCTCTTCAAGGCAGCGTGGATACACACACACACACGGCCGCTTGCACCCACAAGCATGCACACACACACACACACTCATGTATGAGAGGACGCTAACAGTTTGTGGATTGTCAGCCTGCTGCCGGATTTTGGATGATGCTGTTGTGTGAGTGTGTGTGAATGTGCATGTTCTTTTGTGAGTGTTTGTATCTTAGTGTGTTTGTGTGTGTGTGGGCACTTGTGCATGTATGAGTATGTGGACGTGTGAGTGTGTGTGTGTGTGTGTGTGTGTGAGTGTGTGCGTGTGCTCGCTTGTCATTATCATTCAGGAGGAATGGATGGGGAGGGACAGGGGACACATAGTGCTGACAGACGGACACCAGCTAGTGGAGAACTCTGACACAACATGAATTATGCAGCATACAGCTGCGTAGGGGCACACACACTTCAGTCATGGATATAAATGTACTCGGGGCCAGCCATGTAATGTGTGCCCCAAACACGCTGCACAGTCGACAGAGAAGCCCCAGGCTACCACTATTTCTTTGTATGGCTTAGGTGAAAAATGCTCAAATGCTGGCACATTACATTTATTTTTCAGTAAAATGGGGTGTCTATTTCCTTCCCTGGCTTGGAGGAAGCCAGAATAAAATCCTTATGTGCCAGCTATTAGGCTGTTTGACAACTTGGTCAAATAAATCTTGCATTGTTTGTTTTAACCGACAAAACTTAGGTGCCAGATGGGTGAGGTCTGCTACAAAACCCTAGATCACAGGAAAGAATTTGAAAGTGACAATTCTGTGTGATTGATGACTTATCTGGTAGTATCTGAATTGCGCTGATGTGATAAAAATCCACTCACCCCATGGAAGCTGAAACAAACACTAAGCATAAATTGCAACTACTATTTGACCACAGATCTATTTTGTTTTCCATTTAGTTTGAATTCATGCTGCAAGTGATTTCTGCATGTGTGTTTCTGCATCGGTTTTAAGTTTCTGGTAAAGTACGGAAGATCAAGTCAGCCTATTAGCGAAACTGTATTGGACTGTAATGCACTGGACTATAAAGATTTTTTTGCTAGCCTGTAGTCTCTCTGCGTGAAATAATTGGAAATATCCTCTGTAAACATCCTCTCCTCTACTTTGGCCTTTGATGGCATGTTTATTGACTAAATTGCTGAGCTGTTCCTATGAGATGAATGGGGAGGTAGCCGTTGTATTTCCTTTATTTTCAGCTCATTATCGTCTCCTTTCATGGTTGTAAAGCCCCTCCAAGCTTATTAGGATGCTTGCCTACCAGTTAATATTTCCTGTCACCATGCTGTCAGTTCTGTAACTAATGGCCGTCTATGCTGTCCTTGGCTGCCCTCTTGGTAGCTTCTTAAAGGACAGTGTAGGCAGTTCAAGGGAGGAGAACATTTTGATCAGATGCTTTGGAAGGACATCTCTCTTTCATCTTTCACTTCATCTGCAGTCTATCTATCGCTGTGCCACGTCTCCACAGGCACTTTTAATCAGCTACTCTGAATCACACGGAGGCAAGTATCGTATGGGCCGTGTTCTTTAAGGACAATGAGAAAGAGATAAAGAATTTTTATGTTTGTTGTTAATGATGCAATTTAGATTTGTGACTCCTACACACTCTAAAAAATATCCTGGAGGGATATGTTTAAGAGCACCATCAAAGCTCTGGTGCATTACACCTACACTGTAAATTGATGTTTTATCGGTAGGAAAAACTCTCATTTTCTCAAGTCATGATCATTTACCCACACACTTCTTCTATCAAAGTGATATTCTCATAAAGTAGAGTGATCTAAAGAGGAGAGCGTTCTGTTTCTTCCACATTTTTTCCCCCCAATGAAATGCTGAACGGGTTTTCAGAGCCATTTCACTAACTTTATATTTCCAGTTCTTCTCTGTTGCGGAGATGATGCCTTGTAGTTCTGTGAGTTTTTCTTTACTCAGAAGAGGAAAGAAAAAGGAAGAGGAGAAGTGAAGGAAAGAGAGGAAAAACATTTAAATGGACGAGAGAAGAAAGGAGAGGGTATTTAATAATTGGATGATAGCGGATGAAAGAAAAAGGAAGGGAAGCTAAAGAGAGGGAAGGAGGGATGAGACGTAGAGAATGGAAGAGGCAAAAAGCAAATGGAGGAGAGGAGGAGGAGGAGGAGGAGGGAGGGAGGAGGAGAGGATGGTCAGTGACTTTATAAGGTACTTTGGCAGCAGTGAGAGAAGGAGTGTGGAGCCCTGAGGTCATGCTGGCGTATCGACTATAGGACAGAAAGCAGAATGGGGCCAGACAAACAATTTGTTCCCTCAGACCTCATTTACATTGAGGCCATGCTCCAGGTAGCTTGACAGGACGGACGGACAGACAGACGGACACACAGGCGCACAAACAGAAAGACAAATAACAGAGAGAAAGATATACCGAAGCTCAGGCAAATATCCTAACAGGTAACCAAACAGATACAGGTAGAAAGAGACAGACAGGCTGAATGTGCGCAGTCAAACAGGAGGACATGGAGTCAGATATACAGGCAGGCAAAAAGAAAAACAAGTCTATCCAGGTAGAACGGCACAGGACAAAATAATTGCTAGTAGATGTTGATGTTATGCTGTACTATAATTTTAAATAGAGACCACGGGTTAGTGGTAAATTATATAATGGCAGGCGAGAAAAACATCACAACCTCATCATGGCTGAAATCTCCCTTGGGCACCTCCCACCCTGCACTCAGACAGGTAGTGAATATTTAAAACCATATTAATTTTTTCGCCCCTTGACAGCTCCCATGATGCATCGCTCCGGCTCTCCCTCTCTCTCCCTCTCTCTCTCTCTCTCTCTCTCCTTGCTCCACAAGGCCCGGGGGCCTGTGACTGTTTAAGCTCAAGCGGCTTGTTTAAGCACAATGATTATGTATTCATTATTTATTTAGGGACGGCCTAACAAAGCACTCACTCCATCACCCGTAATTAGTGTGTCTTAATTAGGCCCTGCTAATGGCCGGAGCTGTCGTTTAGCTGAGCGCAACCTGCTGCTTCTGGCTAAATGACACATCTCCCAGGGATAGCAAGCTACTGTAGCTGCTGCAGAACAGCGAACTCCACTGAGCGCCGGACAACCGCACAGCTCGGAGAGTAGGAGGACTGATGCAGTTAGAGAGGCTGAGGGAGAGTAACTGCAACTGCATGCGCTCGCAGCTAGAGACCGTGCGTGTCGTGAACGAGGCTTGTATCCAATTTATTACTCATCCCACTCTCCCACTTAGAATTTTAAAAGGCCAGCACTTTGAGATATAGATTTGCGTTTCATTGTGTCTGGTTCATCTTCAGAGGCCTAATTTGTAACCCAATTTGCCCCGGGGTTCATAATGATTGATCGATTAGTTCGGTGCGCTCTCCCTCGATGAAGACCGAGGGCTAGCGCCAATCACTCGATTACACTTTACTGTACATCTCAAGAGCAGGGATCCACAATCCATTCTTATCGCTGTGTCATGCACATGCCAATAACAGCTTTGTACGCACTATTGAATTCAAGATACCGCCGTCTTCCCTCAGCCGTCATTGTAAATGTGATCTGACGTTGCCGGCGACGCTACATATTAAAATCCACTTGATGCCAAACGACATCTGAGGTGGAAAAGGAGGAGGAAAAGTCATATTGGGAATTGGATTAAGAGGTGTTTCTGAATAATTCCTCCCGGAGTTTATCAGGATTATCATGTAGTCCTCTGTTGAAATGGAAATCAGTTTGAATTAGGCTATTGTATGGGAGATGTACATGAACCACATCTCAACCCCCAGCGCTGTCTGTCAGTCAAGGTATGGAAGACATGGGAGGAGAAGCGACAGGGGTGGAAGGAAGGAAGGAGGGGGTAAAAGCAAAGAGCTGTATCTGTCTGAGCTCAGACTAGGCAGCGAGGGAGATGGGAGGAATGACGGGAGGGGAGGGGAGGGGAGGAGGGCGGAAGGGAGAGATGGAGAGAAGACGTACACAGACCGAACTCTAAACTGTCTTTTTCAGCTCAAAGAGAGAGCAAGCTGGAGGGATGAGGGATGAGGAAAGGTGAAGGCACGGGGGGCAGCTCTGTTTCTGCCTCCGCTCTGAGACAGAGATAGACAGGCAGAGCAGAAAAAAAAGAGACACGGAGAGGTGAAGACACGACGAGGAGAGAGGAGAGAGGAGAGAGGAGAGCGGGTGTTCAAGGCAGACCGGCGTAACAAGCCCAGAAGGGTGCAGGAGGAAGACCATCCGCCTGTTCCTCGCTTTGTCCCTGGAGAGCTGCCTTAATAGAGCCCTTGTTTCCAGCCTGTCACTCAGGATAACGAGTGGGATAACTGCAGTCTGTCCCATCAGCTTTCGTCCTCCTCGCTCTCTTCTTCCTTCGCCTCTTCCTCCTCCTTGCTCCTCTTTCTACTCCTCCACCTCTTCCAGCCTAATCCTCCTCCTCCTCATTCTCTGCCTCCTCATTCTCTTCCTCGTCCTCCACCGCCTCCTTTACTTCCTCCTTCACTGTCACCCACCTCCTCCTCCTCCTCCTTCTTTTCATCCCTGTTCACCTCCTCCTCTTTCTCTCTTTCTGTTGGTGTGTTTCTCTGTCAGTTTCCACGTCTTTCAGTCGGCAAGGTAACTGCGAAAATAACAATGCTCTTCAATGGCCTTGACCTCTATAAGAGATAGAGACAGAAAGACAGTTTTTATTTTGTTCACCGTGTTTTTTTCTGAGAAGAGAGAGAAAAACATGACATGAGCAAGTGAAGAAATAACTATGATTCAACAAAAGAAAACGCTTCATGATCCAACAGAAAAAAAAAAAGCTATCGGTATTCTTCATTGTTGCCTGTTTAATTGCAATGATTGTCCATTATGTTTTGCACAAGATGATAAAAGATGAGGCAAACACTTTGTATCCTTGACATCAGACATTCATTCTAGTCAAGTCAAAGTCCAAGGTGTGACAATAATGAGTTTCAAAAGACTGTCCTGAAAGACTCCAGTAATTTCAAAGTTGATTTGACAAAGGCTCACAAGCATTGTGCCATAATTGAAGCTGACAGGTTCGGCTCAGATAAAAGAAAAAAAATGATGACTCTTTTGTTGAGGGTGTAACCCACTGCTGCTATAGCCAGGCAGTCAAGCTTTGACATATTTGAATGAAACAGGCTGAAAATAGCCCATTTGTATATTTTTAGGCTTCATTCGCAATTGCTGTTTGGTATAAATAGTGTCTGACTGCTGAGTTGCACTTTGAACAATTTCCAACAGCCTTATTGGAGAGAAGAAGATGATTTAAACAAATTCAGCTTGATTTTTATACTGGCAATAAGACCGCATGCAGCTCTTCTCTTTCAAAGCCCTGTGCGCCTTTATCACACTAAAATTCACAGGCAACAAAGAGCATTGGATATTTCTCTTCAGGAGTGGGGAGAATTTATGTTAATTTTCAAAGATAGGATAGTTATGCTATTTGCTGTAGCCACACACTTTTTAATCAGTGTCCTTTTGACCCAATGTTGCTGTCCTAAGGGGAGAAAATGAGGTTCTCTGCTCTCACCAAACTGACGTAATTAGTGAAATGTGAGCTATGCCTTTAAAGTCTCCCACTGGAAACTACACTGCCACACTGACAGAGAGTATTGAATGTAACCAGTATGGAAAACGTAAAAAGAAAGATAGCTTTTACTCACTTATTTCTGCGTAAACCTGCGGCTGACTCAGACAAATGTGGGTAATTCTTAAATAGATAAGGCTCTAATCTGCGGGACATTTGATCAATGGTTAATCTGCTGGAGAAATTCTATTAAAAGGCTGAGGGCTCATTAGCCAATAGATCTTAATCCTATTACCGCCTAGGCGGTGGGGGACCATGAGCCCGTCTGCCTGTCGCTCTATGGGGGATCCTATTGCAGGCAGTCATGGAGAAGGTCAGACGCGGCACACCGCTATTTTCATAATGAGTACGCGGCATCATGCATCACGCACAATCATAAAGAAGCCATCACTGACTATGCAGACACATTTAATCACCCCAAATGTCTGGGTCTACCACATTTAGCCCTACTGTGTAATCACAAGCTTTAGCTCCACTCTTGAGTGGCCCTGGCCCCTAGTTTAATTAAATGTTAGTTGAAATATCATAGTGATCTGTCTCTCCATGGGCATAAATCCCAGAGTGAATGAGAGTGATATTGGATTTGTTCTCAGTGAATTTCTGTAGGAAATGGGGATGGTCGCAAGGTTGTTTGTTGAAATGAATGGGTTGAAAGTTGGCTTGCTGTGAAGAGAGAGAGAAAGAGAGAGAGAAAAGAAAAAAACGTAGAGAGAGGAACAAAAAAGACAGACAAAAGAAAAAATCTGAATTCAATATTGAAAGACGGGAGGTGAAAGAGAAAGCAGAGTCAAGGATATTGTGGCTGGGCTCTTGCTAAATGTGGCTCTGTGCAAACAAACATTAGCTCCATCTAATGACAGCCACCCACAGGCTGTGCGGTAAAGCGTGCTCAAAGCCCTTTACTTAGCTTATTTGCACTTCAACTCATGGGAACCACCTATGTCCAAGTAAAACACAATAAAAGTGTGTGTGTATGTGCGTGTGTGTAGCACATAAGCATTTATGCGTGTGCCTGCATGTGTGCGTTGGAGGATTAGATTGCACAGGATTTCTACTGGCATTTCAAAATACAAACCACGTATGTTCCTGGCTTCTAAGAATAGGCTTGTTATATTAGATACATTCATGCTCAGCCATCTTTTATTGATACATGTGTTCTTCTCTCTATGCAAGTATGCTTGATCGATAAAGCCTATGGACTAGATCCCTTCAAATGCTGGACACGTTGTTATATCAATTATGAATCAGTCGGTGTTGAAAATGCCTACCAGGCAAGAATGAAGTTCAATAGCCCATTCACTGTGCAGTGCACATTTTGAAACCAGTGTGTGTAGCCGATACTGATGTTTCATGTGGATGTCTTAATGTCCTCTTCTCTTCTCTTCTCTTCTCTCATTCTCATGCACTCCCTCCTCTCTTCCTCCAGATATTGATGAGTGTTCGGATGGGTTTGTCGAGTGTGACAGCAAATCCACTTGTGTCAACCTGCCTGGCTGGTACCACTGTGAGTGTCGTGATGGCTACCATGACAACGGCTTGTTCTCAGCCAATGGGGAGTCATGTGTAGGTGAGTTGGCCCACCTTTTCCTTCCTTACAATGCTATAAAAAGTGTAATGAAGAAAAACGTGACTTCTCTTCTCAGATATTAGGAGCAAGATTTGTGTACATATTTAACCCCAGTTGTGCCTGATACAGACCTAAAAGACGCAAACATGCAGTGAAAGCGGTATCTTTTGATTGGCCAGAACTTTGCTGAAATATACAAATCTTACCCTATCAGAAATTCTACAACTTTTGTTTCATAAGATGTTTTTTACGCTTGTGTAAGTAATGGTATGATTGGATATGTCATTACCGGTGTGTTTTCCTCCTAAAATGTCAGTTTGCTTTTTGCAGCCTGTTCAGTTTCTGGAACATTCTCTCTGATACAGCCTGTCAGGAGAAGTGTCAGCTGTCAAAATGGAAACCCTCAATCTACTGTAGCAACGAAGCCTTGCCTGTAACAATAGTGCTAGTTCTGCTCCGCTCACCAACCCCATCTTGGCTGTCAGCTGGAGTAGTGAGAGGCAGAAAAAAGCACATTAAAGGCACTCTCAGAAAAGCCGAACCTGTCGGCATTCACCAGGCAAAGTTATAATTTGACCAAAAGTAGGTTTCTGGGTTACATTAGAATTGTACATCATACTGTATGATGCCCTTAGGTTTTGAAAAATTGTTGCACAGGTGGCTTTCAATTACCTTTTAGGCTTTAACTTCTGTAGAGTGACTTACAATGAGTGAGCAGATAGCAGGTCGGTGTCTTACTCAAGGACACTTCGATAGGACTTGTGGCTGTGCTCTTTATATTTTTTTGTTATAGGATAGTGTAACCGCTCGGACACCCTGCCACCAGGTTACTAAAGCAAATATCATCGGCCTTGTTTCTTAAAAAAAACACTAATCCGCATTTCCTCGAGCCATGCTTAAACTGTATGACCTGTGTTGAGCATATGCATGAAGTCATCTCTTTTTGCTCCCTGCAGATATTAATGAATGCAAGACGGGGAGGAACACCTGTGCCAACGACACAGTGTGCTTCAACCTGGAGGGGGGCTACGACTGCCGGTGCCCCCACGGGCGCAACTGCACCGGTGACTGTATCCATGACAACAAGGTCAAGCACAGCGGGCAGATCTGGGTGCTGGACAGCGATAGGTGCTCCGTCTGCTCCTGCCAGGTGAGAGACAGAAGGAGACGGACAGTGGAGAGCTAGAGAAAGAGAGAGAGAGAAAGAGAGGAGAGAGAGAGAGCGAGAGAGAGAGAGAGTTAGTAGCTGAAACAGAGGTAGATGGATAGGATGAAAGAAACAGAGAGACAGACAGAAACAGAGGAAGATGGATTGGATGAAAGAGACAGCAAGGCCGATAGAAACAGAGGAAATGTGCCCACAGATGGTTGAGTGGTTAAGTTCCCTTTCTCTGGAACCACATGTGTGACCCCACTGTTCTAGGATTGAGCTTTCTCTCCTGTGTCTAGTCTGTCTCCCTACTTTCCTGCTGTCTAAATAAAGACCAACAAGGCAACAGTAAACATGTCTACCACCACGAATGATGCAGGCCCTCTCTGGGCCAAAACATACAGTATGTATCCTTGCATATTTATTACCTGTAATTTTAGTGCTCCCCTTAAACCAATCAGTGGAATTTTGAAAATGCTGAAATCGCATAATTTCCCCAAATCTTGTCCAAATCAGATCGGCAGAGTCTGAGATATGGCACTTCACACATGGATGTAGGAACAATGTAGCGCCTCCCTTGGGTTAATTAGTATAAATTTGAAAATCCCGGGACGCAGTGGCGAAATGCATTATTCTCCCAAATTTCATGAAAATGTAATCTGTGGTGTCAGATATATCGCGCATGACACATGAACAATCAAGCAAATGATGTAGCGCCCCCGTTGGGCCAATTAGTGTAATTTTGTAAATGCTGGAATGCCCCCCAATGTTTTGTCAAAATCTGATCAGTGGTGTCTGAGATCATGTCATCTCAGAGAGAGAGAGAGCGAGAGAGAGAGATAGAGAGACATGGAAAGAGGTAAAGAGAGAATGTGGATGGAAGCTTCTGTTCAATAAATTGATGTTAACTCTGTTATGGTGCTGTTGATGACAGTGGTGATGACACGGTGATGACCGGTTGACTTAAAGTGAATAGACTGTGTGTATTCAGATTTTTAAGGTCTACCTGAGTGACTCTTGGTGTAGCTGTGCTGTAGTTGTCTTGATTGATTTTTGACACCTAAGTGACATAGCATCTGGAAACAGTTGGTGTGGAAACTCATTCTCAATCAACCCAAGCACATTTTTTTCTCCATGGTTATCAGGTCACGGACCAGTCATGCTTTGTAATTCAGCGTTTCACTCAACCTAATGCCAAGTGTCTGGCAGTGGTGGAAGGTGATTATAGTGGATTAGTGTCGGTAGTGAATGATCAAGCAGCAAATTATTCATTTGATTACAAAGGACCAGGGCAGAAATGGCTCCCCTAATTAAATGAGTCATTTTAATTGATTTGAGAGATTGAAGAGCTGCCTGTCAAAATTAGTTGTATTGAGCGGTTGAGGGAGCAAAGGAGTAAACATGTTATTGTTTTGGATGAGAGTAGACACAGCTGGATATTAGAGGGAGAGCTGCAACTAAGTGACAGGAGAAGCCAAGGTCAAACGTCACAGAAGCAAAGACTGGGTTGTGTCCAGACTCAGGTCATGCTATATGCAAATGGTTCATTGTGTTTATTTTAATCTGCTCGGAGCAGCAGATGGGTGGAGTTTACTGCATCGGTAAAACTCAGGTGCTGTCAGTGGTGTTGCCAATATCAAATACTTTTCTGTGATTGGCAAAACATTCTGGCACTCATGGCGTTCTCGTAGGAATTATTTGCAGGTACTGTTTGGTCCAAGTCTTGTTCTGTTGACATGTACAGTAGCATGTGTCCTCTTTTTGGGGGAACAACTTATTCATTTTTTGTCTTTTATTAGAGAGTATAAAGTGGTTTAGACATGTAGAATGCACTATAGCCCACTGAGCCACCAGGATGGCCCAGTAGTAGTTCTTCAAATGTCGCAATGATGAACATAAAATCCTAAAGATCTGCTGTGCAACAGTGCTAAATATATTTGGATATATGTGGAGTGTTTCACCTACTAGCTGAGACTGAATCATGATATATAAATATAACTTCAGAACAATTGCTACAGCTGGGTTACACGGCCTTCATGACGACCAATAAACCGTTTTATTTCCACGTCTATGCATGTATGTATGCATGTATATGTATGTATATGTGCATGCCTGTGTGTGTGTGTGTTCCTGTGTTCTTTGTATGCCTATGCGTGGGTTTGCGCTCTGTGCTCAGGCTGGCCAAGTGATGTGCCGGAGGATGGTTTGCGACTGCGACAACCCCAACGCCGACCTGTTCTGCTGTCCAGAATGCGACCCTCGGCTGAGCAGCCAGTGTCTGCACCAGAATGGCCTGCTCACCTATGGCAGCGGGGATACTTGGGTGGAGAACTGCCAGCAGTGCCAGTGCCTGGTGAGTAGGGGAGAACTTGTTCCCCCATCATTTAAATTTTTAGGAATTTAGTTGCCGCTGTTAACCAGATCCACTGACTGAGAGAGCACAATAAATGTAACAAATACTCCTGTCTCCATGGAAATGCTCATGAACGAAAGAGATGTCCTAGGTAAAGAAAGTCAGGGAGAAAAGTTTTTGGTGTTATTGATTAAGAAGTGGAGAGGAAGGTTGAAGAGAGGAGGACATGAAGATTGGTTTTCAACTCATGGCAGAAGAAAGGAAATGATTGGTGACATTTTAAGAATTCAGCGGTCCCACTGCGCTGTTATCTGCTTTATGCGATGTGTTGTGAATGAATTATAAATATTACTGAAGCATGAGTTCAAGGTTAAGAAGCAAACAGGTAAAAAGTGTGTGTGTGGAGAGTGGGAGTGTGTAGCTCTGTCTGTGTATTGGTCTTTGTGTGTGTGTGTGTGTGTTTGTGGTTTGAGAAGGGTGTGAATAGTGTGCCTTACATGCAAACAAGTAAATCCCATTTCTCATACAAAACAAAATGACATTGTCAGGTTTGTGCTCTACTCTTGAATCTTCCACAGTTATATATATAGAGTATATGCACTGTTTTGTTTTCTTTCACGTCGTCTGCCTTGTCGACCTTTTCCAAGGTTTCCGCAACCCCGCTGTTCACACAACACGGAGGCATTTCATGAGTATTTCCCAGTAAATCTGACAAGAACAATGCATCGTTCTACCCGCGATCCGCCTCTCAGACGCCCCTCACCACATAAACATATGTTTATTAAATGCAAATGTCATGCTTTAAATTCTCCCCCACTGTCTCACTCATACGTAGATCAAACACTTACCTACATCAGTGTAAGTTCGGCAGTTTGCATGTCCCTTCTCTTTTGGTGGAGGGGCATTACCATTTTTTTTCTCTTTTATTTTCTTATTTGTAGATCAGACGTTACTTGTAGCCAATATAAGTTGGTTCCAGTCTCACAGATCCATGGTCTGAGGAGCAACAGCAATGCCATTTTCCCCCATGGCGATGCATCCTGATGCCTGGACCTGAGGGCTGCTTCTTGGGTTTCTTACAGCAGGCCATTACAGGAGGGCTGGAAAATCACTGTTTGGCTGAGAGGCAGCAGGGAAGCGCAGTGGGCTGAAAATGGGCTCGCTCCGCTTCACTCTTGCTGAGGCTGTACTCACTGTAGGCACTTATATATGTTGACACAAGCAGACACAAACACATTTGAGAATGCAGGCAGGCCTGTCGCAGCAGCAACGCACATATGCAGGCATACACACACACACAGACTCAAATGTGTACACACACATATAAACATTCATATATACACACATACACATGTACACACACACGCACGCAGGTTTGAGAACGCAGGCACACCTGTCGCAGCAGCAACATACTCATGCATGCATACATACATCCACACCCACACATCTGTACAGACATATACAGACACAGACTCACTCAATCAAAGATGCACACAGACATATACACACACGCAAATGGCCACCAGCCAAACAGTGTAAAGTGCAGCACTTGAAAGGGCGGGGGGAGAATGGTGCTGTGCGATACCGTACAGGGGCTCCAGTAGCGTGACAGGGACGTGAAATGAACCTTGAATGCTTCTACACTTAGCAGAGCCACGGCTGTACAGACTCAGCAGGGGCCTTAAAATACACAGTGACAGGAGGCAGAGGGGCAGAGCACTCTCTCCAGACCAAGATGTGAATCCTTCTCGGCTAGCCATGCAATCATTTGAAATCAAGAATCTGGCCTTTGCAGAATTTGCACACACGGGCCACTTATGATTTGGTATCTTGTTAAATCGCCAGTGGATCAAAGAAGCAGTGCTTTGCATAGCCTTAGGTCTTGGCCTTAGGTCTTGGCATTATAAAATAAGGAACGTGACTGTTTGAACTGGTTCAAGTATATAAGGTTGGCTATGTCGCAGGATAATTCCCAGGCAAAGATGATACAAAATAAATGTCACTAGTTTTAATCCCCTGTGGGCATTTTGTAACACGCAATAATATATGGATGCCTTACATAAGCCTCATCCTTCTATGGAGTGGCAAAGAGATTAAACTGCTGTCACACACCCTGAAAACTGAATGCAAAGCCAGATTAAATTAATGGTTTATGAAATATCACATGAATTGAGATTAACTGAGTTGTGCTCAAACAGCCAGAGTCGAGGTGCTGCCTATAAAAATGTCAATAACAAGAACAAAAAGGTTACCTGCAACACTCAAAAACACAGAAAAATATAGACTATTTATTGCATTAAAAACATGACATTTCAGCCATGATGACCTTCATCAGATCAATATATACAAGCATGACACAAGCATTTAGGTTAACACAGGTGACAATCAGGTTGATCACAGGTAGTCAGAACCAGAACGAAATATCACAAAGAAACGAAAGAGCGGCTTTAATTTTAGGAGGTTGATCAAGTTTCAGTGCTGTAGTCTCCTGTGTGGATTGCAAACAAAAGCTGATTGTACTGTGAATCACATTCTCCTTTGTGATCACAGGCCACATCTGCATAAACTGCCCAAAGATGACAAGTGTACCTTATCGCAGCATGGAACAGATACCCCAGGCTACATTCAATCCCTCCCTCTGGCTATGGGCAAAGAGTGCCACTCTGGGGATTTCCCACTTCAAATGTTTACACACCACACGGAGGCTGGGAGTGGGCATTAACACCGCATGAGCCTGTACTTTATAGCCTGCTTAATTTACTACAACATTTCTGAAATGCTGAGCCAGACGATTTTCAGTGATATTAAATATCCCCGGTGGGAGACTTGCATCAAGCCATACTGCTCTTGTAAGGTTTTGTGTGTATGTGTGTGTGTGTGTTTGTGTGTGTGTGTGTGTGTGTGTGTATCTGCTCGTGTGTGTGCACATATAGTATGTGTGTATGCACAAGCTCACATTTCATTTCTCGAGAAGGGTATGAGGCAGAAAAGCTCAAGGATGAAAATGTAAGCAGAAGTGGGTCAGGCAGAATGGTATAGCCTGGCCAGGATCTATAAAGTTGGCCAAAATATATGACCTGTTTTCTCGGGCCAATTGAAAATGGCAGCAGGAGAAATCCAATAAGGCTTTCTCTGCTGAAAGTTTGCTGTGAGATTAATATGGGAACAACAATGAGCGAGGGGCACTAGAAACAAGTCAATTAAGAAGCTGGAACATTTACCTCCACAGTTGGAAAAAAAAATTGCTGACTGAGGTGAAAGATTGCTCTACTCATCTGAATTTTCCTAGGTACCCTAACAACTTTTTTTCTCATCAAGTGGTGATGAGACGATCCCTCTAGCATGCGAATGCACAGTGTCAGGAGAAATATGTGTATTTGCATGAATAACTGGGTTAGGAATGGAAAATGAAATGGTGCATTTGCAGGAATGCCATATTGTTGTGTTGAACTTGACACTTGACACTGTCTATGTCTCTCTCTCTCTCTCTCTCTCTCTCTGTCTCTGTCTATCTGTCTATCTTGAATACTCTCTGTGTCTGCCTATCTGTCTATCTATCTGTCTGTCTATCTATCTTGAAAACTCTCTCTCTCCTCTCTCTCTCTCTCTCTCTCTCTCTCTCTCTCTCTCTCTCCTCCCTCCCACCTCCCTCCCTCTCCACCTTTACAGCAGGGGCAGGTGGATTGCTGGCCTCTGTCCTGCCCGCCTGTGGACTGTGAGTTTACGGTGGTGCCGGAGGGCGAGTGCTGTGCCCGCTGTGTCACTGACCCCTGCCAGGCCGACACCATCCGCAACGACATCACCAAGACGTGCACGGATGAGCACAGCATCCCACGCTTCAGTGGCTCGTCCTGGGTTAAACACGGCACCGAGTGCACCCTGTGCCAGTGCAAGGTGAGGCGCCGACCCCTGCGGTATCGTAGAAATACCAAATTCTGCTAGTTCAGTGGCAGACACAAAGCCTTTCTGCTCTGTAGGTCATAGACACAGTACGCTGAGGTCCAGAGTCACTAAGATTGCATTGGGAGGGCACATTTTTCACATTTTTTTTTCACATTTACTAAGCAATAGCGGTGGTGTTAATGCAATTGCAAAGTGTCAATTCTGATCTACTAACCTGTCCACACAAGCATTTTGCAAGTGCAAATAGGGTAGACACCTGGCAGGAGACTATCAGACGTTTAATCTGTGGCCTATGTTGAAGAGTGGCAATGGTGGGGTGAAAAAATAGATCACTCCCATCGATTTACTAAACCAAAACATGCATAATTGCACTTGGTATTGAATGCCCAGAAGAAGCCTGTCTTAACTTTTAACCCTGAAGAAAGTCATGGCTGCTGTTATTTGTTGAAAGTCATAAAAGGCAGAGAGGATGACAAATAAAAGAGAGAGTGTTCCATTTGAGAATGACTCTCTTTTAAATGTCAGAGGATGAGGTTAAAGGAAATTATAGATTGCCACGTCATATTTATTACTATTGATAAGAATAATGTTGATATTGTTTTATCACTGCTTGATAAAATAGAAAATGAACTGGAAGCTCAGACCAAGATGAGTCATGCCGTACCCGCATTGACCAAACCTCTGGCAGCCCTTCATCTCCTGGCCTCTGGCTCAGCTACAGTCTGCTCTCTCCCCTGTGCAATGTTAAAACGGCTTGCCATACATGTTTCACCTGGTAGACACACACTCAGTACTTTGCGCCTCAGGTAGTCTAACTGGAAAATTGCAACTAGCTTGATTTGCATAAGTGGTCTTAATAAATCAGGCGCTACACCGGAGAAGGCTGCGCTCCTTAATTTTGTGTGCATGTTAGTAAATACAGCCTCAGTGGATTGAGCTAAGAGTGCACAAGAGTTTTCATCTTATTCACTAAGAAATTTATGCAGATCAAGTTGTGGCGCAAAACTATCCTTGAAAATGACACTGCACAAGCAAATAGCCCCCTTCATTACCAATTGCAAGCGCAAACTGGGCTAGGCTGGCACCCTTGCACTGTTAAGTGCCCTTTATAATTGGAGCGTTGTTTGATCTGGAGTATCCTCTCCCTTTCTTGCTTGAATTGCTGACAACGATATCCGTGTCTTGCAGAAATGATAGCAGCCGTTCTGAGATGCAAAGTGCCAGTGAATTGGGTGCAATCCCCATTTGCATGACCTCGCTTCTAAATAATTATTATTTGGGCAAATAATCAGATTTACATATAATTTACATATGCATAAACATGACAGGCGTGTAGAGGCTTTATTCTCTGACCAGCGCTTTAAGGCAGGCGTTCCGCTCATTACGCACGGTTAGTGAACAGCATGGCATTCTGATTTGGTCATTTTGGTGATCCAGCACACGCTCTTCCCCTGCAAATTTGTGTGAATCTGGGCCTGAGTGTTTATCAGTCCACCAAGTTAAAAGCAAAATGACTCTGTAGCCATTCACATTTGTATTCTCAGTAGAATATCATTGCCTTGGATCAGTTGGTGCCAAAATGACACCCGATGGAATTCTAAATGTCAAACTGAGTCTGTATGCCATGCTGCGCCGCCACCTTAAAATGTTATCTGTGGAGCCTCAAAAGAGTTTGCCTGAGGTTAAAGTGTGACGATAATCCACTCATACTTTTTTTCCTTTCTTTTTCTTCCTCTCATTTCTAGAATGGACACATCTGTTGCTCAGTGGACCCCATGTGCCTTTAGTCCTGGCAGATCTGAAGGCACCTGTACAGTGTTCTCCATGTAAAAAACAACACCACCCTACGTCTCTTCACTGTCCTCCTCACAGACCTGCGTCAAATAGTATGTGCATTTGTTTTAGCCTGCTGCGAGTACCAGATGGACGGGGGTTACTGATCGGGATAATTCAAATAGTGTCATGTGGTCAATCACAGAAAAAATATACAAAACTGACTTTCAAGTACTTTCCTATGGTTATCTAAACTTTCTAGCTCTCATTGTATGTCCTGTGTGGTGAACCCCACCCACCTGTTACCCCAAGCAGGTTAAAACAAGCACCAGGAGTTATTTGCAAATACTCTTTGACCCACGTCTGCCTCCTCAACTCCTCTTTATACCAAATGCGAACATATATCATACCAAACTGATGATGGACTACAGTTTCCACACACCCACTCTTTGTTCTGCCTCACCAATCAGCGTGAACCTTTAAGGATCACCGCCCCCCCACTCCGAATCATCGCTACATGGATCTGTAAGATATTACTATTACTGGCATGACTGTGCTCGATGTCCAAACATTTTTGCTGATTTCTAAACTCTCAACGATGATACCCTAGATAGAATAAGGCAGTTAGCGTAAGTTTCCGTTGCCACATTTACGAGAGTCGTCTATATTATGTGGTGCTTTGTAGCATTTTGTTCCAACTCTCTTTTTTGTAATTTATTTCCAAGCTTGTTATTGTGTAATGGTGAAATAAAGTATTTCCATTTACATTTAATACGTGGTGGAGCCTGTCTTTGGGTCTTTGTCTTTGTATTTATGCCTGAAGACTGAGCACACTTTTCACTGGCTGTTTAATTATCTGAATTATCTGAAGAATGTGGGCACTTCACATCAACAATGTGTCTTTTATATACAGTATATATATTTGATCCTTAGTAAAATACTCCACATTTACCACCTTTTCACCATCTAGACTTATAAAATGAAACAATTCATCTACATATTCTCAAAGCTCTCCACTCTCTACATGTGGAAAGTTAATTTCCAAAACGCTTTAATATATATAGGAGCGAAGTCATCTTTTCGATATCTCTGAAATATAGAGGAGCCTATCTAGCCTTTAAAAAGTAATATTTTCTTTTACTTTTGTGCTTTCAATCATTTTCTGAGAATAGATGGGACTTTTTTTTTTTTTTTTACAAATGGTGGATATATAATATTTTCAATCTTACTCCATCCTTTCTTCAAACTTCTTGTCACGCCAATCTGTGGATAGACGTGAGGAAGGAGGTGACAGTGAGGTCATGTAATGACAGCGTGTTGATAGCGTGTTGAGATCAGCTCTAACACTCACAGCCTATTAGCAGTCCACTCGTCATCCTCATGATATCTGACCTCTCACGTGTTCTCATGTTATCAAAGCAGGCATATGTACAGGTGCGTATGCTGTGCTAAAACTATAGAGATTAAACGGATGTATCTGTCTGGTGAGAAAAGAATCGATGAGCACGACTGGAGGATATAGGCTTTCTGGCCCCACTGGGTATACACTATGTACGTGATTTATATGTGTTCAATAAACTAGTGAATGGTTACACAGACATGAATGAAGTCAGGAAACAGCTTTACACCTTGCATGGATTGATAGATTGACTAAATGTACAGGTGATGCTTTATACAGTATGTAGTAGTTTGTTGCAGTTTATCATGAGGATTATCCATATTTGTTGGCACCTACTAAGATTAGAGGTTTTGATTTTAACTACTCTAACTGGCTGATATTGAAGCTTGGAAAATTCTAATTCAATTTATGGGTTTCACAAATCCCAATCCTAACTATACTATCACCATTTGGACTTGAAATCAAGCTCTTCATTTGTTGAATACACTTCTACATTTGCATATTTAGATGCTTGGGCCACCCAGATTGCACTCCTCCCCGTTTTGTCCCGTGCCTCTAGATGTAGTAGTAATACTTGTATCATAGTAGAGCACTTAGAGCTCCTAATGTAATTATCATACTCTCTATCAGTTCACAGCCACGGAGCAATGAGTTAAGCCTGGAGATGGCTTTATTTCCCTGTGGAGCAGTCTCTCTCCTACTAACTTATTCCCTGGCTCTACCTCGCAGCTGCTTACATTAACAAACACACAACGTAATAGGGCCCATTTATATTCCAACACACTCCCTCTCACTAGAGCTTTTTCTGCATCTATCTCTCTCTAAAAACTTTTTACCTCAGGTTATCATGACTCGTGCCTGACTTGAATGAGAGAGCAGGGGACAGTGGGCAGTTCGCAGCGGCTGCTAGTGGGTTGGCAAGGGCACCATCTGGCCTGCTTTGGTCCAGTGGCTTCTAGCCGGTGGTGGCAAGGAGCCAGTGGGCACCTGAGTAGTGGTGGCACAGCGGGGCAGAGTGGTCCTCCAGCTGGCTCCTAAATGTCCAATTTTCCATGGCAGTGCTGAACCCTCGGCAACAGATGCCTGGAACCGCAGGGAGTCCACTTTACTGCCTGTCCCATATTCATTGTTAATGACCACACATATCATTGTGATTGGCTATGGCTGGTAAGGCAAGGCAACAGAGAAACATCAATTTTACTTTAGAGATCTTAAATTGATAAAATTTATCAGCGTGTAACATGTTTGTTTTTACGTGACATTCAGGAGGAGCTCAAATTGGTCACTCTGATATTAAAGGGATCACTGCAGGGAACTTGGTTAATATTTGTCAAAGAGAGCAGAGGCTGCAGCTTTTAATTATTCATTATTTATTCATAAGTACATTTGTTAATATGTAAATCTAAAAGAGTGCTGACTAGGCAATGTGAGGCAAATCCACCAATTACCATCTATATGTAAAGGAGAATTAATTGTTCATGGATAAGTGCAGTTTAAGGAAACCCTTCACTGGCAGTTTTTTTTTTTTCTTTTTTCTTTTTTTTACAAAGCCACTCCAGATGCATTCACCAGTATTGGATTCTCCCCAGCAGGTGTCATGCACCGGGTCACTGGCTGTTAAGTCAGCTGGAGGCACAAACCACTGGAGGTGCTTGAGAAGGCGCCAGCGCAGCCTAACGCCACTGCAGCAGTTAGCCATGCATACTCACCAATACACTCCAATGCACTTGATTGGACTGCAGAACAATTAGAATAAAAACGGAACCCCTTCCCCCACATTAGAATAGGAAGGCAGAAGTTATTATCACAAAACCTTGTCTGGGGAGTCGGTCTTCTAAGCGAGTCGGTCGGGGGTGCTGAGGGATTTGTCCGAGCCGCCCGTTCCTCTGTAAGGTATCAGAAACCTGCCGTAGGAATTAGTCATGAATCTCGATTCCCATGTGGCCGCTGGGGACGGAAACCATCTCCGACTCGGTCTGAGGGACTGAGGGACTGAGGGAGACCCGCTAGCTGGCTGGGACAGGCTGCACTGATACATTTCACAGGGTCTCCCAGGGTCACAGAGCTGTCAGCGCAGAATGATGGGCCATGCCGGGACATGATACACTGATCTAATTGGAAGATAGCTCAAAGACAGTGGAGGAGATCCCAGTTGATCTGTAGCTGTCGCTTGCCTCCTTTGGGGGAGCTTTCTGGTTTATATTTAGCTGTAGATACAACACTACCAGTGAGATTTTATTTCATTTATTAGATTCAGTCTTGTGTCATTTCTGATTTGGCGGTAGAAGATCTTATGTAAATAGAATGAACGGTGTATAAGGCGAAATGTTTCACAACGCCTCTGGAGAGTTTGAACCCAATGACATGAAAAAAGCAGTGTCTAGAAATTTGATTCAAAGCAGAATGTTATTGATCACGAATACTACCAACACAAATGCACCCACTGCATTTAGGAAGTAGTCAATACGCTAGTAACACAATGTGGGCACCAGGCTCCAACACCCCAAACATTATTGAAACTCAGGCTTTGATGTGCTCTCTCAATTACTGCATGGTCCTCCAAAAATCAATATCTCATTTCTCAGCCCAATGGCAGACTTGGAAGAGGCCTCCGTCGAACACCTTATACTCTCTGGCAATAAGAAATATTTTCCCACATAAACAACTTGCTACATGAGCTCAGGTGTTCATATAGCTGCTCAGTTTCCAAATGGAAGATATTCACATTTACATGTTAAGGCATTTAGCTGATGCTCTTTACAGTGAGTGACCAGATTGGGTTTCAGTGTCTTTGATGCAGTGACATTTCCATGGCGACTGGCTGTTGCAGAGATCAAACCTGTGGTATTGTGGTTACAGGACAGTCTCTCTAACCACTACTTCACCCTGCCACCCATTTGGATTTTGGATATCTATCACAGCTCACTCACATGTGCACATTTCCTATCAAGCGGTTCTGCCTGTGAGCTGTCCACTTTTCAGTTATTACATATTTTCGATCCAATCTAACTCATTCACACGTGTACATGTTCTGTAAACAAAGGCGGCCTGTAAAAAAAAAAAAAGAATTAAATATATAAATTCAAATTATTTCTCACTGGCATAAATCAAACAGGGGACAGGCCCCTAGCGAGAGGCATTCTAATCTGAGCCTGGTGTCATGTGTATGCAGGCAACATATTCAAGTGTCCTTGTGAAGATAGTATCATTATCTCATATCGCCCATATTAATTGGGTCAGCAGCTGCAAGAGGTTGACCTGTACTGTTGCTTGGCAACCGTGTCCCTAGCATATAGAAAAATGTAAACTAGAACTTTTCTCACTGGGAATTACATAACAAGATCAGCAACCTCCTTTTAAAATATCTTGATATTATTCAATCTCACAAAGTAGTCAATACCAAATAGCTCTGTATATAACAAATGTATTAATTTATTGGTAACACAAGATTCAACAGACGTACAGTATACTGAGCAAACATTGAAAAGAGTTATCCTTTGCTTTTAAAAAACACAAACATACAGAAACTGATGCAAAGTGTCTGTCAGTTATGCAACACAATAAACAGCATAGGGGAAACATTCATTTTCAAACTGCACACAATACATTAAAAACATGTTATATCCCCTGTAGTTCAAAGGGGTTCTGCCCTTTGGTGAAACACTCCCCCATTTACCAAAGGGTTGCCTTACTGCACAGCCGGTGTTATCTCCAAAAATGAAAAACGCTGAGCTGTAATGACTTCTTAGACCTGTAATGTATAAAAGGGTGATTACAGAACCAAGAATTGCAAACCAATTATGCTAAGTAAATCGACCTCTTCACAGAATGGCCTCTCTCACAAACAATCAGTGTAGCTGCAAAGACCTACACACACAAGGTTCAAATGCACGCAAACAGACACACACACACACACACACACAAAAACACACACAAACATGCACTATACAGTATAAAACATCCTTTACACACATACGCACATAAATACACGCATATCTATCACACAATGCGCACACACAGCCGCACAAACACACACACAACACACACACACACACACATACACACACACACACACACACACACACACACACACACACACACAAGGAATTCCTGCACAGTGGGGTGACCATGGCAAAATATTTTGTTGGAAAAAACTACAATGACATAGCATAGATTCGGTTGAAAGCAAATGTCACAATATATACAAATACAAAAATCCCACTCTCTCTCCTATTTTGCTTGCAAGCATCATGCAAATAGTCCCATATTCTCCAATTTGCCTCCTCAAACGGTGACCCCCTCCCGCCAAAACATGTTGCAGTCATTAGATTACATTATCATTAGATAATGTCAATCATTATGATTAGAGTATATTAAAGTTTTTCTCAATTGTTTTGACACATTTCATACTCTCAAAACAGTTACATGTAGCACAGCCATTTAAACCCTAATAATAATTTCGCAAAACTAACTGTACAATTTCATTGTTTTCACACAAAACTACATAATTTATTGGTAGTTACCGGTAAGAACAGTAAACTTGTTTGTGGGTTCTTTTGAAGCAAACTGTGATTTAATATGTTCGTCAGTACTACCTCCTTACTGTATCACACATAGACATGTAAATATGTCAGGTGTGACTTTACCAAAGGACAAATCTATTAAGATATTTTGCTTACTGTAAAGGAAAACATTTCAGCAACAAATTATGGATACAATTCCATAGCATGAGATTATGGAAAAAAAGGATTGTGGAACATTTTGGTAAACAAGTTTTATCATTTGTATTCCTATGTGGATATACAGTAGCTGAATATATTATCAACAGACAACATGTGTAGTTTTGATGTGAATATTAGATTTTTATATAAAGAAGTTATCTGAATAGAAATTCATTTTGAAATGGAATTGGGCTGTTTTGCAAAATGAGAGTCTGTTTCGATGGCTGTGTTAACCATTCTGAGAGCATGAACCTTCTTTCGGGAGAAAAATGTCACATCAATTGAGAAAAACTGTATAATGTAGAGTGATGTGGCAGCTCACAATATCATTACACTGTAGTGATGAAGTATTCGTACCCTTGACTATTTGCACATTTTCTTATGCTACAAAATAAAAAATAAAAAAACTAAAGTAACATTATTTGGGATTTTTGGTCTAAAATCTTTGCTAATACTCTTTTCTATTAGAGTGAAAATTCAAAAAAATGTATCTGAAAGTATAGAATTCCAATAACACAAAGAAATAAAATCTACTTAATACTCACCCACTTACTCACTTGGGCTATAGTATGTATGCATGTATTATTCATTCTTCATCTTTAGGTAATGGTAAGACATTTTAAATATATTCTCTTTTCAAAATGCCTTGATGTTACCTTCCTTGCTAGAAGTGTTATCCCAAGTCTCACATTTTAATGGGATTTTAGTGTTCAGAATGCTAGAGGACAGTGGTGAACAGTGGTGGCATTTGATTCCAGTTCCTGTGGTTTCAAAGTGGTTTCAACTATCATTCCTCCATCATTATATATAAAAGTACAGAGGGTGCAGT
Source organism: Centroberyx affinis (assembly GCF_046629955.1). Classification (NCBI taxonomy): domain Eukaryota; kingdom Metazoa; phylum Chordata; class Actinopteri; order Beryciformes; family Berycidae; genus Centroberyx; species Centroberyx affinis. The sequence continues at coordinate 872,301 of NW_027280806.1, forward strand.
ATCAGTGCAGTTACTGTTCTCTAAAAATCGAAAATCGAAATCGGACAGAACATATCAAATGAAAATCTGTACGCACCAAAATAATTATTTTGAGCAAAGTTTGTAGCACGAGAAAATATGCAAAAAGGCAGTGAATACTTTTTAGAGCCTCTGTAAAGATATTTTTTAAACTTTCAGGTTTTTCTGGACATGCAGAAGCCCTGAACTTTGGTGCACAACTCTCGCCTGCACATCAACAGTAAGTTTATGCCAAGGGCGAAACCACCTTTCTGACCTCATTGGTATTCAATCCAGGGACACCAGCCACATAAGCAATCATGAGGTGACTTGTTGGTTTGCTATTTGATCTCAGCTGATTATATTTATTATCTTTCAAACTGATATTATGAGTGGGGAAATGAATAGTTTATCAGCGCACATTGACGTTCATAATCATCGTCTTTTCAACAAGAATGATACACATAAAAAAAGAGTAAGGGAGACATCACAAGAGAATAAATTAAACTGATAAAATAAGTCTGAGGATCTAATGAGGTAACCATTGTCCATGTGATACAAAAGCGTACACACATAATTATAGCAGACCAAACTAGGACATCTTCCATTTTGTTGCCTATAGTATAGACTGTCAGAATAGGTTTCTGTCTGTATCTCATCATATGAAATATCAAGGCACTACTGTAGCTGTAATACTGTTGTGATACAATAAAATCCACATGACCACCGTGTCATGACTGTAGAAATACTCCTCTGATATAGGCACCAAAATAGTTTACGATAAGAAAATTCAATTAGGAAAACGCAAAATGTAGCGAGCACCATGTCATTTAAGTTGCAGTTGCAGAGTTTGCATTCTGTTTTAAAAGATCTGCATTGTTATTGGAATCGGTGCCATTTTAGAGACCTCTAAAAAGACTGTTTTTACAAAAATATATAAATAAAAAACAACTGCAATAGAACAGAAGCTGTCAAGATTTGCTCGGCGGTCGTTATGGCTGATCGTGTACCATTTCTTCGTCCTCTTGAATCCCAAGATCAGTCATGTTCAACATCTATCTTGACTAGAAGGTTCTGGTGTTAGAGCTTGCTCCGCCATCTTACCAGAAAAAAAAAAAATATTCAAGATCGCCATGCACATGACACTACCTTGATATCTGCAAAAGGTGAGCCCTCCAAGGCCTTTACATAATGTGGCCTTGTTTTCAACCTTTTCTGCAGTTATGTGGTTCATAGCCTCAAGGGTCATAAGGTCACGGAGAGGGTTTGTGGACATCAAAAGAGACTGCTGGTTCCCCCTGCTCTACGCTGTCGATCACAATACTCGGATGTGTCTCTTGGGTTTCCGTAGAAACAGGTGAGGTTGAGTTAGTAGAGGGCGTCGTCCCAAAGTGCGGCCCGTCTACTGACAGAAGCATGGGCGTTCCCGATCGTTTCAGCGTATCGCTCATGGTTATGTGCACCTCCTCCGGCGTCACGCCCATCTCCTTGCTGTACTCCGACGGCGACTTCCTCTTGATCCTCTCGTAGGTCTTGTCTTGACTCTCCGGGAAGGTCTCGCTGTCCTGGAAGCGCCCGAGCAGCCAGATAAAGAACCCGAAGAGGACGAACGCCGCCAAGCTCGGGATGAAGGCCAGGCACTTGACGTCCAGGCTGGCTCCTATGTAGCGGCTGTGGAGGAACATGTCCCGCTCCACATAACTCAGGTTGGTGGCGGGGTTGACGTTGGTGGAGCGCCACTCGTAGGTGAGCGTGCTGCGGTTGAACTCGCTGAGCGTCTCCGGCTCCTCCACTGTGAAGATCTTCTCGCCGGGTCCCACATACTGACCGTACTCGTAGGGCTTGTAGAAGATCTGGTTCTTCCACATGTTCAGGTCCAAAATCAGCACCAGGAAGATGATACCGTAGTTGAACCACTTACCTGTACGGAGATATACATGGCTGCCGTTAGTTTACAGATCAAACTAGGCTACCGGTGACAGCACAAAAGGAAGAGACACTTCCGGAACAGGCAATTAAACAGACAGGCAGACTGGCATACAATGCAAGCCTACTCCAAATGAGATTTAAAGGGGGGGTGAGTCAGACAGACACATATTCTGTCACATTAATTCATCAGGAATTCCTCTCACTCTGTATTCCTCATGTATTGAGACCCATTTGCAGGTGCTAGTTCCTCCATAGTATCTCCTAACAAGATCACTACATTACCGTGAGACAGCCATCTCCCCAGGTTGACTGATAGCAGGGCAGATGGCTCTCCGGGTATACGTGACACCGCTCCCTTCCTCTCCCCGAGATATGCTGTTAATAAGCTTTTAGTTAAACCAATCACGTCGCGCCGGAGCCATTTCCATAATGCTTAATGGATATGCAATGCATTAGGGTTAACAACCTTGCGCGAATCAGTGAACGTTTGAACAGCTTAACATTTACCACAGGAACATTCGTTTTGCCTCCCCTTGATGGTTGTGACTGGCTGTGTGCACGCCGCGGAACGAAATGGAGAAACCAAGAGGATGGTATTAAATGGGAAATAGACTCTCTTGCTGAGAATATGTTTATAGACATCGAGAGGTGGAGATGTGTCTCGCTCTACACAGGTGCTTATATGAGGAAGCGGAAGCACAATTACAGCAGTGAAGACACCTGTGTGCCACATCAGCAACAAAAGTGTTTTACATGGTTGCTGTGGTGCAACCATCAAACTCTTCCCCCAATAAACAGAGAAAAACTAGGGTGGCGTCTATTACATACTAGGTATTCAGAATACAATTCAGAAATAGGCCCAAGTTACGTATCTCTTGGGATATTTTCACTTCTTTCTGCTAGCTTAATTGATAATGATTGTAAGAGTGTTTAGTTTACTCCATTAAAGAGTAATAATGAAAGCAGAGGGATTGCTGTCATGGACCGGATGAACTCATATAACAGTGAGATGACCTCGTTCTTTGTGTGCAGCAGCTGTGCCTGTGCCTGCACATACCTGTGATATGAATGTGGTACTCCTCTTTAAAAATCCGCTTGCAGACGGGAAGCTTGACCTTCACCTGCGTGGTCGACATTCCTGGCAGGTTCATATCCAGGTCGCCCATGAAGTGAGGGAACTCCCAGTCCTGGAAAGCGGGCAGGCATTTCACACACACACACACACACACACACACACACACACACACACACACACACACACACACACACACACATGCACACACACACACACACATTTTGTATGAGAAATAGGATTTACTTGCTTGCATGTAAGGCACACACAAACACACATGACTACACACCTACAACACAAGTATGCACTATTCACACCCTTCTCAAACCACACACAACACACACACACACATGCACACACACACACACGCACAGAGACACACACACACGCAAAGTTAGCATGCCATTTCCTGAGCAGCAGCAATAGTTTCCACTGAAGAAAATTAAAACTCATTAAAATAAATGCGTTGAATGATGGAAAGAGGAAATTAAAAATCTCAAGCCATATGCTTAAATGGATGTTGAGCACAGTACTTGCTCATATAAACTCATATTACATCTCTATTGAGTTTGTCATAGACTCACTGGAGGTCAAACATGGTGTTAGGAGCTGTAGCTACAGTACAGCGTGTGTTTACAGGCTTGTGGAGTGTAGTAGTGCGCACTGGGATTTCAAAACGTCAAAACACATCAGCGGGCACCCCAAACTGACATTTAGAAGCTGCCTGTGGTGTGACTTTGGTCTTTTTGCTAGTATGCTATTATATGTGGTACCCACTGGCTTCTGCAAAAGGCAGTCACCACTCTTCCTGAGGTCCACACGCAGAACAACAAAGAGACAACATGACGCATAAATGAAGAAAAGAGACACAGTGGTGGCAAGAGTACTGATGCTGCATATTTCACTCAAATATCGATTCTGTCAATTCAGCTGAAGAGTGCATGTCTGGTAAATTACTCCGGTAACAGTAGAAGAATAGCTCTCTAAAAGGATAGCACACTAAAAAGTTTTTAAGCACTCACTGACTAAAATTGTCCCCCCAAATATTAACTGACAACTTCTTTTTGGCATGTTCCTTGCAAATAATGGAATGGGTCATTATCCGGCATAGCTTTAGGGCGAGTCCCTTTCTAACATCTGGTACCGGAGATGGTTCCTTCGATAAAAAAAGCTAATGTCTTTTATTGGGGATAAATGCCAGAATTGCTATATTTTACTGTAAATAATAGATGAATCGATCTAATTCTCCTCACTACTGTTAGAAGTAAAAGTACAGATTTTTTAAAGGACTCAAAAAACTAGCGTTACTCAAAAAATCTACTGAAGTACAGTAACTAAAGTAATTGTGATTAATGGTTACCTTGCAAGTCTGAAAACACAATCACAGACTGGTAAACACACAGGTAAGACTAACGTTAAATCACATATTGAGACAGACAGAGAGAGGAACATTGTCTAAAATGATTTAAAGTTGTTTCTTTCTGCTGAGCTGACTTAATCATCTAGGTTTCCCCTTGGTTCCTGTTATTTCCACAGAGCGTTTTAAGGCATGCAATTACCACATGTCTGAATTCACCATATCCTCATGTGATCCAGAACTTCCCATGCCAACATCCATGAACTGCATAACCGAGTGGGAATGGCCCCCTTGATATTAATTAAGTCCTCCACTCCTCTGCCATAGTTATCTGTTCCTATAGCACTAACAGGCATGACATTTAAGCCATACACTCCCTTCTACAAGATGAGAAACAGTGGGGATATCCATACATGTGCATACCAGTGTGTCATCCACATATGTAAATGTGTATGCGCAGACACACACACACACACACACACACACACACACACACACACACATATACACAGGATCTATAAATCTGGCATTCAACTGAACTCATAATGAAATTCTCTTTGGCAAAGAAAGCAATAAAGCACAATTATGCACAAACAATATGAAAAAAAAAAAAGCAAAACCCTGAAAAACTGCTGGGAGGCAAATCCAGCCAGGTCACTAATTGGGGCATTAATTAGTTTGAGAACAAAAACTCCTGTCTTTTCTCATGGAGGTGAGAGATTAACTATGGCACTCAGCGCCCCTAGATGGAGGTGAATGAAGCCATTCGGAGAGCCGAGGTGGATAACTTTTTATTGACTAACTCTGGTGGAGTGGAGGCACGGTGCAGTGCAAGGGCTCTGTAGCGGCGTAGGCTAACTCAACTCATAAATAACGGTAGTAAACATGCTTGCTGTACACTGCGTGGAAAATGAGAAGGGCCCATCGTAAACAAATCCATGTGAGAGGGAACTGATATACAGCCGAGCGAGAGTGAGTCGCGGGTCCAGACTGGCCCGGGAAGTCAAACGGAGATGTCAAAATACGGAGCGTGCACTTCATGTCACATCAGCTCCGCGGCTGCAGATGGGAGGTGACGGGCGCAGGAAACCGAATAAGCTAGTCTCAGCCAGACACCGGCATCATGTAGGCTGAGCTCCTCCTAAATCTGCATAATCACGATTACCTGGTGAATGAATGAGAGAAATACCACTATGTGAAGTAATTACTGGCCGGAGCAGCCGGAGAACACCTCCTTAAAATAATGAATTGTTTCAATAAATAAGGAATCTATTTTGGTGGTACAGTTGCTTTATCGTGTATTACCATGGGAATTATAACAGTGTCCTTGCCAGGCTTCTGTGGAGTGGTGTATTTGTTACTGTGCTTCCATGCAATAGCAGCCTTTTAGTAATTAACATAATCAACAGAGTAGAAACATACATTTAGGGGATACTAAATATTATCCTTGCAACTTGTCCTCTAATGTTCACCAACAAGGCCTAATGAAATATGTTCATTAAGCATTTGGAGAAGCTGTGTTGAATTAGGCTCCCATTCAAATCACATACATGATTGGCCTGCGGTTCTGGCTCCTGGCTAGCGGCTTGAGAGAATCTCCCTCCCTCTCTCTCCCTCTCTTTCCTTGATACACAGTTATGTGTTTTTTGCCCAGACAAACACATTTGCATATTCATGAGCTACTGACACAAGCTTTATTGATGTATACTCTCCTGTGGGAGGGAGGACATTGGGTGGAAAAAAAGGGGGAAAAAGAAAGTGAGAAAAACTCCAATCTTATGAGTCATCATTAAAAAAATAAACTAGGTTCGCAGGGGAGTAGGAGGAGAGGGTGAGTTCATGGCTGAGGTCTGGGAAAGAGGGATGAAGGGACAGAAGGATGGGAGACATAGAGGAGTAAACAACAGTTTGTGTGTGTGTTTGTGTGCATGTGTGTGTGTGTGTCCATGCCAACTGAGAGTGATCAAACGCCCCCCTCCCTGCTCTGTGCCGCAGTGCCCCATTGACGAAGAGGGAGGGAGGGGGGAAAGGGAACTGGCAAGACGGGTAGTGGGGTACGCCAAGAGACGTCCCAGCTCCCTTTTTTAATTGGCCACTGGGGAGCGGGCTACCTGCATGACAATGAGAAGGTCGAAGACCAAGATGAAGGAGGCCAGGAAGGCTCTGGAGACCTCATCGCTGGGCAGGAAGCCTCGGTTCAGGTTGTCCCAGCTGATCCAGTCGGTACTGATGACCAGAACCACCACTGACGTCAGAGAGATCAGCACAGTCCTGCAGGGGAGGAGAGGAGAGAGGAGAGGAGAGGAGAGGAAGAGGGAGAGGAGGAGAGGAGAGGAGAGGAGAGGAGAGATCTATGAATGCCACACATTAGGGTTTCTTCAAAATACCAGAGCTTAAAAAAAACCTATATGAATATAATTTCAAATTCAATTCAATTCAACTAGCTGAGATGCACTTGATAAATGCTGGAAGACAAACAGCCCCACTTACTCACCCACATCACCTGCAAGAAAAGATAAATAAAGCACTCTTCAAATTCTTTCAAGTACTCCATAATGTATAGAACAACTATTTTACCTGGGTTTGAAAAATGGCCATTTATAAAGCTCCCAGGAAGATTAATGTGCATAAAGGAAAACTGTGTGTGTGTGTGTGTGTGTGTTGTAGTCACGATACAATGCACAACCCTACCACATACATATTTTCATGTATTTACATATTTAAGCTATGTAAATTGGGCCAAATAATTTGATTTCCCTGCATGCAATGATTGCTGTTATTTTTCTCAATTCTTTCACATTGTCTGTATTTTTTTTTTTTTATCTCACATTGCTGTAATTCAGCATTCACTCTGTTTACTGGAAAGTTTCTCAGCCATCTGAAGAGAGGCACAGAGGCAAAGGCTAGTATTTTTCTCCACTGTGTATTTGTCTCAATGTCACCCACTGATTACTGTGCTGTTGTGTGCATTCTCACACCCCACAACGGCTGGCTGCATTGCAGATAGTGAATGCCAACTCATATCCCATTTCAACAGTTAGGAGATAAATTTTGAGGGTATTTAATATTCCACAGCGGGACTCTTCTCCTCAACATGGCTGACTTTTGGCACTGTCGTTTACAATTTGCCAGGACTCTTCAACGCATATCGACAAGATATACCCAACAACACATTCATCAATCATATTTCGACCACTGAATTTCAGATGATAGCTCGTCAAATCCGACATTGATTCTGACAGTGCAGTCGAGGCATCCGTCAATAAGACAAAAGGTTGCAGAAAAAGTCACAGAACCGCTCATCTGCTTGCATTCTAATAGATGGTAAATCAATTCTGCGAAAGGGAATGTTAAACACAACGGGCAAACTGTCTTTGAAGTTTGAGATGTCTGCGTTTTGAGCCTCTCTGTGTACATATCAAACAGATCTCAAACTGTTTCAACCGCATCCCCGGCTTTGCGTGTCCTTCACATTACACTATGACCCTAAAATGAACCAGTGGAGGAGCATTCACATGTCCTGTTTGACTGACAGCTCTGAACCTCTTTGGTGAATGAACACCACTGGGACCATGCACTAGTGGCGTAATGCATCTCAGCGAGCGACAATTCTACTTGGCTGTCTAGTAATGGCCGTATCAGACATGGTTTGCAGCATTTGTTTAGCAGTTATTTAAGGGTCACGGCTTGTGATATGTGAAGTAGAAATCAGGACTATGGCTGGCCCTGCGACCTTGCTGTGTCCATTGATTTTCCCCCCTGTTCTCCTAATTAAAGGTGCTGACACTGAGTGAGGGAAGATTAACACGGCTATTGACTGTGTGTAACCCCGCAAAGGGCTGGAGAGAACACATAACACACACAACACACACACACACACACACACACACACACACACACACACACACGTATGACGTATGCACACACGCACGCATCCGGCCTTGTAGGAATATATAATAGCTTTAGCAAGCTGGGAGGTGGAGCAGCTGCACTGAAATCTCACACACATAGATGCAAAGCTGTGCACAGACAAACACAACTGTGCACATCTACATATACGTACATACCAGAAGAGGACGATCCTGTTGTTGCCTTGCTTCCAGAACCTTCTGGCAGCTTTGCCCCAGTCTGGGTAGTGCTGATCCTGGAGCATCATGTCTGTCACCTGCAGGTGGTGCAGGTAAATGCATATGAATTTACACATGGAGGGTAAAACCTAAAAGAGTTTAACCACCTTTTCAAACAGATATAAATCTTTATGTTATATTGTATAGTATAGATTACAGTAGGTAGTATCAGACTGATGTAAGCAATGTGAAAATAGGGTGTTTCAAGAAAAAAAAAAAATTAACAAATTGGAATAAAGCTAAATAGCACAGGTTATGAACCCACATAAGAAATTTGATTTATTATGTGAAATTCAGGTTGACTCCAAAACACCAGAACATAAGATAAGTCTTTGTGACTGAGTACTGAAAAATGTTAGAATACATATCATCTATGATTAAATCGACATTAGTCTGTGATTACGTTGCACAAATATTGGCTTGTGTTTCATTATTAATGGTGTGACTGTACCTGTCTTGTCATTGCCTGTGGCTAAAATTAATTGAATAACATAATCAGTTGTTGATAATGCTTTCATCTTGTCGACCCTACAGTATGTGATCCGGTCGATCATTAAAAGTAATCAAGAGTAGATTTTCTTTGATGGGTACAGACTTGTAACAGAGGGGATTTTAATACTTTTTTTGTGAGGATCCGCCTCAGAGGCAAGGTCAATTCGTCAATAAGGCGCCACACTGCAGATACTGTAGCTCGTGTTGGGAAAAGGATTTGAATCAGGCAATCAGTGAATTTTTTCTAGCATTGCAGCGTTGCAAAAAACAGCCACTTCCTGTCCGCTCATCTAGTGAAGACACATTGCAAATCTGCTGTGCAGAGGAGACACAGAGGTCGTCTTCAAAGTGCCTTGTTGAATTAATCGAATGTAAAAAACCTTGTGAGTAATTTCTGGAATCAGCACTTTGCCTTGCCTGGCCTAACTCTCTCTCTCTCTCTCTCTCTCTCTCTCTTCTCTCTCTCTCCATCACTGTCTCCCTGACTCACCTTCTCGCTCTCCCCTCTTCCCCTCTCCCTTCTCCCTCACACTTCTACATTTCCCTTTCCCCTTCACCTCTGTTTCTAACTCCTTACCTCCCCTCTCCTTCCTCCCCTCCCACCCTCTCTCTTTCTCTGCAGTATGTACTGTAGAATACTAATGTGAGCGGTGAGGGAGCTTGTCAAGTTGTCTCCGCTGTGTGCATGCTGGTGTCAGAGCCCCACCTCTCCCACCACAGGTAGTCCACTCCCGCTGGAGCTCTCCTCCTCTCTTTATGTTGACAAATGAACAGGCATGGGCAGGAGAGGAGGCAGGTTTCCAATCTACTCTGTACCTTCACTGTGCATCCCTTGTTTCCTCTGACCGCCCTTATATCGCTACCGTATGTGCTACCCTAAGGATTTGGGAGCAGATTGAACCGGATCGACATGTAGGGCTATTACTCTATACCTTGCCATATAGTTGAGGGGATACAACTGACCTGGGATCAGATAATGAGGGTGTGAATGACCTCTACACAGTCTATCTGGGATAGGTTTTATATGTACCAAGATAAGGATTTTGTCTTGTAATTAAAATGAAGACTTGAGGTCTGGAAAGAAAGAAATTGGAATTGCACCAAGCTCTAAGGAAACAGAATTGAATCCCATTAAATTCCATGAAATTCCACTTCTAAGAGAGGTTGTCTTGTACTGATAATATACAGTATAATGTGTAATCTCAGATATGTGGTAAGAAAAAAACAAACTCAAATTAAATTTCAGTTCCAATTCCACTTCTTCAGTTAATTTTGGAATTGATGAGTTCATTCATATATTGACCCCCACCTTGACCAGTAAAATTTGAAACTCCATCTCATAAATGGACACTTGGTATGTGACAAAGTGTCTATTTATATCAATGCACACATGACAAGCAATCGTGAGGATACAAAAAACAGCTGGGCTCTCACCATCCAAGCGGTGACAAAGTCTCCCATCCACGTCCCTACTGCAGCAATCTTCATAAAACTCTCATTCCTGATGCCCATGTACTCTGTCACCATGTGGGGCCTGCAAGAGAGTGCGAGACCGAGGGAGAAAAGGACACAGAGAGGGTGTGTTTGTTACGGGGGCAGTGGACGGTAGAAAAGGAAAGGAGGCAGGAAGACTGACGGAAAGAGTCAACAGAGGGAGAGAGTCAGTGGAGGGCGAAAGAGAAAACGGTCACTGCCGCTAAGTGTCATGATGCTAGGTGTCAGAGTCAATCAATATCAATCTGATCCTGCGAAAACAGTGTGCGATGACTCTACCTGCCATAAAGCCCTGAGGATTGTAAACAATTTACGCCGGCGTCATTGAATTTATGCAACGACAGCGCTCTCATTCGGTCCTTATCTGCCTCCCTAATGTTTGGCAAATTATCCATTTGTTTGGCAAATTTGTCTCATGTCTAGGTGATTTCAAATCAGCACTGCCACAACACTGAGATGTCTCCCTTTGATGCAACGGAGCTGGGCGAGCGCAGTTAGCTACACCGCAGCTGCGTCAAGCGAAGCATAGACCAGACCAAGACACACCATTAGAGAAACAATCTTGCATACAATAGTATTTGATGAAAAATGACATGCTTTCTTTGGAGTCCTAGTTATGCCTTGGTCTCTTTAGAGTAGGTGAGGATGAGAGGCTTTTGTTCAGCACTCCCCCCCCCAAACCCCCCACCTCACCCCCACCCCCCACACCCACCCAACACACACACACACACACACACACACACACATCACTCCATTCTCTCCAGGTAATAGCACAGGGAGGGAGGAAAAGTGGGTCAGTCGCCTCCTATATGGGACTAGAGCCGGGGAGAGAGGAGGAGAAGAAAGGGGAGTGAGAAGGCCTGTTTGATCTCCTGGCAGCCTGCGTCTTAGAGGCTGAGCGGAGCAGGTGGGCACCCATCCCCCCCCCACCCCCCCAGCCCCCTCTCACCCCCCACAGGTCACACTCATGAATATAATAGATGGCGATGGATAGGGCTCTGGCTGTGCTTTCAAGGGGTCGTATTTGAAGTCAATGGCTCCATTCGTCTTTGTTTTCCCCGGTCATTTTCTGGCCGCCAGCAAACGCCAATAAATTTTTTTTGTATTGCACAGAGGGAAACCTGGAAAACCTACCATACAACCTTGCCAACATATAGTTTATTTTCCATATTTCCCCTTGAAGGTTTTCATATTACATTTTAGTTGATTGTAATATGCATTAAGAGTTCCAATCTGTGGGCTGTTCACTTTGAAAATGAGACTTAGTCAGACAAGACCAAACAATCTCTTGAAAAGCAGTGGAGGATAATCCTATTATGCTATTAGCCAACTTAGGCGTCTTTAATAGGTGTTCATCTTTAATTAATGCTAATTGTTTCCCTCTTTTCACATGAACTCATATTAGTCCAGAATAGAAAAGCATAATAGATGCTCACAATCCAATCCAGAACAATCATGATTAGTTGTGGCAAGCCGGTGACCCACAATATCAATTGTTTTCAAGTGGCTATATACTATAATTGTGGGAGAAATACTTGGGAGAAATGTCCTTCCCTGGAAGGGAAGATTATAAATCATATTTCATCAATGCAGCATGTATTTAACGGCTTTGACAGGACTTTATTGATGAAAACGTGCAGTACCACAGGTGACGTATTGCCTCGCTCAAGCCCGCAAATAAAACGGCCTTGATTGGAATGGCGATTTATATCTGCATTAAGTCAGTTAGACATTCAGTGGCTTGGCACTGCTCCAGTTACCAAGGAGATCCCATCGGGAGTCGTTTACCCGCAGCAAAATTCTAATCGATACTTCTGGAAATGCTGTCTGGCTCCACATGCTAGGCTTTAAATCTAAAAAAAAAACACTCTGCCGCCAACCCCTGCCCTGCTCACATATTTAATTGAGCAAATGTTACCCCTGTTCTGAAAGGGAGGGATTTCTGCTTTTTTTTTTTTTTTTTTTTGCCGAGCACCTATGATGAGTTTGGGGACTCTTTGCACTGCATGATCAGAGGCAGCACTCTCTGACTTATTCATGCTGACTGAAAATTTAATGGCCTTTAGAGCCGGATGACCTAATGAGAGGATTCAGTGCAGTGGAACATCAGTACAGTAGCACCATGAATAATCAGCCCCAAAATGGCTCCTGTGGCTCAAGCATAGAGCCAGTCACAGTGTCAATGCCAGCGCCGCGGCTCAGCCAGCTTTAACCCTCTGTGGAATGTTATCAGGTTTCCCACACTCGTTCAGTCATAATATTCAAGGACATTTCAATGCCTTTCAAAGTCTTGCTCTGTCTAATTCAAGGGGGAAAAAAATGCTGCATTAGAGTTTGGATGTTACATTGATTTACAATAACCAATATATAAAGTCCACTTTAACTGTTGGTTTAAAGTGATAATCTGCAGTTTGGTAGTGTGTCCAGTACTGCTACATCCTTTTCCTTGAATTTTCTTTTAATGAAATTTGATTTTCTGTATGTGGTGCTCTTTTCTTTGTCTGTTCAGCCAAGGTGGCTATTGTTGCGCACGCTAATTACCCAGTTCTTCTTCCATTTATTCCAAACAAATGGCTGTTGCTGCTTCCGGTAATGTAAAACTCATCGCTTACAATTTTTACCTTGAAAGACCTGCCAGACCTTGGGTGTTTAGTACAGCAAATATAAAAGCTTTTATGAACTGGGTATAGGTTGAGTTGAGGTGTTATATCAATTGGAAATAGAGAGTAGCAAAACCTAATTTTATTTACATGAAAACATCACAGATTATTACTTTAAATGTGAAAACACTGCTGCTACACCAAACTGTGAAGCTATGCAAAACAAGTGGGCTCTCAGCACTGCATTATGTTAGTGCTGGAATGGGAGAATACTGGGCGGGTGGCCCTGTCTAGACATTTTATTTATATTTGAAGCACCTGTAAAAGCCATTCCCCTGAAATTTTGAGCCTCCCATTTCATCAATAATATACACTGCAACACAGTGCCAATTAACACTTTTGCAATGTTGTACTTCACCATAAGCCAAGCACTTTCTAGACCTCCATACATTCATCAATTTTTAAAAAACGTTTATGGCTCAATTTTTTTTTTTTTTTTTTTATCAAAGTCGCAACTTTCAAGGATTTCCAAGGCCCATGGGAGCATTGATAATTAGGGGTTTAAAACAGCATGCTGAGAGAGCATTCACTCCTCTGAGTCATCAAATACCTGCAACCCTCAATCCTCCTCATCTTTTCACTGTCCACTTGGAAGTACAGTGCCTCCATACTGGGTTTTGTCAGCTTGTTTTCTCTGTCAGTCAGCCAGTGATTTAGTGACGGTGGTGATTGAGTGACCTCTTCTGCCCTATAAAGGCTGGACTCATTCAGAACATTATATTGGGTCCTTGGCTGCCTCCGCATTGAAATGCATTGCCTGTCTCCCCCCTTCTGCACTACAGTACCCAACAACGTATTTACAGTATACAGCACTGAGCAGCAGTAGTTACCAGAGCGCATAAAGCTGTCAATACGGACCCTCTTCACTATCACTATGCCATCTCCCAAGGCAACTTAAAACCTCAATCTCAATTCATCACTCAGCACAGAATCAGCCCACGTATTGTATTTAAACTGGCTGGAGATAGAGTCCTTTAGCCCCTTATCATTCCCCAGGCTCAGGATGGAGTGAATAACCATCGGGTTTCACAGCACTGTATGGCCCTCTATTCCAGCTTTCCATTAAAACGGCAAGGTCCAAAATGAAGTCTCCTTGTGCAAGTACCTTATAAATCTCTTTGTCCCTTTTCATTTTCGCACATAATGTATATACACACACAGGCACACAAACACACATACACACACACACATAATAATTTCAGACAAGTGGTAAGAAAATGAATTGCTCCAAAAACAGATACAGATTGAAAAAGTCGTTTTTTTTTGTTTTCTTGAAAATAAAATTTGTTCTGCACTGCGTGTGGTATTTAGAAATGTCAGGACAAGTTTTATGAATCAGCTGTAATGGAAAGTTGGCTACAGAACATTAATTAGAGTTTATGCAGCAAGGCAACGCAACATGCAAAACCACTAGGCATCCAAACAATGATATTCAAATGTTATCAAACACATTAATGGCTGATGTGAAACATAATGAAGAGGTGGTGGAGGTGGTGTGGATGCATGCACACACACACACACACACACACACACACACACACATACTCATAAACACATACACACACATACACAAA